>NC_090929.1:1178306131-1178609162 GCF_040938575.1 Ambystoma mexicanum
AGAGCCATTGTGGGTTCCCCTGGCTCCGGTTCTGGGCCGCCCCCCCTTTTATGGAGGCAGTCACCAGGATGGGTTTGAACCAGGGGATTTTCTTGCTGTTGGTTCTGGGATGAGATGGTGGGCGGTGGTAGCTCAGTCTCCACATCTCCCCAGTCTGGATTTGCATCCCTAGGGACCCATTTTTCTTTGGGAGGGGTTCCCCCCTCTCTGAAGGAGAAGACCCTTTTCCCAGGATCCTCTGAGGATCCCTCTCCCTCAAATTGGAAGATCTGTACCTCCTCCTCAAACTGAGTCTGTTTGGGTCTTTTGTTTCTCCTACCCCCCCTCTGCTCCTTAGGAGGCAGACTTTCAGGGGCAAGAGATTTTGTTTCCGGTTCCTGGGTTTCCAGGGGCTGTTTACAAGTGAGGAAGGAAGCTTCCTCCAAGGCTTTACACCCCCCTTCCCCTTGTGCCTCCTCCCTGGGAACCAGTGAGTTATCGGGGTGCTGCCCCCGTCATTGTTCTGGAGCACCAGGTCCAGAGTTGGGTGCGTTCTGCGCCGGCATGCCGATCTGAGGGTTCTGCTGAGCCCTCAGTATGTGACCCAGATCCCGCGCCATGTTTTGAACCTGGCGCTCTAACTGGGAAACCCGCTCAGGCTGATACGGGGCCCTGTTTTCTCCCCTGGGCTGATCCCGGGAAGGGTAGCTATCCCTTCTTTGGTAGTACCCCTGGTTGGGAAGATTTGGGTACCCCTCCACCCTTGGCCTCCCCTCTCCCGGGTTAGGTTGTCTGGGCTCAGGGAATTGGGGAAAGAAGGGTGGAGGATTTTGGGGCTGGAAATTGGGTGGATACCTGGGGAAAAAGTTCTGCCCAGGATTCGGAGAATTTCTGCCCTCCGGTGGGAAGTTAGGAGGAAAGTTCCCTGGGTTAGGTTCTTGGCTGGATCTCCCCCCTTGGGCTGGAGGAGTCCACACATAACCCAGGATGGGTCGATTTCCCTTGTAACGGGGACTTACATAATCAGGAGAGCGAGGGACCCCATTTGTGGGGCTGCCTCCCTGGCTCCCTGTCTGTGACTGGCCCGAGGACCTTCTGGGCCTAGCATTATTAGGTGCAGGTAGGTTTTTAGGCCCCCCCATCTCCAACTCTAAAACGGGGGTGACCTTTACCTCTGCCACCTTGCCAGCAGCAGGGGTGCTGTTGGCTTTGGGGTTTTTCTGAGCATTATTTTTGCTATCTACCGGTTTCTGCACCTCATAGATCCGGGTAGCCTGTTCAAGGACCCAGTCTAAAGATCTTTTCTCGTGAAAATCCCTCACGAGCTGGGTCATTATGTATTTGGGCAAGGCATGAAAAAATGTATTTATGAATTCTCTACTGTCTGTGCGCACCCTTCTGGTGGTCTGCGCAAAAGCACGTTTCAGTTCTTGCACAAATTCTTGTGGGGCCTGATCCTCCCCACATTGCAAATTGTAGGCTGCCTTGCGAGCCTCTTGAGGATTTCTATGAATGGAAAAATGTTTCAAGATGGCCGCCTTATAGGTGGACCATCTTAAATGATTTTGGTCCTCCAGCCCCGCAAAGAAACTGGAGTATTCCGGGGAGAAGGTCCACTTTACATATTGAATACAGCTTTGGCTGTCCTTCAAATGGAAAGTCTCCATCATTTGCTCAAACAACTCTAAGTGCTCCCAAACAGAATACTTAGCGTTCTTATGGTAAGGCGTGATGACGCTCCTGATCGCCTTAATCTGCTTTAAGGGGTCCTTAAGCAAGGCCCTTTTTGCCTTATTGGCCTTTTTGGTTCGGGTAACCCTTGTCCATTCATCCTCTGACTCAGAGGCACTGCTCCCAGAGGTTCCTGTCTGCTCTTCCAGGTTTTCCCGGATTCTGCGAGCCTGGGAATGGCTGGCAGAATGTGGGGACCTGGTCTCCTGTGTCCTGCGCAGTTCAGAGGAGTCTTCAGATTCCTCCTTGCTGCCAGGATTTGATGGGTACCCCCTCCACTGACCTAACTGGGCAGAGGTTTTCAGGATGCCCTTAATGGGCCTACTCTCCTGGGGTTCCCCACTGAACTGTACTGTACTTGGGTGCCCATACCCGGATGCCCACCCCTCCATTCCTGAGTGGTACTGGCCTATGAGCCCCATACTTTTAGCTGGATAGTAATCTGCCATCCCTGTGGCCCTGTGCTCATGTGCGCCAGGGGACATGGGGGTGGTAGAGTCCAGGGACTGGGAGAGATGAAGGCCCCTGGTGTTAGGGCTCCTGAGGTTATGGTCAGGAGTCTCTCTTTCCCAGCGGACCTCATCTCTATCCGCCCCTGCTCCCTGTTGCAATGCAAGAGCCTGCATTTGTGCTTTCAGTTCCTCAGTCAAGGCCTTACTAGACTCTATCAGTCTCTCCTGCATCGCTACCTGTTGTTGGAGCCTATCATTGTGTTGACAGAGGGCCTCATTTTCCCTCTGTGCTTCCTGGTTGGTCCTGGAGAACTGGGCCAGTCTTTGCTGCAGGAGGTTTACCTCCTGAGTCCCATCCCTACCGGCCTGCTCCTTTCTTGCCAGAGCATCTTCCACCCTTCTGGTGTGCTCTACCAAGTTCTGGTTTTCTTTTTGGAGGTCACCCAGCCCCTGGAGGGCCAGGTGATTTTCTTCAATTTCCTTTTTTAAGTGGCAGACTTCCTGGCCTAAAGTGTCTCTTTCCTGACTGAGAGCCTGCATCTGTGCTGCCAGGTCGTCCCTCTGCCTTTGAAGGGCACCAGCTTTCCGGCGCTCTTCATCAAACTCTGCCTGGGTATCCAGGTCTTTCAGAATCAGTTTATTGCTTTCTGCCTTTTCCCTATCTAGGTGGCCTTGCAGGGTGACTACCTGCTCAGCACATACCCTGTTGAAGTCCAGTTGTTGCTCCAGCTTTTTCTTGCTTTGCATTAGGGAGTCCAAACCTTCTTGGTGTTCCTTCTGCAAGGCCCGAAATCTGGTATCCTGTTCTGACTTTTCCTTTTGCAGCACATCCATATCCTCCTTTATTTTAGTGATGTACTGTCTGGTCTCATTTTCTGACTCCTGGCTGCTGTGCAGCCTTTGCTCAGAAGAGTCCAGATCAGATTGTGCCTTCTCTAACGCCATCTGTTGCCTTTTTGCCAGATCATGGCCTTCAGCACATTTATTCTGTATGGCTCCCATATATAAATATAAATATGCCGCTATCCTAACAATCTTGTCGTGTTCATCTTTGGCCTTAGGAGCCATATATAGTTCACTCAGGGCCACATGTAATGGACCCTGATCTCTCCATAAGTCTGACCCTGTTTCAGTGGCCTGTCGCGTGATGGCCTGCAACCAGGCCTCCTGGCCCTGCTCAGCCCATTCACCTCTCACAAATAGTTTATGTAAGAAGTGCTCTCTGGCTATTTTCATATCTACCAAGGTCGTCATTCTAGAGATTGGTCTCTGTCCTGACTTACAGAAGTTAGTATTTTATTTTTGCAGAACAGAACTTTTCTTGGAGTGTCCCTTTTGAGGAATGCTTCACAGCGTAATGCAGCGTGGTGATCCGACTGGATGTATGTATCCCGTCAGTTAGCACACTGTATTAAGCTGCACAAGTGGTATTCTAACCCAGAATCCCGGCTACGAGCCCCCAATTTGTAAGAGAATTCAATTCAGCGCTACAGCCAAGTCAACGCCTAGTCTAGAATACTGAATGAAAACCCTTATTGATATATCTTTATGTCCAGTTCATGCGTTCTGGATGACTACCCCTATATAACACCCCTCTCTCAGAATCCCCCTGACCCCACTGAGCCAAGAAGTAGTTCTGTTTTGCAAATTAAAAGGTTTATTTGAGAAGTAAAGCAATATATATCTATCACACTTTATAATAAATTAATAATTGAATATCACACTTAATCTGATATGATAAAGATTAACAACGGAGAATCTGGCACTAGCACACTTCTTTATAATCACTAAGGAGTTGACATGAAATGGATAAGATAGCAACAATACTTTTATGGTTTCAAATGGATGCAATGTGGAATGAAATGCAGTAAAGAAAATAACTTGATAGGATTTCAGCAAAGACAATGTAATCACTTTCTTGTACAATTCACCCCCCCCCTTTTATGCAATGCAAGGAAATGGAAGGAAGGCACACAGTTCTCAGAAATGCAATTAAATGTGATTCAGTTCACCCAGCAACTTAGACTACAGACGTTGAAAACACAGGCCCAAATGCTTTTAAATGTGCTGGAAATGAAGAAAAAAAATATGCTAAAATGCTTTTAATTCCCTCTAGGAGGTTCAGGGTGAGTGAAATCAAGTTAATATTAGTCCAGGCTCACCCTTGCAATGATTCAGGGATGATTAGCAGGTTAAACGAATTTCTGGCAAATGGAAGGCAAGCAGCATCAGATTTTTACACGTGGAGAAATTTGCAAATTGCGGTAAAATGTCAAATCGCGGCTAAATTTGCGAATGCGCCGAGCGCGATTACAGAGGAACTACAAGGACTATCACTATCAATTTGGGGTCCTAGGAAAGCCTAGGATCTCAGCTTCCAGATGAAAGTTACTGCAAGTCTCTAGCACAAACGGTCACGGAGATATGAGCGATTAAATAAAGGACGTTTTTCAGATTTGAAATTTTAAAGTTCAAAAAGACAAGTGCAGCTTGCAACTAGAAAATGACAAGTGACAGCTTTACAAATGACAGGTGACAGTTAAGAGACAGTTCTACTTAGATTAAAATAGGATTGAATTATATTATTTTAACTAAAAGATTGGTTCTGCACAGTTTTCTAGGTACTCACACTATATTCTTGAATGAAATGGGCCACACCACGGATCTGGTCAGGTTTTAGACTCGCCTCTGGTCTCTGCACTTCACAGTGATCTGGGTCAGCTCTCTCTGGTTCTGCTAACAGGTCAGCTCTACTCTGCTGGTCTGGGTCTCTGAAGGTTGATGGAGGTAAAGTATGGATTTTCCCGGCAGAGCTTCCAGCTGCAAATGGATTTGAAGGTCCCTATCTGTCCTGTCTCTCTGCTTTTATGTGTTTTGAAAATGGGTGTGTGTGAGCAGCATCACTAGCCAGCCCCTCTCCACTTATCATTGGCCAAGCTTTCATTTCTCCCCTGATTGGGGAAGCTAAGTTGTGTCAGAGTGATGTCATTTTACAGC
Organism: Ambystoma mexicanum; assembly: GCF_040938575.1. NCBI lineage: Eukaryota > Metazoa > Chordata > Amphibia > Caudata > Ambystomatidae > Ambystoma > Ambystoma mexicanum. Next base: position 1,178,311,291 of record NC_090929.1, read on the forward strand.
CTGCAGAAAGTCCACTCCTCCTGTCAACTTGCACACAAATCTAGATTTGAAACAAATACATATTTGCAGAGGTACATATTGTTTTAAAATCATATGCACCCCTCACATATCACAGGAGGTATCTCCTGTTCAAACTCTGCTCTTCCTGGGAGCTTGCATTCAGAAATGGCAATATTTTGCACTTTTTAACTGGTTTGCAATTCCGGACATTACCCCAAATTTACACACATGTGCGCAAGGAGTATGAACATTAATTGATGAAGTGTCAGATTTTTCACATGCACACATTTTGTGTAATATCCTCTTTTCCGCCAAAACCCCCCTGAACATGCCACCGGTTCTAAAAACCTCTTAAAATGTGGGCAGAAAAATCACAAGAATTATGGTGTCATTTATACAATTTTCACAAGTCCGTACTATGAGTTATTCATCTTTTTAGAGTTATGTTCTGGCCCCAAAGGGGTGTGGTTTTCCTCCAGCACAAGGTTGAATTTCTGGTTTTTCCAGTTCTGCCAAGCCAGCTTGCTCTCACAGGCAGTGCCCCTCCCCTGTGCTTCCAGGAGAAATCTCCATTTACGACTCCCGCCATAAAACATTTGCCTGAGTCAAGACAGGGCTTTGTTCAATTTCCTGCAGAGCCCAGGTAATTCAATCAGGGAAGTGTCATATCCCTTTTGGTGTGAGCAGCAAAAGGGCAGCTAGGCCTGGGAACACAGCTGTGACTCAAGTTTCACTCCTGATGGGGGTAGTTGCCAGGCAAATTGGAATCTCTTTAAGCCATGTTTTAGCTACATGTCATTTCTGTTCCCCAGTTTCTGCATTCAAATAAACTAACATTTTTACATATGCAGCTAGAATGCCGATTCTAAGTTTAAAACTATGACATTTAAACAATTGAAACCTATGTGACACTCAAAAGTAGGTCACTCAGTCAATTTAAACACTTAGATTATTAGTGTCTTTCAGTCCAAATTTACTTAAACTGCTGAAATCCACAGCTCAGCCAGTCTTGTTATAAACCTTCAAGTCACTTCAGGATATAACTTTACATTGGATCCACCTCTCAGTAAGTCTTTCTTTGGCATGTTTTGGGTTCATTTATTCAGTTTTGCAAAAAGTAAAATCTGGTGTTGTTTTAAAACGCCGGCTTTTGGATAGTGGTGAGTACTGGTACTGCACCCCTTTTTGGGATTTAAGAAAATGAATTCCCAACAGTTATGGGTTTGCTTTTGGCAATAAGCATTGCCATTCCCAATGGTTTCAGACTACTGTGTGGGTAGTCCAATGGTGGTTTTAGGCAGTGTCCTTCTGTGCCCATAACATCGGCAAAAATGAGTGGCAGCCTATTCTTCATGCATTTCCCTGTGCATTTTCTGGGAAGCTCTGGCCATCATGATGTTTTCCATGTCAGTACTGCACAGTTTTGAGGTAGGGCTCGGATGCATGGGTAAATACATCCCACATCACTAGCAGGACGGTTGGGTGGCATGAGGAGGTGGGTGGTGTAGGGTCTGAGATTAGCAAGTCTGTGCTCACCTGGGGTAGTTAGCAGGGTAGAGGGAGGGGCTGTCCTTAATCTAAGTTTGTGTAGTGTTAGAGTTCCTATGCATGGATAGGTTGTAATATCAGTTGTCAAGGGTGGGAAAAAAGGTTTTCTAAACTTTGTGGATGGGGGATCTTTTCTTTGAGGGGTTGGTAGTTTTGGTTGGCTCAGAGGGTGCTTAGCCCGTTCTGGTACTGGAGACTCTGACATAGGTGTGGTCTACACGTCTGGGTGTCATGGTAATGGTGTGGATCAGTGGGTATTTTCCAAAGCCCTTTGAGGCAAAGGAGATCACAAGTGGTTTTCTGGGATGTGGGTGTCATATCTCTTTTGAGAAGAGGTGTGAGGGGAACTAAGTATGAGACCGGTGTATGCTTGGCACGAGAGGGTACAGCAAGCAAGAGAGAGGCAGGTTTTTGGACAGGAGATGAGTGGTGATGCTGTATATAAGGCCCTGGTTGGCATTTACAGATGGTCTGTGCTGTCAGCAAACTGTAAGCCGTGTATTTCTGTAGGTGCTGGCTGTTTTGGGGACATGAGGTAGGGGGCGTGGGAGCAGTGGTTTGAATGTGTTAGCGATGTTGGATTCATTTGGGAAAGAGGATAGGCTGGAAGTGTCACTGTGCATGCAGGTAGGTAGCTCACTACAAGGGTGCATGCTTGGGGTGGGGGTAAGAGAGAAGTAGGAGAGGACAAGCGGCTAGCGTGGGGTAGGGGATGCATTAGGGGCACACATGGATGTGCATGCAATGCATACTGCCATGCTGGTAGTAGTGAGTGTTGGAAGGAAGTAGGTGTGCGCTGCTTTCCAACAAAGTCAGTGTTTACAAAGGCATAATGAACATTCCGGCAGTGAAAGAGGTTGCACATGTTACCTTGGATGGAATAGAGCAGGAATAATAGATCCCCAGTACTGTTGCTGCATGATGGGAAGTATGAAACAGTTTGGTGACGATGCGGTTTGAGGCGCACAACATATGATGAAGTTAGGGTGTTGGCACCGCTGACAACGCTGTACAGGCCCAGATAGGATCAAAAGGCCTTAAAAGTGGGACCTGCAATGGGGGCTTTGTTGCCTGCCAGCCCCCTATTGGGAGATGCATATATTCTGATTTTGCCCAATTGACAGCCGCCGGGAGAAGGGACAATGCTGGGTTAAGCCCATGCCAAACATCTGAGATGTTGTGTGCCATTTTGGAATGGAGACCTGCTCCAGGCCCTGAAATGGGTTAGAATACAAAGAAGGTAGCAGGTGCCCCTCTTTAGAGAGAACATGGCATGAAAACCTGTTCTGTGGTGTTTTCCCATGTTGAGAGTCTGCAGCCATCGCGATTTGCTCACTGTACTTTTCACAAAGGAGAAATATCCACTGCAGCTCACCTTGTGTGTGTATCTTGGAGTGCTCCAGTGCAGGTATCCAGTTATTGCTTGTTTTAACCACAGGATGTATTTCACTATTGGTTTTTATATTGTCATTGGATAACATTAAAACATTTGACAAAGGACACCCTTGAGAATGAAGTTGCTGACACCCAATGTTGAGATTCAATTATTTTACTATGAGTTCTTGAACATTAAATATTGTTTCATCCACAGCTACTTAAATTATGAATTCCTCTCTGTGTAGTTGTTTAATGAGGAGGATCATAGGAGATATCAGTTGGAAAAACTATTATGGGCAGTTTGTATCAGCTGAGTCAGAAACCCATTGCTGACACCATATGTGAAGCGTCGGAGATGAGACAGACACAGCAAGCTCATTGTTTTTGTCTATAGACGTTTATTCAAGATAAAAAGCGGATGGAAAATGCCTTGTTGTCCCTACTATAAGAGGTGTTTCCATACCTCAACCAAAACTAAGGATCTGTCAGATGTCAAGATGTCCAAAACAAAATGTTCTGTGTCTGAAATACTATTTTGACCATCATATTCTAAAAATAAACTCTAAGGTGTAAAGTGTATTTGGCCTTGAAAGTGCACAAATGTTAGTTCAAAAGGAAAGGCGTAACTAAAAAATACAAATTCCCAATGGATAAAGTTCACAGTTCTGTGGGATTGCTCCCTTCCCCAGGTTTTATCTTCAAGACACTTTAATCTCCTAAGGGTATCAGTCTTCCTTGAAATTCTCTGATCAACATAAAAGATATTTGTATATAAAACAACTTGGCTGTTAGACCCAACTTTGTGGGACTCCTGATGTACTTCCCTGCCAGGTTTCTTCTCCATCTTTACTGTAACTCATTACTCAGTCTTGGGTTGGCCTGTTGGATTCTCCTACCATGACTTCCTCACGTGCTTCACTTGACACATCGGCAAACATGACTTGGCCTGGTATAGTTTCCTGCCATAGCTTTCTCATGTGCTTCACTTAACACACTTGCACACTTATATATATATACATATACTGCATTCATTCTGTTAGTCCCCCTTTGGAAATATTGGGTTTCAGATTCACTTGGAGGAATTGTTTTACAATGCTGTATTGCTGTGTGAGCAGTTACAGCATACGGTTTAATGGGCATTCGCTTTTAGGTACTGAAATTACTGTGTGTTGTGTGGACGCCACCGATGCATGATGTTTGTTTGAAGCTAAGGAAAAAGGAAAAACAAAGGAACTATTTATTATGTGGGGGATCAGAAGTCAGAGTTTAGACAGTCCTGATTGATTTTTCGGTTGCGGCATGGGAAGAAGCTTTAAGTGGAATGATTCATCCCATTTGTGTTTCCTGCAGCATCTACTGGCATGAAAAGACACTGATTACTGTTATTTGCCCACTTCTTGCACCCACTTCCTACTTAGGCACGGGTCCACGCGCATCCCGGAGTGCCCCCGAGTGCCTGCTCGCCTGTGGATGCTGTGGCGATTACTTTCTTCCTAATTTGACTTGCACGCCAAATATAAGGAGAAGGACCTTCAATTATTAAGGCTATTTGTGTAAAGGTGCAAAGGCATGTCCACTTCTTGCACCCACTTCCTTCTTAGGCACAGTGGCAAGCACATCCACACGCGCGCATCCTGGAGTGCCCAGAGTCCCTGTTTGCCTGTGGACGCTGTGGAGATTACTTTCTTCCTGATTTGACTTGCATGGAAAATATAAGGACAAGGACATGTAATTGCACGTGGATTACATATTAACATCAAAGAAGTACTTTTCCTCAATGTTCGCATGATTACAGATTTCTACTTTTGCTTTGGTTGTAGTTTACTGCTATTTGTGTAATGGTGCGAAGCCACGTCCACGTCTTGCACCCACTTCCTACTTAGGCACGGGGCAGCGCGCATCCACGTGCTGACATACTGGAGTGCTCCCGAGTACCTGTTCACCTGTTCGCCGTGTCAGGGGGGGGGGTGAATGGGTGACAAGTTAATATTGCATAAGACCCTGCGGCATTCTCCCATCGCGAATCCTTCCGAGCTAAGGGAGTGTGACACCAACGTATAGGAGGTCTGTTGTTTTGCTATTACTCTTAATATGAAACCCAATACGCATGCCAGGAAAGCGAAATCAATGGGTGCAGGATGTATGAGGACATACTGTCCGCACCTCTTATATTCACCCCAATGAAAACACAACGGCAAGAGCCAGAGCGCTCCCCCTGCACCCGTTATCAACTTCTTCCAATGCTGCGAGTTTTCAGCAGTAGAGAGGCAACATGTCACCGCTGCTCATGGGTTAGGGATTTCGCCTCCCGCGGCGGTTAATGGGAAAGTCTCTGACCTTAACACCAAACAGATGGTCGGTTTGCCTGCGATTTGGATGGATTTATCCTTTTTGGACACACCAGCCATATTTTTTACGGGGTGGGTCTCACTCTTGGTCCTGTCGCAGTACCCAGAGGGACAGGGGGAGGAGTTGGACAACCCCATTCTATCGGCTCAAGTGCCAGCTGGAGTGTTGGTGGAGGGAGCGGCTGCAGTGAGGGAGGGGGGGTGCAGGAATCTATCTTGAGAGAATTCCGGGAGCAAACCAAATGTTTGTGAGCTGTGATAACCCAATTATTTACCCTCCAAAGTCTAATGGGGGCGCAATCATGTGATTGCACAGATACAGCAATATCCATCGCTGCAGATGGGTCTAATGAAGCCGTAATGCTACAGGGCTCCATGGAAGTTCCCAGTGACTTAAATTAAAAGAACCAAACAAAAAGAAATTCCCAAATGAATGACATCCCGAATGTCAGACCGGACACGGGTGGCAGACCTGAGAACACTATTTAGTCCTCAGAAATCATTATTGCCCTTTCAGCACCCCAACTTCCAACAAAAAATGGGTAGAAAAAGAATAAAATGAAAACATGTATTCCTGGGAAAGATTCCGTTCAAGCCCTCCAGAAATTGGTGGAGAAATATGCTAAGGGAGTAGGTGGTAGACTCCCTATATAATGGGTCAGGGTTTGGGTCAATTGGTGGCATTGATGAGGACTGCTGAGAGTTTCCTCTTAATGAAACAACAAATAGGGAGTGCAGAGGGGGGCGCGTTTCTTGCAACAACAGTCATCCACAGGGTGAAAGCATTGATGCTATGAATACCTTAAGGGAGGCAATGAAACATAAAGGTAAGAAAGACAAAAAAAAAAAATTAAGCACAGGTAAAGAATATTCAAATCCCCAGCTAGGTAAGGACTCTTATCGCCTCTTTACAGAGAAACATTAAAGGTCAGGGGGGCAGTAAGTGTTGCTCCGAAAGATGCCACTCTCTCCGAAGCGCAGGCAGCAAATCCCAAAATATAGAAGGCAGGGTGCTGAACTGCACCACAAATGATAAAAGCGGTGGTGAAGTGTGAACCCTAATGGTGATGCGCACTTCCAAGATAGTGAGACCTCATCTATCATCGACTCAACACATTAAGTTTGGAGGTAATGTTGGATCTAGGGGAGTATTGGGGCCAGGAAGATCTTCAGAAATCCAGGCCCAGAGTGGAGCCACAACTCTTAATAATCAGTTGTTAGAACCAATGGTGAGCAACACATTAACACCTATGTTGGGACAGTAGCCTGTGACTACATTGTGTGACCCTGCACAGGGCCCGACTCAGGCTCTGATGGCTCTTAAAGAGGTTTAGGTGATGAATATGAATGAATCCTATTTGCCTAAAATGCTTATCAATGCCCAAAGCTTTCCGAGGTTGAGGATAAATGAGGGAGGTGCAAGGGGCGATGAGAGCGTAATAGCCCAACTGGGAGTCAATGAGTTGGAGTCACAAATCCAGAATAGTGTAATCAATTAACCTGAGACAGAAGAAAATGCACTGAAAAACTTGGCAGGAGTATGGAAAGCTGCACATCTTGCTGCAGGTCATCGCTCGGGTGGGAATTGAGGGCCTCAGAGTCAGTCTTTAACAGTGCACTAAATACAGTCTCTTGGCGACAACCCACTTTCTTGGATGATCCCAGTGTAATTCTGCACTATATGATCAGCTATGGTGGCCCTGATTCACTGAATATATGGAAGGTCTTGGCTCTCTTAAATGAAATCCCCAGTCTCAGATTAATCACTACTGTGGACATAACATTGGTTGATTTTATTCATCCTGATAGTTATGATAATGTCCGCCTGGTTCTACATTCCCATTCACTGTATGAAGCTTTATTGTCTGAGGTAACCCAATTTAAAAAGTTGGGTTACGATCTTTTAAATTTCAGCGCAGGGTTCTCTAATGCACATCACGGTAGGCACTTGGATGGTTTGGGAATAGGGACACTGGAGGGGGAGGTGAGCCAGAGGAGTTGGAGGTCCCAACAGGGGGACAAGCAAGAACTTAACTGGAGGTGGTTAGCCCTGAGTCTGTGTGACTCTGGTGCATTAAAAAACAATCTTTAGCCAGTGCCATATATTTTCCCAGATATCTTGGAATTCAAGAGGTTCATTCCATTTACGTACCTCTCTAGAGTTAAGCCATATGCTAACTCAGCACTCTATAATCTGTATTCAGGAAACATGGTCGACCTCTCCCCAGTTATTAGATAACTTTGATGTTCGTACTGAGCTCGCTTCTAAGTATCTGCGATGAAGGCTGTCTGGGGGTTTGCTTGTTGCAATAAGAAATGGGGCCTATATGGTAGTAACTAAATGTGTGCATGTGTCGAGAGGTGTCTTGGCCGTTTTGCTGGAGCTAAAGGCTAGTTCTCCTTCACAATTTGTTTTAAATAGCAAATACCAGTGGAGGAAAGACTGCAGCTAAGCTTCACCAGCTATTCTGTTGGCCAAGAGTCGGCAAGCTGTGACTTTCCAGCAGATATGGACTCTAACTCCCATGATCACTGAACATTGAGTATACTAAGTAGGGTTAATGGGAATTATAGTACAAAACCTTTGGCGAACCATAGATTGCAGAAGGCAATTCTAATGTATAATCCGACAAGCCCTAAGTTGTGATGCCAGAAGTTGGTACTTTTCTTACACCATTTTTTTTAAACCGAGGATCACGTGTGGATTCCTGATACGACATGATCTTGCAGTTACACTTAGCCACAAACATATCTGGGAAGAATTGAGGCGAATATAATTGCATTAAAGATCCCCACAACAATGGTATTTCCAAGGTCTAATCAGGCTTTCCACGACCCGTGGAAGTGTGAGCAAAGTGGGTGTACAGCAGCAAACCATCAGCCTCACAAAACAAATATAGGATTTGGACCTAAGAAATATGCCTTCCTGAGATTTTAATTGAAGAACGCTGATAAAGTATGCTTTGAAATATTGAACTGTCAAAGAATGACACATTTATTTGAGTACACTATTAAAACTATTCTGCTAGAAGCCTAGGTGCGCTGAAAATGCTGACAAGATGTACCGTTTTGTTGAAATATGCAATGTAGTTCCCTGAAATACTGTGTTCCTTTCATTTATCACGAGCCTCTTACTAATCAGAAAGTTTCCCCCATTTATGAAATAAAACATTATAGATAAATGAAATGGTTACTTGCCGGACAGTGCGCGCTGGTCTTGTTCGACAGCTAGCATAAGCATAACTAAGATAAGTGTCAGCCATAAAGTGTTGAACTCTGGTTTATGTCGGCTATTATTTGTAATAGGAGCCTATTTAAAAAGGGATTATCCCTCGTTGCGCATGAAATGGGAGAAAACATTTTCGAAACAGGACTTGTATGTTTAAAACTTGCATGGTACAGGCATGAACGGCATTCTGCTGATGTTTTAGAAGCAGATATTCTATTTTTGAAAAGAAGACTTACCTCTCCATCAGTAGCATCCCTGTTCTTATATGTCGGTGAAATTGCTGCATGCACTAATTATCTTTACTGCATGTGTTGATTACAGGCATTTGGCCCATTACCAGAACTCGGGAGAGCTGGCAGTGATGGGAGCGAATTTACAGACTTATTGTGTGCTGCATTTCTGTAAATCTCCCTGCAAAAATGTGTAACATTTTGTTCCATCCCTATGCACCCTCATTATGAGGATCTAGATAGGTCTTGCACAGATGAGGAACATATCACTACTTTGCAGATTTTCAAAATCACAAAAGGATTAATTCTCACCGATGTGTGCATTGTGCAGCACAGTCAGTCAGAAAGCAGAAGTCGCCAATGCACACATGTTCACCCCCTTGATTGTCTGCGTGCAGAAATGCTAGCTGCATGAAGGGGAACACTCGCATGCACCTTCAGAGCAGAAAATGCACAACTTTAACTCTGCAGGCGGGGCGGGGGGCGGTTATAAGCTTCATGCCCAGCTCTACGTTGCTCGAAAAAAAGAGGTATTTGACCTCATGACATTCTAATGATCTGCAACAATTCCACTAGACCCAAAACCACGTGGGGTTACAAATGCCACCTGTTTTTCCCAATACCACCCTACTGCGAATGAAAGCCCAGATCTCGACCATAGTAACTGCTCACCCACATTGATGCTGTCAATATTGTTGGTAGCATGTTGGCACTGACAAATACACAACCTAATCTGCTGTATAATGCATGCACGAGCCTGTATGTGTGTGCCATATTAAGGTGAAGGCACAAGCTGGTTTCGGAGCCTTGTCGGCGAGGTAAGGCCCGGGTGAGGACCAATGAGCTTGCTTGTAACAAGCTCATTGCCCCTCGCCGGGTACTATTATCACATAGTGCGTGTTTTTTTTAGTTTATCAATCATATTATAGAAGGTGTAGTTTGCAGGTCTAACAACAAATTGTTTTATTTTTACTTTTGCTAAACTGCTGTAATTCCAGCAGTTGGCAAATTCATCTACTCTCAAATATTGTCTTTCATTCCATGAACATTTCAAATTCAGAAGACCTTTGCATTGAATGGGACACCCGTGTTGTATGGGTTTCTCTTAGATAAAACAATAGAAATTCCAATGAATCTGATTTTTTAAAAATGTTTTCTCAAAAATCGTTTTAATTACTTTATTATTGAAATGAAAGCTCAAATTCAAAGCAAATTAAGCAAGGGAATTAATTGGGAGCCCCTCTACTGAGAACGAACATGGGTCAAATCGCCTGTTCGATGGAATTTTTTCCGATAAGATTGGTTGACAACCACGTTTTAGCTCATCACAACCTTCACAGAATAGAAATATCAATTTGAATATCAGTCTGGTCCCACCCACAAGGGCAGTCTAGCAGCGGAATGCTAGGCAATTCCCCTCTGAACAAGAGTTCCATCAGCAACCGCAGACAATTGTTTTGGCCTTGTTGTTCAGAGGAGAACTGCTTAACATTTCGGCTGGACTGCCCAAGTGGGTGGTACCAGACTGATGTGGAAATGGCTTTTCTCCTCTGTAAGAGGTACAGTGAGCTAAAACGTGGTTGTAGACCCTCTCGAGTAGGCACCTTCCCAGAGAACAGGTTATTTGGCTGTGTTTGTTCTCGGTAGAGGGGCTCACAGAAATATGTTTGCATTTTTTCAAGTTCAAAGCATCTGCAATATTGAGAAACTGTTTCTAGATCATTCTAGAGAAAATCTAGAAATAGATTTTCTTTCAACCGTTCCTATAATATTAGGTGAATGTTTGTGAAATTTCCAAAAGATCTGTAGATGAGTAGACACTTACTTGGGCCTCATTACAAGTCAGGCGATAACCCTGCTGGTGCTGCCGGCGGGATGCCGCCGGACCTGCTTTATTTATCAGCACCTGGCTTGCAGGAATCAGTGGGGGATTATGATCCCAGCGATCCGGGAAGTCCGGCACCGGTGAATCATGAATCCCCATTCCCATTGGGAATGTGGATAACAGAAGCACCAGCACTGTTATTAACGGTGCTGGTGCTTCTGTGAAAGTCTGCGGGCGGGTGCCCCCATGGCCGCCAGGGTCAGACCTGGCGGGCGGGATGGCACCCGCACGCAGACTCGCAGTGTGCCGGTCCGGTAACTAAGGTGCCGGTAGGCTGACTGGCACCGTTGTTACCGGACCGGCACACTTTTAATGAGGCCCATTGTCATGTTTGAAAAAAACTGAGAATTAAATTTCAGGACATGAAAACAGATGTTTAAGCCTATAGAACGGGTCTTTAGGAATTCTATGGCTATTATTTGTGGTATTTTATCTGAACACTCAGGTGAAACCAGAGTTTAATCCATCAGAAAGTTTATTCTAATAGAGAATTGTCAGTAATGCTTTGAAAACATTCATGCATTAAGCTTGTTAAATGACAATTTCATGTAACTGTTGAATTTCAGAAAATGGTGGTGTATCTTTTGAAGTCATTTCTACAAATGTATCATTCAAATTAAAACACATTTGATATCAATTCATGCAAATAATTGAGTTTCAACAAATTCACAGGTTTAATCATATATTACACAGCCACACCAGTGGCTGTGTTGTTATGGTTAAGTTGCTAATCCCATAGAAAGAGCACATTTCGGGCGGCTTATAACTTTGCTCTCCCTAGACGAATCCTCAACAAACTTTGCAAAAAAATGATATCGCCCACTCAGAATCTTTTTGCAAAGTTTGTTGAGGTTTGGTCCAAGGGGGCAAAGTTATAGGGGGAGTCCCAAAATGTCTTTTTCTCCCATAGACTGAATGGGGAAAATCTTTGCTCATGTCTACAGCCCAAACCGCTGGACGGATTTTCACCAAATTTGCAGCAGGAGCAGCAGCTTGGTCCCGAAAGTAGGCTTTTGTAGATTTGGTGAAAAACTGTCCAGTAGTTTTTTGAAAAAATGACCAAAAAGTAGGTCACAAAAAATTAGTGATATCTATGTCTGCTCCGCGGACACACTTCCCTGTTTGCTCCGTGGACAGGACACCTATTGGCTAATCGACTTGCGTCATGTCCGCGGACATGTGACATTTTCGCTGATTAATGGTGAAGAGCGTGAATTGCGTCAGATTTTTGGAAATGCCCGCCAACTTGGATTCGCGGACTTTGCCGCTGTCCGCGGACATCGCAGTAAAAACATATCAAAAACACAACATTGACAGGTCAAACTTATCAAATCATCTCTGGTGAGGGGTGATGAGGATGGGATGAGATATGGCTGCAAGAAGCAAAAAAACAGAGGTTCGCAAACACCTCAGCATTACAGGGTTGGTGAAATGCAGTTCTTGGATGGCTTATAACTTTGGCACCGCTTAATGAAACTGCATGAACTTTTGCATGTATATTTCTGAGCTGATTCTGAGTGAGTATGCAATGTTTGGTGGGATCCTGTAATGAGGGGGCAAAATTAGAGGTGGGGTCCTAAAATAATGTAATGGCTTATAAATGAGGTGCCATTTTACGAATCTACACTTAATTTGGGAAACTGATAATACATTAAGATATGAATGTTTTCCGAAGTTTGGTGGGATTTTGTGAAGAGGGGGCAAAATTAGAGGGGGGTTCCAAAATAATTTAAAGGCTTATAAATGAGGTGCCATTTGACAAATTTACACTTCGTTTGGCAAACTGATAATAGATCAAGATATACATGTTTTTGCGACGTTTGGTGGGATTCTGTCAAGAGGGAGCAAAATTAGGAGGGTCCCAAAATATTGTAAAGGCTTATTTGTAAAGGCTTATAAATGTGGTGCCATTTGACAAATCTACACAAAGGTTTGCAAAAAGATTATAGATCTAGATTTAGATGTTTTCATAAAGTCTGAATGGATTTTGACAAGTGGGGGCTAGGTTATAAAACGATTGTATGTGCATACATTTGACACTAAACATGGGTGGATTTCCAGCAAACTTGCGTAAGGAGCTTTGGGATCTACAAGCATGGTTTTGCAAATGTGCCAGTGGTTTATTATTTGACAAGTGTCATAATGTAGCTACAAAAAAATAGTGGTATACCTTTAGTAACTGAGGGGTAGCCTGTGGCCATGGGCAGTGGCCAGATTGTTCAGGTCATGGAATAAGGTCATGATCCGGACAATCTGGCTACTGGCCATGACCACAAGGGACAAAACATAGGACTAAAGTGGCCATGTCCACCTGGGACTGGCTTTCTGGTAAAGTTATTCGAAATTAGGATAGATCTGAAAGGGAAGAAAAATTGGTAATATGGTCATGGGGTTCTCTTTTTCGTGAAGAGGGGCCCTGTATGGAACCCTCGCCTTCCCTTTCCTTGGTGGCCATCTTGGAAAAGGATTTTCCTTCCTAGACCGGGAGACCACAGGCGTCCCTGTGTAGGAAGAAAAATCCTCTTTTTTAGCACCTCGGGTTCCCGCTTTGGGAACCTAGGGTGCTAATGGCCTTCATCCCGGGGGGATAATGATCCAGAGACCTCGTTATCCACCTTGCTTCGCTTGGGCTGATAAATTGGGCTGCTGGGCCGGTATCCACCGTTCCATTTCCTGGAACGGAGGATGAACGCCACAATATTCCCTATAGTTCTATTTTTTAACTGTGAAAGGTGGTTCCTAAAGGAATATGTCTTTTATTGTTTTTGGATGTATTTTTTTTTGGCAGGAGATCTGAGAATTAAAGGTGGGGAGGGAAATGAGGGAAGAGGAACCAAACACTAATATGGAGGGGTAGGTGGACAAGGGAAAATGTTGCGCATGTGTTATTTCTAAGGTAGGGGCCAGTGTTTCTCATGATCCTTGATTACAGCAGTGGCAGTGGCTCTTGGGTAGGAGGGATGGCATTAGTTGATGCCATTTTAAGATAAATAGCAGTTTTGCTAAAAGTATGTATTGTGTACTAGATTGTTAATGGATATTGAGTAGGAATAGGTGTTGGAGCTGTGCAAGGGAAATTTTGAAGTTGAAAGTTCCTAGATCAGTAGAAAATGCAGTTCTGAACTGTCCGCAAAGCAGAGATCTTATCGTGAAGTGCGTACAGGTTCTCGGACACGTCATCATGCTGCGCGCCAGCGTATGTTCATGTGGCACTGTCCAGAAGGTCCGCTATGTAGTCAGATGTTCGTAGACGTCCACGGATGCAAAACTAGCTGAAATAGTTGCAAAAAGTATATAGAAGTATTAAAAATTATTCTAAAAGGTGGGAAAAAGCAGAGTTTTAAGGTGACACTTTGTAAATTGGACAAAAATATTGCTATATTGGGTAAGTATGATGTTAGTAAGTTGTAGGAAAATAGCACGCACTGGTAAAAACCTATGAAATTCAATGAAAAACCTTGTTAAAGGGACATTATGGTTAAGTTGCACTAATGAAAACCTATGAAATTCAATGAAAAACCTTTGTTAAAGGGACGTTATGGTTAAGTTGCGCTACTAAAAACCTATAAAATTCAGTAAAAAAACATTGTTAAAATGACGTTATGGTTACAAGTAAAATCGAAAACCCCCCAAAATTCGCCAACTATGGTAAGCTAAGCAACCATCACTCGTGCCACCACCGTGCACTGCTAACACTAACACCCAGGACATCAAAGATGACATCACAAATATTGATGACATCACTGATGACATCACATGTGCATTCACCTTTCATACAAGGGCTTGTGAATGTAATGTTGGCAAAAAAGTATCGGGGATTATCGGGAGATGTGTAATAAACTACACACTTCATTATGCAATGTAGTGTTCTAAAGAACATTCCATTGCAGTGTTCTTTCTAGTACAGGAACCTACTCATACAGAAATGTAGGTATTGGCTGCAGCATACACCATAGAGGTGCATAGTTGTAATTTTCCAAAGTTATATAATAAAACGGTGAATGTTTCTGTATCAGACTTTTCCGTACTGTGAAACATGTACTAAGTAGCTAATAATGCATCACTTACTACATATTTCCACTAATACACACAAGACATAAATCGACTACAATGCATACAAATAATGGGGCTTATACATGGAGAGTAAAGTAAGCAAACAAGAGGCAGTATCATTAGCAACTGTGTATAATCTACATGATTGTATTCACGCACAAAAATTATTGCTGTGTTTCAGGCCTGCTTCTTCCCCTATATATGTACATCATAAGATGTGATTAAATTCTAAGGAAAGTAGTGTAAGAACATGTGAGAATAGCAACATCTATAAATGTAATGCCTTTTGAATGTTAAGTTTCTGACTGTCAGTAAATAAAACCACCTTGCCTAGATATGGCAGTGAACAGAAAAGAAGGGGCTAGACATGTGATGCCATCAGTGATGTCATTAATGATATTTGTGATGTCATATTTGATGTCCTGGGTGTTAGTCTTATCTGTGCACGGTGGTGGTGCGAGTTATGGTTGCTTAGCTTACCATAACTGGCGATTTTCAGGGGTTTTTCGATTTTACTTGTAACCATAACGTCCTTTTAACAATGTTTTTTTATTTAAAAAAAAAAAAAAAAAAAATATATATATATATATATATATATATATATATATATATATATATATATATATATATATATATATATATATATATATATATATATATATTTACATGCCACTAATATATACAAAACAATTAATATTCCTGTACCTTGAAGTGTCTAATTAACTGAACCCTTTGAAGCCTGTTACTTAAAATGCCAGTTTGTATGTCCACCCTTTTTTAGGCTTTGCAAAATATAACAGAAGAGAATTGAATGTTAAATGTTTTTGGTAAAGTGTAGCCCCCTGCAAGCATATTGATGCAAAGAGGGAGTTAAGATATGTGTGCATAGCAAGCTGTCAATTTAAAAATGACCCACAGGATAACTAGCAACGTTAAAAGGTCAGAGGAAAACAATGGAAACTACCTTTTGAGTCAATGATGCAGGATAGAGATCCAATCCTAGAGACAATTCCCCAAGTGTCCAATCTCTGTTCCCATATCAGAACAGTGATTGGACACTTCAGGCAATCAGGGTTCCGCAAAGGACACGGAACGGAAACCGCATTACTAGATCTGAAAAACCAAATCACCTCCATCCTTGACATGGGTAAGCCTGCATTACTCCTGCTCCTAGACCTCTCAGCAGCGTTTGATCTTGTTGACCATAACACCCTCACCAACCACCTCACACATGCTGCGCACTTCTCCAATCACGCAGCGACTTGGATCAGGTCCTTCCTACAAGGCAGAGCCATGAAAGTGTTCTCCAATTTAGCAAACGCTGAACCCACTATCATACACTGTGGTGTTCCCCAGGGATCCTGTACTGCCCCTAAGCTTTACAATCTATTTACAAAGCCACTCTTTGATCAACTGGATGCACTTGGGATCACATACACAAACTATGCTGATGATACCCAGATGCTGCTTCCTCTCACGCGGAGCTATATCAAAGACGCCTCTACCCTTCAACAAATTTACTCCACAATCCAAGCTTGGATGTCCACCAATGGATTATGCCTCAACAGGGATAAAACTGAAATCCTCATTCTCGGACAAAAATCCACGCTAGCCAAACTGAGTCCAACCTATCAAAACTTATGCATTGACAACTGTATCATCCCAGTCCTTTCGTCAGTTAAAACGCTCAGAGTCCACATTGATGCTACACTATCTATAGATAAGCAAGTTAGCGCCATTGTATCAGCCTCCGCTCTGAGTACAAAACTAATCAATGCCATAAAGCCGTTTCTAACAAAAGACAACTGCCTCTTCATTGCAAGAGCTACAATAGGAGCTAAATTGGATTACTGCAATTCCCTCCTGGCGGGGACATAAAAAAAAACGTATCCAGACTCCAAACCACTCAAAACAACTCTCTTAGAGCAGCCCTAAGTATTTCCCAAAAGAGAGCACATCTCCCAAGCAAGAAAAAACGCTCACTGGCTACCAGTTAAAGACCAAATCTCCTTCAAGATTCTCTCCACCGTACACAAATGCATCAACCTAACAGCACCCTCCTACTTATCTGACTCTCTAGTCAGAACACAATCCACGAGACCCACTAGACTCGAGTACACCAACCAACTCACAGTGCCACGAATCACCAGGGCCAAGGCAGGAGGCCTAGTATTCCCCTATCTGGCACCTAAACTCTGGAACACGTTACCCACAGCCCTCAGAGCAGAAACCTCTCTCCAGGCCTTCTGAAAAAATCTAAAAACTACACTCTTCAACTAGCTGCTAGCTCACTGTACATACTTGCGCACTACTATGATATCTGCTCCTATGCGCTACAAGCCACAATGCCATCTCATGCTGTATGTATGTATTTACGTGACCACTGTAACTAAGATATGAATATCCACTGTAACCAGCGCCACAATGCCCACGGGCTGCTGTGCGCTTAACAAATGTGAATAAATCAATATTATCTGGGAGGCTGCAGTGCCTAACATTGCTTACTTTATAAGGGATGGGTAACAATCGATGTAGTGCCACGACGAGTTGTCTAAAAGAAGTGGGGTGATAGTGGTGATGTAAAGTTGAAGCTGCCAGAGGGATAGGCTACATCTATGTCAACAGCCTAGAGGTGACATAGTCAACCGGCATATGGGCATGATGCCAGCATCAGAAACAGCTCCATTGAGAACGAGAGCAGTGACCTCGGGTATGGACTGCTTGGTGCACCCTCAATGGAGTCTGACATGCTCGTCAATACAACTTGACGCATTTTGCGAGTCCCCACTACCACCAGTCAAATTAATGGTGTACTGCAGCCCACCTTATCCCTTGATAGAGGACTGAAATATTGTTTCTGCTAATGTGTTTTCTGAAAACTCTCAGGCCCCCTGACTGCTGTCATTCATTTATTGGTCAGCAGGAGGAGTCCTTTTGCCAGTTCCTCTGCCCTTAAAGGCCCAGTTTACAGCTACAAATTGGTCAGATGTTGTCTGGCAGCAGGGAGTGTCCAGATTGTTTTTAGCCAATGCCTCCGCTCACTTTATCCTAAATATGTAGCCACCCCTTGGCCCTGGTCTTGGGAACTGAATGGAGGTCTCGTTGGAATACTGCTTTATTAATCTCAGACATATGAATTGCTGCTATCTGTTGCCTAAAAGGACTGCATCTCACAGCCAGCCTTGTGTGGACTGGAGATGTGGTTAAGATTACTGGAGCTCATGTGGTATGAATTAAAAATACCCACAGTCTGGATATTTTAGAGAAGGCCCAGTAGATACATTTCATGATTGTACGAGTATGCTTGAGGCTGATTAAAAAATGTGCATACTCCTGCCCATATCTTTCCTGGCTATCTTATCATTTGTCATGGCCTTTCCGCAGTGTTTTCATTATAGCTCTAATGCATTTTCCTGTAATGTTCAACCAGGGAACACTCACATTTAATCTCAAACAGTGCTTTAATGCCTGTTTTTATCAAGACTGGCCTATATGCTATTTATCCTTCCTACATACCTCTGTCATCAATGATTTAGTCATAGATGCCAGCATTAATCTGTTTCTTCTTTCCATGTCATGGCTTGACATATCATGGCCAGTGTTCTCTGATGTTATCCCCCTGGCTGTTGGTGTTAGTCAATTAATCTGATGATCATGGTGGTGATTTTAACCCAGAACCAATTGTCAATTTCTATGCTCCTCTGTCTGTTCTCTACTCAGCGTTAAGTGCAGGCATTCATACAATGTACTATCTTTTCTCTGATTGATATTATATACTAGTTCCTTTGTTAGCCATTCATGGCTCAGCAAAAACAGCTTGAGAGAGCTATTTAGATATTTCTTGCAGTTCTGCACAGAATCTGTTATTGAATAATTGTATCATCTTCAATGTCACTCTGGCTGTAACTTTTAAGGAATCCCTCTATTTGTGTAGTCAAGGTTCCATGGACACAATCTGAATCTGGAGGTTTCCTACTCAGGAGGATCTACAATCACGTTTGATCACACTTAATCTTTCACAGAGAACTATCCATTTGCACATGTTTCAGACCCCTTGCTCACTGTGCTAAGAGAGGAACAGCCTCACCCCATTGATGAGGTCCAACAAGGCCGAATCACATGTCTGGGGTTGTTGTTGGTACTGTAGTTGATTTCCTCACATTTAGGTGTTGGTCTGCCCATGTCCTTGGGACCAAACGAATATGCACATTTTATTGTATATAAAGACATTAGTATCTATAAATTTAAAGTGGAAGTTTTCTCACATGAAATGTTATGAATCATGACTTATGATATCAAATTGGCTATAAATGTGTCTCACATGTGACATCCATTAGCAATAACATTTCTCATTATATCTAGGATGGCTCCTTACTCAGACAGAAAAACAAAAAAAACAATTGTCGCTCTGTTTTTAGTTCATTCTCAATGATACATGGAAATGCTTGTCTTTACTATTCAGTATCTATATAACTACCATAAACTGCCTGATTATATCATTTGTCCGGTCTTGCCTTCGGTATAATATTAGCACGCAACACGATTTATAGAATGGTATAGAAAAAGCTTGCCAATATTGGGCAATATTGTATTGTATTGTATAAAAACTTGCAAAGCATGGACTAAGGCCCAAAGTCTTCAAGATGCTAATAACCAATGATAGATTGAGGAGAGCCAGTAAGAAGGTCGATCCTCGGAAGAGGTATGTTTTCAGTTTCTTTTGAAACCGAAAATGGTCAGCTGTTTTACGCAAATGGGCTTGCAGGGAGCTCC
This sequence comes from Ambystoma mexicanum, assembly GCF_040938575.1. Lineage (NCBI taxonomy): Eukaryota > Metazoa > Chordata > Amphibia > Caudata > Ambystomatidae > Ambystoma > Ambystoma mexicanum. The sequence continues at coordinate 1,178,330,734 of NC_090929.1, forward strand.
ACATAGTAGGAGCCAAAACTGAGAAGGAACGGCCACCTGCTTGGGCCCTATGATGACTCAGGATTTTAAGCATAACTTTTGAGGAGGACATAAGGGGTCTAGCGGGCTAGTATAGGGTAAGTTTGGAACAGAGATATTACGCACAAGTATTATGAATGGCTCGATGCACCAGGTATACTATTCTAAACTGAATCCAACTCCTGATCGGCCTCCAGTGAAACTGGTGAAGCAGGTACAGAGAGTGTCTAGGGCCTCCCAGCACCAGTCGAGCAGCCACATTCTGCAAAATATGCAGGCAGAGAATCAGGCCTACATCCTGCCCGAGGTAGATGCCATTACAATAGTCAATGGATCCCATGATCGTAGTGGTAACCACCTTAGCCCGGAACTCGAAGGGATGAAATGGCAAAACCTTTTTCAGCACTTTCAACTTAACAAAACCCATCTGGGACACAGATGAAATGGGTGCCTCTCTGGGGCCACAGGCAAGTAACTTGACCCCTAGGCATTTTACTGGCTTCACTGGTTCTGGGCAGGGCCCATGATATGCAGGTTAGTAGGAGGTGCTCCATGAGGCTCCAGGAGAGGGAGAACCCACCACTAGGACCTTGTTTTTGTCACCGTTTATTTCAAGCCAGTCCATGGCCATCCATTCTCCAATGTAGGGTAAGCATTTCCTCAATTTAGGAGGGGAATCCATCCCCGGGGCATTTAAGTCAAACAGAACCTGTGTGTTGTCAGCGTAACTGTGAAAGCACACCCCATGACTCGAAATAAGATCGGCCAGGGGGCACAAGTACAGTTTAAACAGCAGGGGAGACAAAGAAGATCCTTGAGGGACACGTTGTCTTGTGAATCTTTTTGGTGAAGAAAATGCCAATAAGGTCACATCTGTTTGTTTATGCAGGGCATTAATCAGAGGCCGTGCAGGAGCAGAGAGTTCCCTAGCCATTTTGAATAATTCCCAAATAGAGCAGGACGCTGTCAAGATGCGATCAGCAAAAAAATCGGCTTTGGCGCCTTTAGTAGCAGCTTGGTACTTAGCCAGCGCTAATTTCTATATCTGTTCAAGCTCAATGCCCCATTTGTGTTTAGCACAACGGCGAGCTTGTTTGAGTAGCCTAAGAGTAGAAGAGTACTATGGGGCTGAAGGTTTCGGTCAGCAAAAGGATGTTTTCATAGAGGCCAGGTCATCATCAGTGTCAGGCATGGCCTTCATCAATGCAGTGCTAGTGTCCTGCTTCTCAAACTCGATACCCTTGTGCGTTAGAGGAAGCAATGCATCCCTGATAGAGGCCGGGCTAATCCTGCCCCAATGACATTGGTATTCCCCGAATAATGGTGCAGCGGCCCAAAATGAATTGAGAAGGGATGAAGATAGTGGTTGGACCATGGAACAGGGAGAGACTAAAAGGTGTACAGGCTCCTGATTTCAGAGAAAATTCAATCAAGCATATTCCGTAATTTAGGAGAAAGGAGATGACTCCTCGAGTATAGAAATGAATCCGCAAGACAAGTCACTGCGTTTTAGGCATACAAATGATTGGGATTGTTCAGCTGCCAATAAACTAGTACAAAAATGACAGAAAAACTACGAGAAGTCTGTAATCTCACCAAGAACAGTTAACAGGGCAAGTTGTGATTTAGGGGAACGACAGAGTCATTAAACATAGAAAGAAAGATGAAGGCCAGCCCCCGCAAAATATTATAGTGAGCGGGCAACATCTGAACCATATCCGGGCCTGAAGATGGTGAGAACCATGTTTCAGTCAAGCATAGAAGGTCAGCAGCATGGTCTATTAACAGAGAGTAAATGTTGTTACAGTGGGCTGTGGCAGACCTAGCATTAATCAAGATCCCCTTCAATAGTTCCACACATTGCATAGAATTTCCAGCAATGACCCACTTTATTTATCTTCCTCTCCACATTGGGCCTATTCATTTGCACTGATTTGGATTGTTATAGTGTTAGGGTCACCCTGAAACCAGTGGTCCATAAGGTTCCAGAAGGAGCCAAAGCAGTCAGTTAATTGTGGGAAAATCACTTAACTAGAGCAACTTCTGTGCGGTGAAGAGATTTTACAACTTTGTTTTGACAAAGATTTAGAGCCCGCAGCCCACCCTGGTCCGGGACGGGCACGGACGGGTTTGCTTTTAGAGCACCTTCGGCACGCTGCAGGCGCACCCGCTGTGCCTGTCTGTTGAACGGGCAGTCCCTCAAATACAGAAATGCTGTGAGAGAATTCATTGGAGTGACTCGCTGTGACACGTGTTCAACAGAAATGAACGGCAGACTCTGCACATGTCCCCAAACATAAAATATAAAAGCCCCTAAAATAGCACAGATTCGAGATTTCCTTCTAAATGATTACATTTTTCTTATATGACAAAACAGAAAGTAGGCAGGTGAACTGCCATGCAGCACAGTCTCTCCACTATCAACTTTGCAAGCGGTCTCTTCGACACATACATGCTGTGAGGAAAGTGATTGAAGTGATGAGCTGCAAAGCGCGTTCAAAAGAAATGAAAGACAGACTCTGCTGCCAAGTGTCAGAAAACACACAGAGAATTGAGGTACAATAAACATATTAAATTCAATTTTAAAAATGTCCCCAAATTTAAAACCCCCTAAAATAGCACAGATTCAGGATTTCTTTCTAAATATTATATTTTTCTTACATGACAAAAACAGAAAGAAGGCGAGGGAACTGCCAAGCAGCACAGTCTCACCACTATCAACTAAAAGATAATGTCAGAACAAATCTCTGCATTCAAGTGCCAGTTTAGTCAAAAACATCTGACATGTTCCTGTTAATCTGTTTAGAGTTTAGTATGATGTAGTATTTGTATTTGTATTTTGTTTATTTGTATAGAGCGCCTGGCCCAAAGGCATCTGGGCGCATTTCTTAGGTTACAGTTACTTAAAGTTACATATACAAACAATTACATTTGATGCATCTGATACACATACAAAGCAGGTATTTACATATCCATTTGCATATAGTAGATATTTACAATAGTTTCTGTGGGAAGGCACAACATCCAGCAAAGCAGAGGTCAAATTATCAAATGTTGGCTCTAGTGGTCCTGCACTGCAAGCTAGATTTTGTCTTTATTTTTGAATGAATGGAATGAGGGTTCTGAAATATCTTTGGGCTTCTCTATAGAGTCCATTGGAAGTGTTGCACGTGATTCTGTTGGACAAATATGTTGTGGTGCCTGGTTGGCCAGACATTTGTGCGTAAGTGACAATGTTTTGAGGGAGATTCTTTGGGTGACCGATAGCCGTAGGTTACCTCTGGTATTAGAGATGTAGTGAATTTTAGGGATATTTAGAGCTGCCCTAATGGCGTTGTTTTGTGTTACTTCTAATTTGTTTAGGTTACGTTGGCTAGTCCCTAGATAAAGTGCATTGCAATAGTCAAGTTTTGACATAAGGGTTCTAGCCCAAGGTCATGCAATTTGCGGTGGTTAGGAATGGGCGACAGGTGGTCATAAGTTTTACACATGAACGCCGTGGACGATATTATAGCATTTGTTTGTCTCATTAGAGACAGAGTGGAATCTAGATAAATACCAAGGGTTTTTGTGTCACTAGATACCTTTATAGGGTTGCCATCAATGGTGAAGCAATTAAAGGCCAGTTCTAATTTATTTAATCTCTGTTGAGATCTCAGGGGGATAAGCTCTGTCTTATCATCGTTAAGACAGAGCCCGTGTTGTGCCATCCAGGCCTGGATGACCAGATATCCATCGTTTAAAGCTTTGGAATCAGCTTTATGATCTCCCGTGATGGTAATTAGAGAAGACAGGCAAGTGTGGCGCAGAACCTGCTGAACATCCCTTATGTCAAAGGTGACAAACCTGGTGGCGCCAGCTTCCCATTCATAGCTCCATGACATAGGAATGCCCCCCCTGCTACCCTACAGAATGAGACCTCACCCCATGCCTTCCGCAAAGCCCTAAAAACAAGGTTTACCACCAATAGGTGCTCCCCTCACCACTGCTGTCTTCCCATATCTAATATTGTTAGCTGGTTCACCTGTAACCCACTTATCCGTAGTTTCTCCCAACCCACGGTAACAGTGCAATTTGTACTGCCATCTTTCTGTCTTATTAGGTTCTCTGTAACCCACAACTTACTGTAACAGTATACTTTGTACGCTATATATTCTGTTTTATTAGGTTCTCTGTAACTCACGAACCTTAGACAAACTGTCATTCGCTTGTAATCAAGCAAGCCTTCATGTAACAGCGCCACGATGCCCAAGGGCTGCTTAGGGCGCTTTATAAATGTAAAAAATAAAAATAGAAGGTTTGTGCCATAACATGTACAGATACAGTGACAATCGAACACATTAACAAAGATGTGAGGTCACCACATTTGTTGTCAAATTTGATCAGAATGTATGAATTAGGTTACCCATTTAACAAAGCATTTTACACAGATGGGCAAAGTTAAACGTAGAATGATTTAGTGTTTTAAAAAAAAGTGGTTGTATGTGGTTTCAAGTAGCTTGGGTAGAGTTAATTTCTTCTATCGCGTGGTGGTTGGCATACTTTCTACATGTATTCTGCTATTGTAATTTTGTTTTTTCATTGTTTACGTTATGTATTCACCTTGTATTCATTCAATATACAGGGTGTTTTTTGCATTGTTTTGAGCACTGGCTGCATGTAAGATGCGATTCACTATGCTGGCTTCTTTTGCAGTCCGCAGTTAATGTGGGCGTATTCCACGTAGCGCATCATCTCCAAATTGGACATTTCCTTGTTGCTGCAGAATACCGTTGATGATATAGCGATTTATATCGTGATGTGTTGACCTGTTGCCATTCAGTTAACATTACAATCTCATCTATGAACATGTTCCTGAATAAAATACACGTTCTGTTTCTATAAATAGATTATGTTTCTAGAGACCCATTCGGTGAATGGCATGTGCCAGGGCATATATTACCCACACTGCAGCACCCTTGATTTGTTTGTAGACATGATTAGTAAACGTAAAGGTGTTTTCTTGATTGCCAGGTATAGCTCTATCAGGTGAATTATTTTGTGGATCATGCAGCTGTGGGATTTCTGTATCTGTGAGAATAATGTCGACCAGATGTCTGCAAATCTTTTCTCTCCAGATGTTTTGTATTATGACTCCCACCATCCCTCATCATTGACTACACAGGCTATGATTCATGGACGTTGTAGTCCAAAACATCTGGTGAGCCAAAAGTCCCGGTTCTGGGCTATATAGTATGAATGCCAATGTTATTTTCAATGCTGGTGCCCAACATGCTGTTATATGACCCCATCATTGCATATTTTGCACCTCAAATGAAAAGAAAGGTGGTAGAAGTAGTACAAAAAGGTGCCAGTTGTGTATCAACACATTCTGAAACTCATTCCTTTGGCAATCCAGTGCTCCAGTGTTGCACAACAAGTGGAAAACAAGGAGCTTTGTTCAAGCACTATGCTTCTCCACAGCTAGACTCTTAAGGTAGGCAGTATGCCCACTGGCACACAGAGCCTGATCGCCCATGCACATCCTTTCTTAATTCACACTATGAGCACAGGTAATCCGGTTTCCTACTCTACATGAGGTATGCACCCTAATCAACATATGGTTTGCCCTGTAAATAATGTGCGACTCCAGGATTTGCAGTGCCCTTTGGCCTATATATAGGGAAATTGAAGTTCACATTATTAAAACGGGGATCTATATTAAAAGGTATGTTCAAGTGGTTCTGTGTTGTTTTTTTTTTTTTTTAATGGGTGCATTCTTCCTCTGAGGGTTGGTGGACAGTGAGGTTGCTGCTAATGTATCAAAGTTACATAGAGTTACATTGAATGTTTTGGCAAAGCAAGATGTGCATGCCTAGACATCTTCCCTACTTCAGATGCATGTGATCTGATATGGGAGGTCTGTGGTCTATCCTTAAATGATTAGGAAGAATCTTTGACAGTTTGAGCAAACTAGCATGTTTTTCTTGGAACATGACAGTTTCATTTGCATGTGTGCTAATTGTGACTTTTGTATTTGTTGTGTTACCGAAAGTACTTCTCTATTAGACAACGGCCACTGTACGGACCTTTGAAGTGAAAATAAATTCTCAGGGTCCATATTCCATTTATTTGATTGGTATGAAAAAAGAAATAGGTTTGTTGCCCGCTCTTTAGCACTCGTAGCTCAGTGGTCATATGTATGCAGAGTTTATGTAGTGTTTGTCTTTGGACTACATTTCTCATGTGTTTTGTCTTTATGTGAAGGGAATATTTACTAAGTAGCCTTAACAATGGATGGTGACGAGTAGCCTGCCATGTTAGTGGGGTTGGGAAACAAAGCAACTGGGTTAATAGATTACTGTGACTTACTCTTTTCTTACAGTCTGATAGATCAACCAATACATGTATTTGGTATATTGATAGGTGTATTGTCTCACCCTAAGAAGTAAGAGTAAAGTTACACTCTGTGAGACTGAGTCCAGACTCCAAATTATCCATCTGCTCTGTTTTAATGGGGATACTTGTGAATGGCCTACTTACTAACCAGAATCCTAACTCCCACGTGCTATAGGGAGTCTATTGTTTTAGTTTATACAACCTGGAGCATAGGAATAAAGCAGTTGTGGATTTTTGGCACAATCAACACATGGAGGTTGGTTCATTATGTCTCCTCAATTAATCCAAGATAATTATGAGCTAATCCGACAGCCACCAGTGCCATCCATCATATGCAAAAAGTGTAATTGACTGTATTCCACACAAAACCCTGCTTCCTTATCCACTATCAAACTTAGAAGCAGTTCTACGTAAAAAAAATCAGTTCATTTGTATAACCATGTGCTACAATGATGTACAATCGGTGTACATAATGTCATTCTTCTCGAAAACAGCCCAAGATTAAGATTGCCTGAATTTTGTGAGAAACTCCTGTTCTTTCTAGGCCCTATTATCAAACCTTCAACCCCATGTTTAGTGGTAGGAGATTTTAATGTATGGGCTAATAAGGCCACCAATCTAGAAGATAGTTCCCTGATGAGTCTTATGGCAAGTCTGGGCTTTAAACAACATGTTACAATTGCTACCCATCAAGGGGCAACTATATTAGACTGGATATTGACCTGAAATGTGTTAATCTCACCTATAGAGGTTAAAACTTGTCGTTGGTCAGATCCCCACTTAATTTTATTTTCACTTTTCACACCAGATATGATAGCTAAGAATGCTTGCGCACAGACTAAATCTGCCATGAGTAGTTGTACTGATAATGTCTCTTTGAGGTATTTACGCGTAATTGTTCATTTTTAATCTTGCCATTTGGGCCTCTAGTTCTCTAGAATCATACACAATTCAGCTACGTAGCATACGTAATCAGACCTTTGACAAGTTAGCGCCACTCAAAGTCAACTATGAAAGGAAATTTGTATCCCTGAGGGCAAGTCAATGGTTCTCCCCTGAGGTTTTAGCAGCCTGACACATTAAACGAGCAGCCGAAAGAGGTTGGCGGGAGTTCCCAAATAAAAATACACTGGTTATTTATAAAGAAGCAGCCAAACATTACAAGAATGTAAGATTGAATGCAAAAATAAAATCATTGGAAGAGCGCATTTGGGGAGCCAGATCTAGCACCAGAGAACTTTTTAATATTCTGGGAGAACTTGAGTAGAAAAATTAGGAGCCTCCTTTAGGCGTGAACGATGCATGGTGTCAAAGAATACATGACTGCCTTAAGCCTAAGATCAAACAACCCCAAGGGACAATAGCACCTAACTCCTCCTATAAGCAGGCAAATTGTGCTTCTACAGGCACACAGATTAGGACAGCTTATGAGGATGAGAAAAATAAGGATAAGGCTTTCTCCTTCAAGCAGATTACAGTAGAATAAACATTGACAATAGTTGAAAAACTAAAGCCCGCTTCTTGTAAGGGCACCATATTCCCAGCAACCTTGTTTAAGGGATACTTTTCTGCCATAGTCACTCCTGTCACATCAATGATAAATCGTTACTTCACTGAAGGGATAGTTCCAGAAGGAATATGGATCACCCCCCTCCTAAAAACGGAAGGATTAGATCCACAGGACCCTATAAACTATTGCCCAATAACTAATGTGCCTTTTTTTATTGAATATCATGGATGAAATTGCCTGTTCACAATATGATGTCTTTATTGAGAAGAACGTAATTCTATCCAAAAAGCAATCCAGTTTCCGAAAAAATCACGGCATGGAGACTGCTCTTTTAGATGTTAAATCAATGTTGACTGGGATAATAGATCATGGTAGAGTTACAATGCTACTGTTATTGGACCTGTCCGCTGCATTCAATCTTGTTGATCATGGGAGGATGGCGGACAGGCTCAGGGAGGTGGGCAGATGCTCCAAATCAGCTGTTGACTGGTTCAGCTCCTTTTTGGGGCCTAGGAGAGCCAGGGTAGCTCATGGAGAGTTTAAATCAGAGTAGGTCATTCTTGACTGCGGTGTGCCTCAGGGCTCCAGTGTGTCTCCTTTACTGTACAATATCTATTCTGAGCTCTTCTTTGATCTCCTCGATAGCATGGGTGTCATTTATGCGAACTATGCAGATGACATGCAAATTGTCCCAGAATTTACGGGTGTCTACGAGGCAGATTCACTGTTGGTTTGTAGAGTTTTTGGTGCCATCAAGGCATGGATGTCAGATAATTGTCTGACTTTAAATAATTAAAAAAAAATGATATTCTGATTGTGGGGAGTGCACCAAAGCTCAAATCTCCGGATCCACGATATGAAGCTTTCCAAGTCAGGGGTGCTACTTTTCAGGTTTCTAATGAGGTAAGACACTTGCTGTAATATTTGATTGTTATTTAAATTTTGACAAATATGTTGCTCACATAAAATTGAGCTGCACTTACACAACTCACCTATTGCAGGTTAGACCCTATTTATCAGAAGCAAACCGAACCTTAATAGCCAATGCAACTAACAATTCAAAGTTAGACTATTGCAATGGGTTATTAGTAGATACCACAATCACAAACATAAGGAAACTGCAAACCACACTCAAAATGGAGCAGTTACGGCACTCAAAATGGAGCAGTTAGGGCACTCAAAATGGAGCAGTTAGGGCTGTCTGCGGTATAGGATGCAGAGACCATGTGGCCAATGCCCGGAGGAAGCTCCATTGGCTCCCTGTGGCACAATGGATCTTGTTTAACGCATGATGCCTGGTCTATACGTGCCTTGTATGTACTGCTCCTCTCTACTTGCAACAACGCATTATGAGAATGCCCTGTAGACGTACTCTTCATTCAAATGAAAAACCTCTTCTGCAACAACCGTGCTTCAGGCTAGAAACTTTTGGGGACCTCAGCTTCAATGCTTGGGGCCCTAGGGTCTGGAATGACCTCCCTTCTTCCATCAGGCAATTGCCATCATACGCACAATTCAGGAAGTCTATTGAGATCAGTCTGTTTGATGGCGGTGGTGTTTAGACTAAATCTTTGACCACCCTCCCGTGATTTTGGAACTAGTAAACGTCCTTACCGACCCCAGATTGTTTATTAACTGTCTCTTTTATTTGCATGTTTCTGTTTTTCTTGCCGCATCTAGATAGAAATGTGACTGTTAGCATATGCCACACTCGTGTGGAATTCTGAATTTTAGCATGCGCCGCATCTAGATAGAAATGTGATTCTTAACATGCACCACACTCAGAATTCTGAACCCTAGCTTGCGTCACATCTAGATAGAAATATGACTGTCTGTACTGCACCTAGATGGAATCCCACAATTGCAAGGACAGCAATGCCAAATAACTAACCAACTAACAATTTCATCCCTCTGCATACACCTCTCAAACTCTAACCAAACACAACCACAAGCCTAAAACGCAGCAATCCGCACAAACTTCACAACAATGCAACAACAAAACAAGGCACACATAGACTTGCACAACAGCACACGATGACTACCGACCATAAAACACACCAAGCCCAGCCAACGGACCCACCGGGCTGAGGCTGCCAAAAGCACATCACTGCTCTCTTGCACTTTTCCAGTTTATTCCCACTAACCCACCCCCTCTCCTCCCCTTTTCAGAGCTGACAGAGCGCCAGGGGACCACTTCGGTGGTGATAGTGCATGGCACAAATGTCCTTTAACATTAACATAACATAACATTAAGGGCTCTGAGGCCTGCGGGCAAGTTAGTGCTCTACAATAATTAAATAGAATAGAATAGATTAAGATTGAATACGTATTTCTCACTTTTCAACCTAAAACATTGTGATTACCACCCAATACTATATATTTCTACATTATTACTGCATATATGTGCAATCAGAATTTGTGTGGGTGGCAAACAGTGGTAAAATTCTTCTTTGGACCAAACCTATGAGGCCTGAAGCCCTGGATTTACTGACTGCCTCCACTGATTAAATTAATTTCTCATCATTCTCAAGGAATGGCAAACAGACCTGTCATGCTATGGTCGAGCTAAATCTGCCCTAGAGGCTAGCTGGAGGGATGGCCCACTCAGCCCCCAACTAGCGTGGCAAGGGGAGGGTGAACTAGCAGATTGGGCTGGCCATAAAGGTTCAAGTGGGAGCAGTCACGAGAAGTTCAGAATCAAGCAGTCTTTCAGTTACAGCCCAGGGATGCAGTCGCACCGGACCTATGTAGAGGATTCTCACTGCATACAGGTTGCTTGATCATTCACATCTTGAATGGAATTATCAGTCCTGAAACAACGTGGTATCTGCCTGGTGGTAGTCCTGTGCAGTGTTGCGCATCAGCTGGGATACACACCACTTCTATAGATCACTTTTTGTGAGCCAAAAACCAGGCGCACTTGCAATGACATCGTGTTTCCAGGTTTTTTTTTTTTTTTGGAAAGAATGCTACATTTGTACTCTTTCAAATAAAAAAGATAGATAACGGCAAATTAATCACAGTTGGCAAATCGAAGAACTTACAATGAAAGAGCTAGATAGTGCACTCTTGCGGCTCACACGCAACATTAGCCAGAGAAATGGCAATAGCAGACAATTAAACGAATTCAAGATGCCACCTTTGTTTCTCTGGTGTAATTGCCCACCTTGCCTTAAATTCGTTTAAAACCTGTCTGTAATCCTTTGGTCCAGGACATGATGAGGAGCATAAGCCAAAAAGCAAAATCCACACATTTCTCTAAATGTAAGGCACCACTGAACTGCTTACTCGCATGCCCAAGCGAAATATTCAAAAACCACAACAGTCACAAGCTGATTTCATATTTTTTCTCTACATCATTACACTGTGACCTGTTGCTCGCCACACCAGTTAAGGCATCCGAGATAACGTATTTATATGATGGAAAATAGTTCATGTCAAAAACAGATATGTGTATGAGATATGTGTATGAGATATGTGTATGAGATATGTGTATGATACACATCTATGTGTTCCGATCTTTCTCCCTTGACGTGTGAAATGCCAGCCGGGATCATAACCGAGTTTTTATCGCACTGTACATGAAGCTATTAACTATGATTGCATTTCATTTCTAAAATATTTCCACAGGAGTTACGTATTTAAAAAGGACATGCATTCACGAAAGCTTAACATGAAGGGGTGGGGGGGGGGACTGTGCAAAGCACGGCAACTAAATGCCTACTGCATAATGAAGAAATCATGTTTTACAATAATGTAATTGAAGCATTTGCTACTGTATATATAGGGCCTAGAGGCTCTTAGCGCCAAGAATAAATGCACGTAGTTCAATCCAGTTAAATCTGCATGGTCCGATTGACTCCAAATCGATGGGCTTCATCAGGTGAGTGTGCTGCTCGGGCTTACACAAACAATTCGCATTCCCCCCAACATGTTTTCCTCTAATTAACTACAAGCAAACTGAAGAATGTGGCATTCTCTAATGAGACAGGAGAAATCTATAAGCATTTGTTGACTCGACTGCCTCTGTCTTTTTAAATTGAATTGGGCTTAGATAATACATTTGAGAAATGTCTTTTCTGCCAATTTAGAATCCAAGAGCTAGCAGTTGGATAGCACGGGCAAGGATGCCCTGAGCAGGTCTGTGCACCGGTTTTCAGTCATTTGTTCCAGGCAAGGAAGACGCATACGTTTCTTGGTATTTCAGTAATACTGTATTATTGTGGTCAAAGTTGAGCAGCCTTTTTTCTCGTGATCCGTATGTCTTTCCTTTTGATATAATATTAATGGTATGTTTTGACTGAGAACTTGCCAAATGTTGACAGCATGCAGACACCAGCTGTCCATAGTCGAACCACGTCAACCAGGTAGAGGAGAGTTTGGTGGTTCAGAGAAACCCTGACGCTACCTTTGAGTGGTAGGTGGAACTGACACTACCTTTGAGATGGTCAGTGAAACTCTACCATCACTTTTCCCGGGGGTCCCTCTATGATTAACCCCATTTGACCATACATACACAACCATTGGGTGAATCCAGATTTTTCTATGGCTGCTGTGAGACGACATCATTGGGAATTTTACTAGCTCTAAGTTTATGAGTTCTTAAATTGATGACATTCTCCACCAGATTACTCCAAACCAGCAATACATTTGAGGTGTCCAACATCTGACTTGGTGCTCGTGGATCAGGCTGTGGTGGGAGGCAAGGTGGGGGCTGTTCTTTGACCAGCAAAACAAATCTGCGGGAATCCTGTTATCCTTAGTAAATGGGGAGAACCTCTGAATGTACTCCTTCCTCCATTGAATACATCTCCATCCAACTTATTACTCACTCGTCTCTTACTATCCTCTTCATCAACCCCATTCATTGTACTCTCCCACTCTTCTTCACCAACCTTTATCTGCTGCCTACAAAGGTTCTTAATGTAGTAATGGGTGACCAGAGTCTCTCCAAAATGGCCTAGACCCAATATCTTCTTCTAGACTCCAACCTACTACTGTACTCACTGACCACATCGACTACATTAGTCTCTCTTATGCCTCCCACTGTGTGCCCCCTCCCATTTCCAACACAACAATCTGAAGATACACTCACCTCTAACCCCTTGCAACCTGGCTTCTGGTCTATCGGACTACAAAGACTGCTGATCCAGGTATCAGAACTTCCTAACCTCTGCTCACTATTCTTGCCTATCCCCATCCTCTTCTTACTTGACCACTCCCCCAATTTGACACCATGATAAATCCCTACCTGCTCAAAACTATTTATTCCCTGAGCTTCAAGGACAACCTTCTCAACCCGTGGCCTCTTATCTCGCTATCCACGCATGCTCCATTCAATGGAAGACCATTACCACCTTGCCACCTCCTGGTGAGAATATCCCAAGGATCAGACTTTGTCTTGCTACTCAACCCCTTCCAGACAACCTCTCTCTGCAAAACAAGTCATCTCTTGACTTCAACTATGACTTCTTTGCTGATGATGCCCAGATCATCTTCTCATCCTCCCTCCATACCGCTATCTCTGAAAAGCATAACCGACTCTCTCACAACCATCCACCACCACAGGACCGTTTGAAATCGTATGATTCACTCCTTTAAGGCAGAAGTCATCTTTCTCCCAGCCTTCAATGCAAATCAACCCCCGGCAAAGGCACATGGCAAAGGCAGGAGCATGTCTTTGCCTGTCAGTGCACAGACTTGCAAGACCGTTTATACCTCGATTTCACAACTACTGCAATATCTCACAAAATGCAGATTAAATGAAGATCTTCACTGCTTATCCACCTCCCCTTCTGCAAGGCAAGAAGAGCACCATCTCTTCTATTGTTACCATAAGCTCTCACCCTTGTTACCTACCCCCACCCACTTCCTGCCCCCTAGTGCCCAATATCCTTTGTAATGCCTCAGCTATCCCCTCCTCTGCTCCTAACAGCATGCGCAACTACACCCATCCCATGAATGCTTCACACACGGTATCCAGTGATTATAACAAGAAAAAAAGAAAAGAAAATACTTATTTTATTTGTTTGCCTTTTATGCACTTATACAATAATAAACTGTTTCAAAGTACCCACAGGTCAAAGGAGGGAGCAGGAGTGGGAAATACATTAAAATACATTAAACACACAATATATTAGAGCCGTGGGGTGGGGGGAAGGAAAACAGGATGAACCTACTATGCCTTGTGAGTATTCAGAACGTGCAAGTGCAGCAAGGTAGAAGGCAGGGGGTCAGGGCTGTGGAGTCTGAGCTCATGGGAGAGCCTAGGAATGTTGAGTGCTACATGGCCTGGAGCTGCAAGGGGTGTAAGTGCCAGCCAACAGGGCGGTGGGTGTAAGTGCACGTTCAGATAGACAGGAGCTGGGTCGATTGGGTGTGGGAAGTTAGGGACCTGAGGATGCATAAGGGCCCAGGGCACCAATCACAACTACTGTGGGATTAGCAGGGGAGGGAAGAAGGGAAGTAGGAAGTAAAGAGGACAGTATTTAGGAGCTTCTGGAATTTAAGAAGATCCTGCTCAAGGTGCAGAGGGAGGGGGAGGCTTTTCCATAGGAGGGAGCCAGCTGAGAAAAGTGAACGACCACCAGGCCTCTGTTTAGCAAAATGATTCACAAACAGAGAGTTGGAGTCAGAGTAGAGTAGTGTTCTGCAGCGGGAGCATTTAGTAAGATAAAATTAAAGATAGTGTGGGCCCCGGGTACAGACAACTTGTGAATGATAAAGAGGGATTTTAATTTAATCTGTGCAGCAACCATGAACCAGTGAAGACTTTTTAGTGCAGGAGAGATGCAGACCCTAGGCTTAAGACGAAGGATAAGTGTTGCTGCCCTATTCTGGGTTCGCTGAGGGGTGATAGAGTGGAAGATGGATGATTCAGGTGGAGGTTATTGCAATAGTAAGGACTAGAGAGGACTAGTGCTTGGGTCAAATTGAGGCTCTGGGGGAAAGTGAGAAAAGGGAGGATTCCACTGAGAAGGAAGAACTGAAAGTGGAACTTCTTGACAATGTTCTTAGTGTGAGAGAGGAAGGAGAGAGAGGAGTTGAAGATGACTCCAAGGTTTCTGGCTTCAGAAGAGGGTGCAGAGGGAGAGCCCAAAGAGGAAGGTCAGAGTGAAGTGAAGAAGGAGGGCACAGGACTTCCGATGGGAAGGATCTCAGTTTTACAGGCATTGAGGCAGAGATCATTGGCGGGAAACCAGCACTGGATGGCAGATAGGCAGTCAGGGATGATGGAATGTGCAAGAGGGTCACCGGGGAGTTTGAACAAGAGCTGTGTGTTTTCTGCGTAACACTGGACATTGGAAGAGAAGGAGGAGATTAGGCATGCAAGCAAAGCAAGGTAGATATTGAAGGGCCATGGGGAGAGAATAGAACCCTGGGGGATGCCACAGGTTGAGGGGGGGTAGGAGAGGAGAAAGTGCCCAGGATGACTTAGGAAGAGCATTTTGTAAGGAAGGATGTCAGCCAGTCCAGTGCCCATTCCAAGACACCAAGGTTATCGTGGAACCTTTGTATGAGGATGGAATGGATTGACTGTGTCCAAGGCAGAGGTGATTTTGAGAAGGATAATGACAGCTTGAGAGTTGGAGCTGAGAGATGAGAGCAGTTCCTCACAGGTGTTCAGAAGAGCAGTTTCCATGCCTCTGGATTCTTGGAATCCAGATTGATGGTCGTGGAGGCCACCAACAAGTTCAGTGTCTGAGTTGAGTTGTGGCAAAACCATTCTCCAGCAGTTTCCCCAGAAACAAGGTGATGGAAAAAGGGTGGTAGTTGGCAGGGCAGGGAGGATCTGATGAAGGTTTTTTCAGGAGTGGGCACACAAGGGAGTGCTTAAGGGAGGAGGGAAATATCCTGTGACAAAAGAGTGATTGCAGAAATCCACAAGAGCAGGGGCAAGACGGACAATGTTATCCTTGATGGCCCTGGATGAGCAGGAGGAAACCTGCTTAGAACATGCCTTCATGGAGCAGACAACCTCTTCAGGTGTGACGGGTGAAGGAGGAGAATGAGGATGGAGGGCGGATGGAGGTGAAGGGGGAGGGATGGATTGTGAAGGAGAGTAGCAAGGGTGGTGAGGATGTCCTGGGTTTTGGAGGCAAAGTGTGAGGCCAGTGCATTACAGATGGCCTGGGAGGGAGAAGGGGAGGGGGCAACTGAGGAAGGGTTGGCTGGTTAACTACAGATCTTGAAAAGTTCTGCCATGTCATTGGATGTACCATAATTCTGTCCCTGAATGTGTGCCCTTTTCTTGGAATGGATTGAGTGTCTGTATTGCCTTTGGATCAGTTGGCAGGTCTGTTTGTCAGAGATGAGCCTGAGGTTTGCCACTTCCGTTCTGGTGCGCTGCACTTAGTATTCAGGGCCACAAGTTTGGTGTTGTACCAGGTGTTATGCTTAGAGGCAGGTGTCAGACGGATTCTCATGACTGGTGTAAGAAAGTCAAGAGTATTGGAAATGGAAAGGTGGAGGTTGCTGAGGGCAGAGTCAGAGGGTGAGTCAAAGGGGGAGCAGAGAGGGGATGAAGGTGGAAGAGAAGGCAGTCCCAGACACTTGTTTCATAAGTCTGATGCTAGCGAACAAGGTTAGTTGGGCCAAGGGGACTCAAGTGGGGGGAGAGGAGAGAATGGTCAGACCAGGAGAGAGTGGTAACTAGTGGGGAGAGCGAACGGTCAGAGCGGTCAGAGTGTATTAAGGCATCCAGAGTGTGTCCAGAGTGTGTCCAGCTGAGTGGTTTGGCCCAGAAGGGAGAATGTTGGGGGACAGCTGGGTACAGAGGTCATTGAAGCAAGGGATTGGGTTAGAATCATTCGGAAACAAGGAGTTTGGTGGGGCAGTGTTAGAGTGATTTATCATTTTTATGCTTCATCCCTTCTCCTAGTGATATCCCCAGCACTTTCTGCTGGACTTTTAGACCTTTTTCTTTCAATCCTGAATGAGTGGAGCCCTCATAGCAAAGGCGGGGAGCACACCATCTGCTTTATTAGTGGAAAATTAAATGATAGGGAAACAGGACGGGCAACCATTGAATGTGAATGTGTTTCTATTGTGTGGGCCCTGACTAAATTCAGACCATACTCCTATGGAACTACTTTCAAGATTCAAACTGACCGCCAACCCTTAAGGTGGCCGATGTAGATGAAAGGAGAAAACCCCAAATTGCTTGGGTGGTCCATAAGCCTACAAAGCTTTGACTTCATTATTGAGCACAGTTCAGACACCCAACATAAGAATGGTGATGGTCTCTCCAGAAAGTATGACTGTATGGATCAAGAGAGCCATCCAGGAGTGGATTAGATCCCCCTGCCCCTAGTTTGGGGGAATGAGTTTTCGGGAGATGTATCATGTTTATGCTTCATCCTCTCTCCTAGTGAAACCCTCAGCACTTTGTTCTGGACTTCTGCACCTTTTTCTTTCAATCCTGAATGAGTGGAGCCTTTTTCCACTCATTCATTCTTGTGGACTCCTGCTTTTGGAACTTTATTCCTTGTATTCTAGCTGTACTATGGAGTCTGTCTGCTTCATAGCTCTTAAAGACACCTGTGTTTTTACTACTGCAGGACAGAGCTCCTTTTGGGCAGTGTTGCTGGGGACCCTTAGGGTTTTCCTTTAATATTATTTTTCTATATCCGCAAGTAACTACAGTTATTAAGGATAGAGTGATACTTAGTATCTCTCCCAATACTCTAGTTTAAGAGATTGCCACACATCACCTTCAGTGGAGTGCCAACGGGGTACCCAGGATCCCCCATCTTTCTACTCCTCTGACGTGTAAGTCACATAGACAATCTCCTAGTTTTGGCTGGTAGCAGTGGCTGTGTTCTATCAACTATTGTATAATTGTTATAACGCAGGCTATGTCCTTAGGGGCACCTAAGTAACAACGTGGGGCTTCCCTTCTTTTTTTGCCATTACTGGTGTGGTTGTCCTTAGTTAGCCATTCTTCTACCATTCTGGTAGGGGGAGTCAGTATGTGTGTTTTGCCTTTGGTGGGAACACCTTGGTATCCCGGCTTAGGCTCCAGAGTGTCGGCACAGGCAGGAAGTGGGTCCACCCCCCTGTCCTTTGTCTGTCAGAGCACCTACATAGGACCAGCTCCCACAGGGGGTCTGGCTGTCCTGATTGGACAGCCAAAGGCCTCTTTCTGTAAAATGCTGAGAGAGATTGCAGAGGAGTGTGTGCTGAAACTGTATAAAAGGGGAGTCTTCTGAAGTGAAAAGCAATCAACCACCAGAAACTGAAGTAACCAAAGAAGATGATGACCATAGAAGCCTGCAGACCCTTTGCAACACCTTGAAGTGACCACTGCTGTCCTGACCCTGCTTTCTGTGCTACAGAAGAGCTCTGAAGAGAACAACTCCATCCCTTTGGCTGGTGGGAACAACCAGTCGCAAGACAAACTTTGAATAGAGCCATCTCCCAAATCCATCCAAATCTTTGCTGAACCCTTAAGGACACTCCCAAGATCCGATCCAACTCACCCAGAACCTCTCATCAGAGTGGAAAACTGCATTATGCATAGAAGATTGACCGGGCAATCCGTGTCCTTTGTTGGTACTGCAGAAAAGGTGCTAAAACCACAGAGTAAACAAAGAAGATGCTGAAAGTCGTGCCCCAGGTCCTCCCTCCAGACTGCTGTTGAGAGATTCCATCCATTGTCCTGCCTTCAGTTATCGGAACAAGGAATCCCGAGGATGGGTCCAGAGCTGCAACTACGCAGAGTATCCAGCACAACCATTTTCTTCTAACCTAAGGTACTGTGGGGAAAAACGTATTGCCTACCTGATTGCAAGAAGTCGCTCCAGAGTGTTGAAGTGCACCTATAGGTATCCAGGTTCACCCCCTCTTACCTCTGGCTCAAGCTGCTACTTGTGTCCCTTCATCAAATACTTTTTACAGGTCTCTCTTGTTAGTTGTTCATGTGGTGCCTCTATAACACTAGAGACTGGAAGAAATCCTCTGGAACTCTTTGTATTCTGCTGCTTGTCAAGACTTTGGGCCTCATTACACGGTAGGCGGTAAGGGTTTACCGGTACCTGTATTTTACTGGTACCGGTAAACCCTTACCGCCTTACTACGAGGTCCCTTTGCGGGTTGGGGAATTTAATGCCTGCTTTTTGCAGGCGTTAAAAACCAACCCGCAAAGGGACCAGGGAGCTAATTACGGTACCGCAATTTGCGGTGGCGTGATTAGCACCTTCACCATTCCCATTGTGCCCTATGGGGCAAAAATGGGAATGGGGAAGGGCAATGGGGGACGGGGGAATTACCACCCACCAACCTTGGAATAGGGCAGTAATTCCCCTTTCCACCAAGGCGGTGCCAGTATTTTACCGGCATGGACCAAGGTGCTGATAGCACCTTTGTCCACCGCCATCCGTGTAATGAGGCCCTTTGAGTCTTCTCTGAACTGCCTTTAGCTAGGGTTGCATTTTTGGACATAAAAGTCTTGCCGTGCGAAGAAACCTTCTCTAGAACCTTGAACCAGGCTAATGTTACACTAACTAACCATTTCCCTCCACTATAGTGACTTTACTGTATGTGTTTGCAGAGTAAATGTATTACTGTATGAACTGTTAAAAACCACAGGTGCACTTATTAACCGATAATACAATAACATTGTCTTTTCCCTTTCTAACATTGTTACAAATGTAACCGTGAACAAACACGAAAGTGAAAGTGTCCTTTGAAGTGTATTCTCAAGTATTCCAAAGTGTTCTAGTGTAAACGTCTAAAGTATTTAAAGTGATTCTGGTGTATATATAATTTTATATAAATCATAAAATCGAAGAGTTTCTTCGATGTGCGTGTCTAGCTTAGGTTCATTGTACTTACCTACAGCTCACATCTTCCTGTGAAGATACAC
This sequence comes from Ambystoma mexicanum, assembly GCF_040938575.1. Classification (NCBI taxonomy): domain Eukaryota; kingdom Metazoa; phylum Chordata; class Amphibia; order Caudata; family Ambystomatidae; genus Ambystoma; species Ambystoma mexicanum. The sequence goes on from NC_090929.1 coordinate 1,178,350,506, forward strand.
CTGACAGCTCTGCCACTCTACCAAGGTCCTGATTAGTACAGACTGATACTAAGAATTGAATATCTACAAACCACTGGGATAGCTTACTAAAGTCTTACTAACAGTAGGACTTTAGGAAAACAGACACCACCCCCATTTATTTATTTTTTTCATTATTATTTAATTAGCTATTTTGTGATTTCTTGAAATCACAGAGAACCTTCCCACACCCTCCTCACTTCCACACCCATTCACCACTCGTATTCCCAATGCCTGCCAGCATTCCCTCCTAACATACAATGCGCAGAACTGACCCGAATGCTCACCAGCGCACTCACCCAACGCCACTTGCCTCTCGTGACAACTGTACTCTACCTGGACCACCTCACCGCTGCAGACTTCCTCGTGACCCCCAATGCGACCAACAGCCTCTACTTAACTAAACTTCCCTGTAAAGCCAGAGTTCCCACCCCCTCTGACCTAGAATACACAGCCCATTCAAGGGCTATCAAACACGCCTTGCATTAAGGAGTCCAGACCCAAACAAGTGCGAGACCACATGAAAGATCCAATGCCTTCCCCATGACTTCCTAACACAACTGATCTTTACTCATCCTTTGCCCAAGTGCTCCACACCACCAAAACACAACATGAAAAAATGACCACACTGTGCAGCAAAGATCTGCTCCTACTGAAAGGAGTCAGGCATCAGTTCCAAAGCTAACTCTTACTGCGGCCAGCCCAATCACAGCCACTGGCACATCACCAGCCTAGCCAAAACCCAGCTCAGGGCCCTATTATGCACCCCCCACGTAGTTGTGCCTGCCTTAGATCTCTGAAGGCATGGAGGTACCTGAAAAGTCCAGCCCCAGAACACCATTTCAAGTCCGCTCCCTATATGAGTATATAACTCATCCCACCCCGGGGAAAGAAAGAACTGCACATCTCTGCCCACATCCAAACCCCTCCCTTCCAAACAAGTCTACATGATTACATGCCTATGTCACCCAAACCAATGTGAATAACAGAATTTCACTCAAGGGCGCTCTGATCATTGATCAATGCCCGCTCCCTCTGCACTCACGCAACTAACATTCATGACCTCCTCAAGGATCACAACCTACATTTCTTGGCAGTCTCGGAAACCTTGCTGCACAGCGCAGCAGGCCCTTACCTCTCGGTGGCCCTCCCCCAACTACTCCTTCCTTAGAGCGGATAGAGTTGATAAAACTGGGGGTGGTGTCGCCCGCATTAGCAAAACACCATTATCCTTTAAGGCGGTTCCTCAACCCCTCTGAATCCCCCACTTTCAGGCTATGAAATACTCCTTACCAAGATTCTGATCAACTTTCAAACTGTCATCAATGTACTCATTATCTACCACCAACCCAACCAACAACTCTGCCTGGAACTCAACATACCCCTCCTCCTAACATCCCTTATCAAACCAGCTACAAAATTCCTAGTCTTAGGGGACGTTTCTTTTTTTATTTTTTATTTATTGGATATTTGTAAGATGCTTGTACAACAAATGGTATTTCAAGGCACCACAAGACAAAAAGAGGGTTGGGGTGGGGGACAAGGGATCAAGATAACAACAATGGTCCTACTAGGCCTTGTGATATTCGGATCATGCAACTGCAGTAAAAGAAGCGTGATAGTGGGGGAAGGGTGCCGGTAGGGTGAAGTGTGAAGTACTAGGGTGGGAAGGGAAGTGCGGGGTAAAGAGGAGACTGTGCATGTGAAATAGGTGGGTAGAAGAGGAGGGAAGAGGGCCACAGGGGCAAGGCGAGTACTAAGGGGAAGCCAAGAGAGTGAGGGTCCACATGCTAAGATCAAGGATGGGGTGGACTGGGGCAGGTGCCTTGTAGAACTCAGAGGGAACCAGGCAGCCAGTCACTGCAGCAGAAAGGGTTGTAAGCAGGGGAGGGGGAGAGGGAAGGAGTAAGAGAAAAGGAGATTCTTGAGCGACCTCCAGAATTTAAGGAGATCCGGTACAAGCCTGAAAGGGGCAGGGATATAATTCCAGAGAGAGGCTCCTGCAGAGGAGAGAAATCCACTTCCCAATCCCTGCTTAGAGAAGCATCTGATCTACAGAGAGTTGGAGCTAGAAGACCAAAGGGTTCAAGCAGGGAGGTATTTAGGAAGAGAGAGTCAGATGTAGCAGGGTCCAAGGCCCCAGAAAGCCATGTGCATGATTCAGACGGTCTTGAACCTGATCGTAGCAGCATTGGAGAGATGTTAGGGCTGGAGAGTTGAGGTCCCTGGGTTGAAGGCCAAGGATAAGTCTAGATTGGTTGAGGGGGCTGAAGGGAGGAGGAAGGAAGATTGAGGAAGAGGCTGTTGCACTAGTGCAGCCTAGAGAGCACCAAAGCTCTGGAGACATTGAGTTTATGTGGGAAGGTGAGGAAAGGGCGAATGCCTCTGAGGAGGTGCAGCTGATAGTGGGCCTTCTTGGCAAGGCCCGCGATGTGAGGAGAGAAGGAGAGAGAGGAGTCAAAGGTGACACCAAGATTTCTTGCCTCACAAGAGGGTCAAGGGCGGCCAGAGGGCAAGAGGGAAGGAGAGATTTGGGGTCCCATTGAGAAGGATCTCAGTCTTACTGGCATTAAGGCAGAGATATTTGGCAGCACACCATGCTTGAATAGCAATTAGACAGTCAGGAGGTAGTAGAGGCAAGTAGGACTTCAACCTCAGATTTAATGATACCTCTGATTCCAAATCCAAAGACCTCACCTGACTTCAACTTCAACCAACTCACCGACTCCACTACCCATTACAAAGGATGCATCCTGGATTGGTTCTTTGGCTAAACAGCACTGTTTCCATCTCCACCATTGCATATGTGCCCTAGTCTGACCACTCAGTCACAAACTTCTGCCTCTCCTATTCCAAAACCACTTGCAGCCCAACTGCCAGACTACCACACACCCTCTCACGCAACACGCGTAGACTCACAGAAGCCTGTCAATCCCCAAGATTAGCTGCACATCTCTCTAAGAACGCACCTGCCAGGCCCGACCCCGGATGCCCAGGCTTTGATGATCCTCAAGGCCCTATCTGAGACCATAGACAAACATGCACCTCTCAAACCCAGAAGTCCCAAAACTAACAAAAAAGACAATATTTCAAAATAGGTAGCAGGACTGCCCATGTGGGCGGGACAAAGACTGATATGCAAATAGTTATTTTCCATCTGTGAAAGGTACAGTGAGCAAAAAGTGTGTGTTGCAAACTCTCATCTCAGAACAGGTGATCATCCCATATTCTTTCTGGAGAGGAGCGTCTGCTACCTTTTTTGTAACAAAAAAGCCAATACTTGGTTCTCTGAAGAATTTTCCACCTTACACAGAACCATGCGCACCCTTGAACACATTTGGAGAAGCAACCCTATTCCAATTAATCTCAAGGCTTTCCGGATCGCCTCCAAATTATTCAGAACAATGTTGTTCCTCAGCAACGCCAATTCCTTCAACATGAGAATCTCAGAATTGGGCTCCAGCTCCAAAGCTCTTCTCCATACTCAAAGAGCTTGAACACCCTGCACCCATCCCCATACTTCCCCAGAGCGACAAAGCTTTGTGTGCCATCATTCAAGCAGCTCTGGCCAACGAAATCACCTCTGCCCACCCAGTCTTTTAATCTTATGAGCATAAGAAAGTCTGAGGATAAAACAATAATGCTGTGTGGTAAGTATAGTTTGTAATGTGGATCACTTCCCATGGGGGTAAGGGTATACCATTTAAATGTCTTGCGTGAAAGTTTGGAGATGTCATTCAGGAATGTTGTTGAGGATTGGCTATGGCTGTGTTGATGTAGAAAAGGATTATGCATTTTAAAACACCTGTCAGTGTGAATGCTAGACAGCCACGTGGAATGTGATCTACTTTCTAATGTCCTCGTTTTTATTGTACATTTTGCAAGATGTTAAGCCTCTGAAATGTGGCAGGGATGTGTGTTGGCATCATGTTTTGCCAGGAACCTTCAAGGACACGTTCATGTCATGAACACTCACAAGCCAGTGGTCTGATCAAGTGACCACATCTATTGGTGTACTATTCTGCCTCAAACAGGTGTGCTATTGCATAGCCCCAATAGATTAAGCTGTTCGAGGTAGCTCAATAATAGTTCACCTTCTCATTAATAACTGTGTTGTGTGCATCACACGTGAAATATACATGTAAGAAATACCAGTGTCATCTGTTCCTGTAGAAGAGTTCTATGGCTGCAGGGTGGTGAGGGCCATAATGTTATACAAGGTGTCACGAGATCGCTGGTTACCTTTTCTTCCTGGGGAGCGAGAAGGTGAAGCTGCCAGTCGGACGGTAAATTTTCGCAAGATGAAAGAGCGACGTGGGGTACTGATCCAACACCCTCCTGCCACTAAACGACAGGATTGAGTTGAACCAGCTCCCAATGCCAGAGGACAGCGCTTCACTGATATCGTGACGTCAGGACAGTGTAAACATTGGCAGAGAAGGCCTGATGAAGTCTGCTGCTGAAGTGGATGATCGATGGTCTGATCTTCAGAGAATTCTTGGATGTGGTCATGGGCACAGATACTGGCAGGGCACAAGACTGGTAGATGTCAGAAGGAATTTGGGAAGTCAAGGCTGATCGCCCAAGAAAAATGAAGGACAAGTGAAGGAAAGGAATCCAGACCCTAGCCACCCCAGGACTAGTCCCCAAGGGGAACCATGGAGGCGGACAGGGCCAAAGAGCACATGCAATGAACAACACGGAATCCCAGGGGAACAGAAACCAGACAGGGAGATCAGAGAGAACTGGAAAACCCCAGAACAAGGCTGGGACCCCAAGGGGGCAAAGCAGGAGCAAGCAAGAACACAGAACCCAGAACCCAAAAGGCTCAAATGGTAGCAGGAACAGGAACCAGGCACACAGGCAAAGCAGGCCCCCAGGAGCACAGACACGGCCAAACAACCGCGTTGAGACGCGTTGTTTCATGGTCTGCGGAGGCTATACATAGCCCTGGGCCAGAACGAGGCTTGGAGCGCAAGTCTCTGTCACTGCGCATGCGCGGAATGTCGAACGCTAACGTTCACGCATGTGCAGGTCATTCACAATGGCTGCGCCCAGGGACCCGGGAGTCCAGACCACGGGATGCCAGCGAAGATGCCAGCGTGCATGCAATCTCCAGGAGGGAGATTGCCGGAGCTGAGGACCATGACCCTTCGAACAGGTAAGTGGCGTGAGTGGCGTGACACATAAGAGTGCAATCAGTGGCAATTGTGGTGAACCAGAAGTAGTAGTTGAGCAACATGATTTAATGTTTAAAGGGTTTTATTAAAAATAAAGGAAACATTTCTCACTAGCCATATCGCTGTGAGGGAGGTTTCCTACCTAACAAAACTAAAGCTACGTCAAGTCCAACATAAAAGCCTTTGTCCGAATCCTAACCAACTAACTGGCCTTACCACTTTTGAACAACACCTAACACAAATATACGGGGGGAGTTGTACCACACCCTTCTGCCTGGCCTAAACTTGTAATTGCCTTGCTCACAGTCGCAAAGTTTCTTGGAAGCACAATGGTATACTGTCCACAATCTTTGTATCATGCTATTTGTACAAAATGATAATGATCTTCTGTATGGGTTTCAATCTCCCCTTGATTAAAGAATACAGACCGTCTCTGCTTTTCAAAGGTTCTAATCCCTCTAGGATTTCAAGAAAGGGATACTTTTTCTCTCTCACCTTCGTGGTTTTGGCACTTTAGAAAGCCCTGTGGTTCTCTGTGAAATACCTAACTTCTCAAGGATATAGTTTCTCTTAAGGCGTCTACCTCCTTGAGCTAAACAGTTCCCTGTGCTTTCTTATACTTTGGTGCCCATACTGCAGGACCTGCACCTTTCTTTCGCCTTCTCTCAGTATAAGGCTTGCAGCTGTCTTTCTTTTGATAATTTTGTTGGCTCTTCCAAACTTTATGGACAATATTTAGCTCTCGTTCGCTTTGCTTAAACAGAGCAATGTGCCTGTGGTTTCTCTTAAACTCATGTGTACCTCGGGCCTATTCCATCATTGGATTACAGTGTTTGTATCCCTTTCACTCAGGTTTGGTGGGGTTCTGCACCCGTTAGATTCCCTTACATTTTCACATATTTGGCAGCAATTATAGCCCTGAATTGCAGTTTGCGTTTTCCTTTTTAAAGTGGATGTGCGCTAGTTACATTCCCTTGAGTTCTCATAACTTTGGCAGGCATTCCAGCCAGAATTGCAGTGCTCGTATTCCTTTACTCAGGTTTAATGGGGCTGTCACTAGTTACATACTTGTACCTGCATAATTGTTTGTATTCTTGGAAACCAGCAGTTCACTTCCCCGTCGTTACCTCTCTCAGATGGAAAGGCAGTTGTCCAGTGGAGCTGGTGACCTCAGGCTCCATTACGCTTTCGGGTCTCGGCATCGTTTGATGGACACTGTGATGTGACAAATAGAGGGAATTCATCCCTTCTCCCATGGGGGACCCCCTGTGTGAGGCTAGGAAAGTGAGCCAGCTCAGCAACACCCTCCCTAGGCATAGAGGTGAGAGGGACCTCTCCGGCAGAGGCCCAACCCCCCATGTGCAGACTATGAGGAACTCCCAAAAGAATATTCTGAAATGGCTTACTTGGGAACATCAGACAACTTGAAGGACATATAGATTGGGATGAAGAAATGCAATCTATTATTGTCAACCAGAAAAGGGATATGTATCTTTAAGTAGAAATTCCCATTTAACTAGGGTGAAGAAGCTGAAGTGAGAGAGACGCTGTATCAAGCATAGGCAGAAAGACATATATGTCGGCGAGGGAAGCCCCAAGGTGACTCAACACCTAGAGGGGAGGAGACTCTGCAGACAGTGAAGCCTTCCAGTTTGGAAACTGCTGGGAAGCTGATAGCAGAGCACAGGATGCAGAGCGTCCTTCAAGAACAAAGAAGAGAGAAGTTGGTGGTGGTGGTATCACCACAGAGAAGCCATGGTGGACTGGGTGTCCCATGAACTACATAAAGACCATTAGGCAGATCTGGCAATATACCATCTGGTTAACTGCAGAGCTCTCAGTCTCTAGAGAGGGAGAATATGGAGCGCAGGACACCAGATTCAACCAGGAAGGTGAAACATTGGGGAAAGCAAGGAACCCCGAATGAACGAAGGCCCCGGTGATATTATCCCAGGAGACCTGGGAGGCCTAAGGGGCCTTGTTATGGGACTGCTCATGCTCGTCATAGTCATACACATGACAGAGTGAGAAATTGGAATAATGGTGACAAGAGAAACCTGAATGCAATAAACAATTAAGGAGACACTGAGTTTAAGAAACAAACACCTGGAGATAAAAGCAGAGTATTTAATGAGAGCAATATGAATTCAATAGAAATGGTTACAAATATTAAGAGTGCCCTTCTCCTCATCCGTTGCTTCCTCAAAGTTGAATACCTGTCATTTAAAAATACTATATTAAGAAGAGTCAAGAAGAAGAAACTCGCAAGTAGCAAACTCCGGGAGAATGAAGTCATTCTCCTATCTTTAGTTGTTAGAAAAATGGTAAGGTCAGTGGGGGTTCATTTGGACTGTGGACACGTTTCTCTTGCACATTCACAGGCAACTATCATCTTAGTTAGTTTAATAGGTAGGATTCACCCCATAAAGATAGGGAAATCTAGGCATTACTTTTATTCTTTAATAAAACCATCCTTGAAATGTCCTCAAAGAGTCAGTGTCCTTCTTTTGATTTACCATAGTGCCCAGCCTATCAACTTCTCTCAGTGGTCATGCCACCAGAGAATTTGGTTCTCTTCTCAGTGTCTCTTTCTCCTTGATGGGAGTCTCCAGCTCGATCAAAGTACACGCCAACCTGCCTCCAACTAGCGGGTCCTGCTTCCTTCATGCCACCGCTGGCTCTACATCTCACGTGACTCTGCCCCTCCAGGACATCAGTGCTACAGGGGCTTGCCTCTTTGTAGCGCCCTCTCGCTCCTCTCCATAGTACACTCTCCCTTTATACACTCATTGGAACAACACGGATTGTGTCTGTCTTCCTTGTTCATGGCATCTAGCTGGGTTCAGCATTACCTTCTGCCAATGGAGACAGGGAATGATCTTGTAGTCACAGTCTTTACAACATCCATATAAGCAGAATGTTTAGGTCAGGGAGTTCCTTGGTGGAATCGGAGTCCTTGTTCCCAAGGGGGAGTCACTCCCAGTGAATTTTCACTTGCCCCAGACACCTTGGGAGGGTCTTTCTTACTTGGCTCACCTCTGTAGCCTCAAAGAGGATGGCTCCCCTCTGGCGAGATAGGATAAATTGTCCCGATTCATCACACAGTATAAAACAAAACACACAGTACCCAGCTATGCCCTAAAATACCATCACTAGTCCTGCTGTGTTAAGTGTGTAATGGGGCATGTCTATATATACCCTGGCAGATGTGAGGATCACAGTAAAGTCCTTGCAGAAGGCCCATGACTGTAAGGATTATGATATCACCAGTCTGATTTGGTGTGTGACTTCTTCATTAGCTAGCTGAAATAAGGTGACCTTCCTCCTATATATTATTTCCCTCCTCATCAGTTGCAGTTGATGCAGCAGCATGATGCCTAATGGATTTTCCATTTTGGCAGTCTGTACCTGTCTCTCTGAGCTGGGCTTTTATGCTGTGTTCTTGGTTGTGATTAGGGTGCATGGTTTTCTTCTTTCATTGGACAAATCAGTTGCACTCTTTGCTGGGCCAATTGTTCCACACTGTGAAAGGAACAAATGTTGAAAGTCATTTTTTGACCAACTCTATTAGTCAGATTTTGTGAATCCGGATTCTGATGCATCTGTTCTCACGTTCTGTCGCCACGCCCCCTTTGCATGTTACAGGCCACTGGGTTAATGGAAAAAAAAAAACTTTCTCCCGTGTGACGGAGCTCCACGCATTGCCTGCATCGAACTATGTAAAAAGGTATCAGTATACTAAGTATCATTAAACCATGCAATTAATCAGCCAGCGCTCACAGTGTTGGCATTTACTTTTTATATGAAATGAGCAATTGCACATCTTACATGGGCAGAATCTATATTTATGGCCAACCGTAGGCAATGCTGCATACTCCTGATCCTATTGGATCCGCAATGAGAATCTAATTCCGCTGGTCCCATATGTTTTGTAGTATGGAGAAATAAACCCACCTGCTGCCACTGTCATGAAAAGGGTTTCACAGTTAGGATCGCCAACATACATGCATGTGCAGAGCTCTTGTGTGTGATTATACCATCGACTGAATCTATCTCTCCTATCCCTAAGCTCACCTGAAGGGGAAATACATATACAGTCTACGCTTGGTGCCTGCGGGCATAGGATGACACCTTCCACCAGATATTGGCAGCCCCCAGAGAACCCCAGAGTATCACATTCTACACGGATCCCAGGGTGACTGGAGGAAGTCATTTGGGCTGTATGTGTATACAAAACATATACATAACGCCCCCCTTGTCACAACTCTTGTTAGTGTAACACTTGTTTAGCTTATTTTGCAAAAAAATTGATTGTTACCATCATTTGCCCTAGACAACAAATTGTATTTAAAAGTGTATTTAAAGGTGCCACAAGACCAAAAAAAAAAATATATAACACATTCCGTGGTGCGCCAAAAGAAGCGCATTATTCCAATTGTCTTGTAAAGAGATACATGCAGGTCAAATACATATGTTTTTCCATAAAAATAAATTAATAAATCATGTTGGAATTATTGCATTGTAATATTCACAGTCTCGTTTGTCTTAACATTGTGGTAACGTTATCAAAGTGAGGTACAGAATGAACAGACATCCACAGGCGTGGTTCCTCATTATTGATTACATGATATGCCTTTTAATGTGCAATTTATTGTTTATAAGGATAATTAGTAAGCACAATTTCTTCAAAATGTCATTAAACATTTCTTAAACTGTTCTTATAAGGTCAATGTGATATAGCAGTCAAAAACATAATCTATTTATATTGTGAATTGTCATAGAAAGTTTGAACATGGGGTTGTTTGACCCATTCATTTTTTAATCATTTTATATTTAATGTAGAACCCCAGGATCCTGTTCTAAGAAAGTACCTTGCTGGTTGTGTCTCTTAATCTTTGCAGAGAAAAAAGTGGGATGGTGGGGTATTTTTGGGTTTCTTCCTGTAATGTTTCATAGAATAATACCCTCCTCTTATGTGGCCATATAATCGCGTACTTGCTGATCACGCCAAACATGGATGCTCCCGGACTGGGCATTCTCGTGTTGTCTTGCATGTGGGCTCTCCCTCTGTGCTCCTATTTTTGGAATCTGGTGTCCTTCACCTTCTGCAATAGTGTGCCCAAATGAGGGTCTTTCCTTTATTTCTGTTGGTGTAGGGGTGTGTAATTTACATGCATGGCATCCTTATCTGTACCAACAGTTTTAAAAGACTGCAAGATCATCAACTTCATGTCAAACCCGAGAAGGTACAGACAAATTGTTTGCGGTTCATCATAATGCCTGAGGGATACTCATGGATACTCATGGATACATTGAAGGTTGGAAGCAGTAACATGCTGCATATGACCGACAACAAATATTTCTAGGTGTGCTCATTTCTACCACAGGTTTGTTGTTCAGATTTCTAAGCAGATAAGATCAGAAAGACCAGCAATGTAATGATTCTACCCAAACCAAATAGACTTTCCTTAAATAAGGGTTTTACAAACACCTCTGTCTCTTACAGGACCATGAATCAACTAAACCATATTTCATTCATACTGAGAAGATAGGAGGAAACTAGTGATGCGACAAGACACAACATTGTGTCGGCAATTATGTACTGTGTCATTAGGCAGTATGCCAACTAAGGAATCTACTGCACATGGACACACTACACATGAAAAAGGGGTGAGGAACAGGGTCGGATTGGCCTCTCGGCCTTTTGGCCTGTGGCCGGCCCGAAACCATCCCTAGGGGGTGGGGGCCGGTTTCTGGCCATGCCTGGGCCGGTTTGGAAGGAAAAAATACAATAAAAAAATATATATTTATTTTTTCAAATGTTTTTTTTCTTTTCAAAAAGTCGTTAATCCTTCTTAGTTCGATAAATGAATACCAACACAGGTTGGGTGATATTGTATCATATTTGTTCTATAAAAAAGAGCTTAAGCGCAAGTGCTATACAATAACATATTATCATTTGCCCTTGGACATCTGCTTGGATTCACAGTGATTTAGTGTACTTAGGGACAATGCTATTTGATGCCACTTCCTGTTTTGCCAAGGGGTGAAAGGTTGTGTTTAATCGCTTCCAGGGATGTCACTTTGGGGCGGTGTCATCAGAGGTCAAGGGTCGTGAGGCGAGGGGTGTGCCACTTTTTTGAGGCGAGAGGTGGGCCACTTTTTTGTGGGTGACCGGGCCTATTTCTTGTTCCAGTCCGACCCTGGTGAGGAATGATGCAACATGTATAAACACCACCAAGACCTTTACTCACAACTTGAATTGCTTTCGCCATAAATGTTTATCGTAACCAAGATACTGGTAATAGTTGACTCATTCGCTAAGGAAAGGCATTTCCTTTCAACAGATGCCGTAACTGCTGCTACACAATCATCACATCCTTTGAAGACCATATTGTATAGGTATAAGGTATAAACACTTGTGTATAGGCGCGTTACAAATGCCATATCATATCATATGTAATTCTGTTACACATGTTAGCAGTTGAGGGAGCACAGTTAACCACTCAGTACGGACTAGATTGCTGTTCCTCACTAAAAGTATCTGTTGGATTGTAGCCCAGCTACTATTCATAAGAAAATGGACTGACTGAAAGACTTAATGAACAGTGCATGTGATGAAACCATTTGCTAGACAGCTCTAGTTTGGTAGATCCCTTCTAGGTGCCTTAGATGCCTGATCCAATTCACCTGTACATATGGTTTACACCCTCAATACTTTTTCCTCAAACAGCCAATCATGGGGAAAAAGGATGACAAAGACGCATATAAAACAAATGGCAATGTCCTCGAAGCTCAGCACCCATTTAAGGGAAAGGAGACAAGGTGTCATTATCCAGACATACATGTGTGCCCAGACAAGGACGCTTTTAGGCATTTTACGTTTGATCTATCCCCCCTCCTCCCTACTTGCAGGTTCAAACGATGCACAAGATTGGAGCACTACAGCTTCAAGGGGTGCATTAAGCTCCATTGATTGGACAGCCAGTTATGAGCTATATCAGTGCTGCATTATTGGAACAAACATGCAATGTGTCGAACTTAACGTCTCTTTGAATTACAATGGTTAACATGTCTCTTTTGGTGTTCAATTATATACCCAGGAATGCAACAGCAGCATGGGCATAGGACATAGGGGCATAGGGGGGACAATTTTAAGTGGGGGGATATAATGGCACTGCCACTGTCTGCTGCACATAATTCCTGGAATGGCTGCCAGTGCCGGGCACAGGGTTGTCACGAGGGGGGTGCAGGAGGGGCAAACTGTCACCAAGCCTCGCACTTCGGGGGGCCCTGGTGGCACATTCAATGATTGACCGTCATTCCATGCCCATAGAGGCCCAGGGAATGCTGTCTAATGGAGCTCTGGTGAAGCTGAGCGACCTTAGCCGCTATTGGACAGTGGCCCATATTTTGGCTTGACATCTTTACATCCCTCATAACTAGGGCGGTACAAGTCAAATACTCCTAGAGCTTGTGTACGGTGACTTAGGTGACACATAACACACACAAAAACACATCCACATACACATGCACGTTCTGTGGGATTTAGACTGTCAAGATGGCAGAGATTTTACTAATCGATTACTGAACATCATTTTCAGAAGGAGCAGTGATTCCTATTAAGCTAAAGAACCAGAAAAAAAAGTACCTTCTGCTGGCCCTCCACACCACGGTCAGAATCAGTGTTGCCGACCTTCCAAAACTCTTACAGGGGGGGATGTACACTTGCCAACCTTCCAAACCGCACTCAGGTTTATGGCACATTTCTCCTCTTATAAAGCACACTTGAAATGGTTAAATATAAACTTTCCCTCTTTGAATGCACTATAACATGGAAAAAGTATATGTTCTGCATGAACCCACAATAACACGGAAGAGTGATCTGTACTGCATGAAACCACTACAAACGAGCATTGATAAAGCCAACAGATTTGGTTTTTGTGTAGCCATGGGATAGGCATTTGGCATGGACTGCTTGAATGGTGATACTTGACCATGATACGACAACAGCTGCAAAATGGTGGGAACACCTGGGCAAATGATACCAGTGCTTGGCAAATGCCTATGATACCTATATACAATCCAAAACTGTCTTTGAGAGTGCTTGATTTTCATATGACTTTGCAAGGAAGAGATGCAAGGACACACACACACACACTACTTATAAATCAAGTGGCTGAAGGCACACTTGGTTAAGACATGTTCTATTACACCAGTAGCACAATTACAGCAGCAATTATTATTTGTATTTCTATTATTATTATTATTAGGCTATTTATTGAGCACAGACCGTGCTTCGGCAAGTAACAAAGCGCTTTACAAGTTTTAGGAGAAAGTACACACTGAGGAAAGCAGAGATGCAATGGATCGGGGAGCAAAAAATTGGGTTGGGGGAGATTAGGCAATTTGGCAGCAATGCATATGCAAGCAAACAGGGGAGGAAAAAGAAGGGAGCAGATCCCACATACTCAGGATAGGTGGGGAGTTGAGCCAATAACTCTGAGAAGACTGCTTAGAAATAACACTGTAAGGCCCTCACCTGCACAAAGTTTGGTGTTACTGTTTGATAGAGATTGCTCAAAGAATTCTCATGAGGATAATTTTTGGTTAGGAAGATGCAGGTAGTGGGTTGGTATGGCGAACAGGATTATTAGCATTGGGTAGTGAATGGGTGAGTCAATAACCAAACAGCACGTCCAAGCTGTGTCCCTCTCTGATATCCTATATCTCTCCTATAAGTAAGCCAGTGTAATAGTTTTGGCTCATAGGTGGCGCTTAGGCACCACCTAATAAACAAAACTAATAATGGGTGCCTCCTACCACTCTGAAACAGAGGGAAGAATCCACATATTGCCTTAAGAACACTGATATTGAAATTAGATATAGCCTTCCACCTTTGCAGCAAATCTGAAAATGTAAAATGTGCCTACTTCAAATTTCCCAGGCATCTCACCCTGTGATCCACTCTGAGAACAATCAAACATGCACTGGCCTAAGAATTAAATATATTGACAGCCCAATACCTCTGAAAGACTTATAGAGCTGTTGGAGAGTGTGTCCGTGATTAATCATAGCCTGATGTGAGACTGACTATCCCAATCCTGCTGACCTCTCAGAGGCACAGACCCTTTGAGAAATGCCCTAATGTGTCCAGCGGTGGGGGAGCCAGCTTGCCCCCACACTGGGCTCCACAGTGCAGAAAACATCCCATGGCCATGCAAATCCCTATGGAAATTCCCACCCAGTTCCTCTCTAACCCCACCCAAAACACTTCCATATTGGAAATCTTTGAGCTAACTTCAATCAAGCCTTACCATCAAACCTTGCCCTCTAAGTGTCTGCGAGTGGTTTATCAAATGAGTCTTCTGAGAGTTAATGACTAATTGAAGTTGTAAACGCATTACTGATGTAATAAAAAATGTCTTGACCAGGTCTGCCTTCAGCCACTTGATTTTAAAGCACCACATGTCTTTCACTGAAGTCCTGTTAAAAACAAGCATGGCAAAGCCAACAGTTTAGGCATAAGTATTAGGCATTTGCCAGACACTTCTATCAGATGCTCAGGTACTCACACCATGTTGCACCTGCTACCATCAATAGCCAGTTAATACCAATACAGCAGTGCCTTTCCCATGCCTACACAGATGCCCAAACTGTTAGCACTGCCAATGCTTGTTTTGCTTTGCCCTTGATTTGCACAACCATGCCTCAAGGGTGAAGCAGCAAATATACCACTTGGCTAAACTGAACCACATTGAATATAGGCCGGTCTAGTCAGTAATAACATGGATGGTGCATAGTCAGCCTGGACTTTCTTTTAATGGCTGGGTGTCCGTATATGGTAATAATGGCATATATTGGTGCATCATGAATGGACATACATGGGAACAACCAGCACAAATATATTTTTACATTAGCATATGTTGTGTGCAAAAACGGCATGACATTTATTGGAAAAAATTCCTGTGCATGGTTGCTGACTATTGGTTTTTTTCATGTGCTTCCGTACAAAACCAATTGCAAACTGTATGGATTTCTACCCAATTTTGCAAAGAAAGTGCTGTAAAATGCATCATTTTAACCCAATGTTTCAAACATTTTCTTGGTAGAGAAGCACCCCTCAAACTCCCCTTGTTTGGTTTGGTCTCCCTCACTGTGCTTTGTCGATCCCTCATAATTGATGCAAACATTTAAGCCTCTCAGTTCCGAAAATTCACCATCAGCCACTTTACATCATCTATCTCTCACTGTATATGATGTGTGTTTTAATGTGCACACAGGGGCTGGATGCCCCTATATATCTTTATGCATATGATACAAAAGTTAGTTGGGCATAAACCTTTCTTCAGTACAGAAATCTAACTTTGCTGTAGTTGATTTGCATTTGTAACAATTACCCATATTTGGGTTCCTCCACATAAACGCAACGGGAGATTTCTCGTGTCTCCTGTTTGTGGCGGTGCCACCTCTGGCCCAGTGCAAACAATGGTAAAGGGGCCTCACCCCATTTTTTGCCCCGGGCCTCACCACACCTTGTGACAGCCCTGGCCGGGCCTGCGCATATGACTCCAAGCACTGCCCGGGCGAGGAAGAAACTGCACGTGCCCCTGTGCAGTGCACTGCTGCGCAGCCTCCGGAGTCCAGTCACAGTCCTGCTGACTAATGTTGTCGAAGCGAGCACGGAGCATGAGCGAGCAGGCTGACTGAGGCAGCAATGCTGCGTGCTGAGTCAGGCTAGGCAGGGACGGTCACATCCTGTTTGCTTTTGCAGCAGCGACCAGCAAAATTCAAGTGGTTGCAGTCTCATTTTCTGCTTGCTGTGCTGTCTGCTGTGGGCAAAGGTAGCCCTGCAGCAGGGATTTTGGTGCAGACAGAGGTATCCCTGCAACAGGGGTTCTGCTGTGGGTATGGGTTGCCTGTAGAAAGGGTTCCGGTGTGGGCAGAGGTGAGTGGTTTTTCATTGGATAGGTGGACATGTGTTTAATTTGGATCCACCATTAAAAATATAAACACTGCTTTTTATTTCTTCCGCATTTACCTGTGCGTCTCCCGGCCTTCTCTGTCCCAGTTTTTTTCTATCCTGCCTCTTGTTCTCATGCCACTCTGCTTATGGGTGGGGTGAGGGTCGGGTCGGCTGCCTGAAAGGAGAACAGTGGTACTCGTACCGTAACCTACCCTGGCCCATGAGACATCATGGACCGGGTCACGGTGACCCAGTCACCCTGCAGCTACCCTGAAACGCAATAGGGGAACTGCAGCACAGTACAGGCATTAGGAGAGGTGTGGTATCCGGATGATAACTGAAAAGTTTAGCAGTGGCCACTGGCTTAAGAGGTGTTCTGTGAGTTTTTTCAACACCTGTGAAACTGCCAAAGCAAAGAGGCCAGTCGGTAATCTCACATTCTTTGGTGTGCACGTGCACCACCTGTCAAGTGGCTGCCGCCAGCCCCTAACTGATCTGCATGCATAAAGGGGGCCAAGAAAAGGTCCAGGCTTCGAAGGCTCAGAAACACCCATGTTTCTTGTTCTAACGATTAATGGTCAACAATGGGAATTGCCAATGGTGGAAATTTGAGAGAGAATTGGAGGTTTCCTACCTTTGTAACAGCTAAATTTAAGTTGTGGGATAGTTATGTATAATTTGCGCTAGTTTCCACTGTCGTCTTTTCTAATTCACAGATTGGTGGCAGCAAGTAATCTCTTCCCTCAAACTTCCCATAAAGTTCGATGTCAGTCAATGAAGAAAAATTGGATTTGGGAAGGTGTCTCTCACTCAAACCACAAAGTTCACTGATATCAACTCAAATGCCATTTAGAGTAACTCCAATGATAGGTTAAGTAATGTCTCTTTAATTCTTTGTATAGCAGATAGCCAATGCGTGTTTTGACCACAGTTCGTTTTCAAGGCTGTTATTAGATCCACCCATCACAACCAATTCCATGTACCATATATGTGCACATCACAACATTGTTCAGAAGGTAATATTCCATCAGTATTAACAAAATATGGAGTTTTCACATGTAAAATCAATTAAACAAACCATACCATGTTGTGTCAAACATCAGGTCAGCATGGAAGGGTATGTTCAGGATGGTAGAAAGGTTGTTGAAAAGATGTAAAGAAACCATACATTAGCATTTCTTCCAGTCTCTCTAGCCATATTTCAAACAGTTAGGGCCTTTGCTCCACTTTATACTTAAAATAATCGCTCTAAATTATTCCATCATGCACACCAATGTGACTGTGGCACGTGAAGCCATCCTATCTAATCCAATGTACTGGTCGTGACATCCTTAACCAATAAGATCACTAACAGTTCCAAATTATGTGACTAGAAAATTCCTAACTATTAGTACTTATTGTGGAATGATACCTTGGTTGATATAACGTGCTCAAATTTGATTAAAGGTGCCAATCAGTTGACATGCAGTACTATTATAAAACAGGCTTGCCCTCACACTTGTTTATTAATCTCCCTCTCTTGGGCAAGTTATTTGACAGATGTCCCGGGTGCGCATTAAGGGAAGCCTGGTCCTAGTCACCATCTATTGTCTTATTCATCTATAAAAGAGATCAATTATGACCATACATGTCTTTTAATTTGCAAAGGATTAACACCACGCCCACTCAGGAACTAATAACAATAGACATGCAGACCGGCAGAGGTATTGGTATATCTAAATAGTGTAGAAAGAGCAGGTCGATTCTTAGTGCTACCTTTGGTTTTCTAGCATAGAGCTGTACAGCATTGTATCAGAACATATGGGTTAAGAGGGCGTTGGATAACCATTTATATCCCAAGGTGGGCTGATCTATTCTGATTCCCTTTCCCGTTCCCTCATATTTGATTCAATAATGTGATACTTGATTGGACTGTTGGTACTGCACAACACATGTACCCACCACAAACAAAAAATGCTGGGCCTGATTTACAAAGTGTTTCTCATTCGAAATATCCCATTGAAAAACAGATTTGCAATTCAGGTCCCATATGTAAATGATAATGTATACGAGTCATCCAAAAGTATACAGTTCCATGGTCTCATGGTGGGCACTGTTGGCTCTTTGATGGGTGATAACCATACCCATACCCAGTATCAAGCAGAGCCGTATGTGGGACAATTGTTGTGACTCGCTAGAACATGCTGGAATACTAGGGTTCCCTGCAATGAGAAACCCACTGCAGGAGAAATGTATTAGAAGAAACATCCACATGGTGGGGAAATCACACTGCAAAGGAAATGTAGAGCATCACCCCATTCTCCTGCATGCTTGATTGGAGTGGGGTTACTGTCTATAATCCCTCTCCATGCAGGATTTTCACCTGCATGAAAAGAGACACTCCCGCCCCCACCTCAGCCCCTCAGACTCCCATATTGAATATACCCTCTAGAACCAAGGATGCTGCAGTGTTTTCCATACCTCTTAATGTTTAGTGGGTAGTCGACATTTGTTGTGTTGCCTTGCATCTATGTTCCATTGGTTGGGTTGGAAACCATATCTCGAATTCAGAAAAAAAAAGTCAATATTCCTGTGTCCCGTTGGAAGATGTCATTCGTGACTTCTACATTTAATTGCATTTCGTCATTCAGAGCGTGAGATGGAAACTTGTTTTGTATCTATGCAGGCAAATGATAAAGTACTATTTGTAATGCAGTGCGAACATTTCAATGTTATTTCTCAGTGGCAGGTAAATCATTATTTTTCAAACCTCCAAAGTACAATGCAACTTGTTTCCATAATGATACCAGCAGCCAAGACGGATATCATTACAGAGTATGGTTCAGCATTGATCCAACGTGTTTGCATAAAATAAATCAAATATGAGTTATTTTCGCATATGCTCTGGACACAGATAAACAAGCACATAGCGACTAGCGAGCTGCACGGCCATGCAAATATGGAAGCCCTGCGAAGATTCCAATTTAGGTCCTCAGGATTGTCTGAAAACTTTAAATCGCTTACAGACTAAAATGGGTGGTTTAAAAAGATTTTATGGAAAATATGGCAGCTTCCGTTTCAATAAATGCATTCAGGTGCTGGAAGCGAAGGTTTATTCTTTCATCTTGCATGTCAGCAACATTTGGGGAAGTGCGAGTTGTACTGCCTTGGATCGCATTTTGCATATTTATCTGAGGTAGTTGTTTGGTTTGATTTCTAGCATCCCAGGGCCCCCTCTGGCTTTGGAAGCCGGGGATTTAAACAATGGTGTTCGGGCAGAACACAGGTTCCTCAAGTATTTTTGCAAACTAAACTCGTGTCCTGTGATGAACCCTAAGATCATGAATGTGATGGAAGAGTTAGCAAATGCTGAGACCTATGCAGCATACCCCTGGCATAAGAAAAGTCCATATTGTGCAGAAAGTGGGGAAATGATTTTAACAAACTGAGGGCGGACTTGATAACTGGACAACAGGTGAACATGAAAGCAAGAAGAAGAGATTTTGATCTTGCTATGAAAAACGTACCATTAAGGGCTTGGATGTCGTGGCAGTTCAATACTAAGCTCTGTACTTGTGGTAGTGGGGCTGTAGAAGATTTAACTCAATTTATTTATCTGTGAATTCTTTTAAGATTTGAGATGACAATGGCTGAGAAGACATTTTATTGACAACAATTTTAGGACCATCTCTCACACCAGCAACTCAATCTTCCATGTCACAGTACCTCATTACCAACAAATCACTCTTCCTCATCACAGTCCCCCATTACTAGTAACTGACTCTTCCTCTTCAAAGCCCTCTACTACGGCCACCACCTCACTCTTCCTCATCACAGTCCCCCATTACTAGTAACTGACTCTTCCTCTTCAAAGCCCTCTACTACGACCACCACCTCACTCTTCCTCATCACAGTCCCCCATTACTAGCAACTGACTCTTCCTCTTCAAAGCCCTCTACTACGACCACCACCTCACTCTTCCTCATCACAGTCCCCCATTACTAGCAACTGACTCTTCCTCTTCAAAGCCCTCTACTACGACCACCACCTCACTCTTCCTCATCACAGTCCCCCATTACTAGCAACTGACTCTTCCTCTTCAAAGCCCTCTACTACGACCACCACCTCACTCTTCCTCATCACAGTCCCCCATTACTAGCAAATGACTCTTCCTCTTCAAAGCCCTCTACTACGACCACCACCTCACTCTTCCTCATCATAGTCCCACACTACCCAATCTCACTTTTCTTCGTCACACTCCCACACTGCCACCACATCCCTCTTCTTCGTTACAGTAACCCACTGATACCAACTCACTCTTTCCAACTACCGCACCTCACTCTTCCTATTCACAGTTCCCAAATAGCCCACTGTTCCACTGCACGGTCCCCAGCTACACAACTTCAGTACACCATTACTAATCCCTTCTTATCTAGTAGACAAAAAAAGATGAAATACTTGATAAACCCAATGTTGCGTAGCTCAAAACAGATATTGGTAGCAAATGCCATGGCATCAGTTATGAAATTCAGTGAAGGAACATTAGTTAAGGGACAGTTAAAATGAATAAGCAAAATGCAACAAAACCTTTTGCAATTCAGTGAAAAAACCTTAGTTGAAGTACCGTTAAGGTGAAACTATCTGATGCAGCGAAACCCCTGTAATTCGGTGAAACATTCTTTAGTTGAAGTGACGTTAAGGTACCGATTCAATGCAACAAACCCCTCAAATTCATGCCAGCTCAACTGTAAAACCCACTTTGAATAGCCTGTAAGCACCCTGTTGACATCATAAATGTCATCACTGATCATATCACATATGACATCATGTATGGCATCATGAGTGATATCACTGGTACATCAGATCACACAGGCAAGAAAGAAAGATGCAACATTTAAAAAAAAAACATGATTCTGCATATAAGGGTGGTTTCAGGTATGTTAAAAACAATTCCTGATTTATGGGGATTTGGGTAAGCTGCCCACACATTTACATTCCCAAATATGTCTGTCCTCGAGTGACTTTCACTTACAGTCCACATTTCCATGCACACTCACCCTGACGTCTACATGTGTAGTGATTCCAACCAAATACTGAATGTAGTGCAAGTTGTGTCCACACTTGACATGACTTGCATGATTAACAGTTCTTCCACTTCACTGTACTCCTTAGCCACTTATGACATGTCAGATGCCTTCACTGATGACATAACATAAGAAAATCAGCTTGGACACAACCTGCCGACCTGAAGGAACTTACTGGTAAGTTCCAGCCATGGGCAAATATGTTTGACTGTATTGGAACATATAGCACAGATGCAATATGCCCTGCCTTTTATGAAATTCAGAAAACATCTGTCAAACATTGCAAATATTGGTTGAGGAACTACAGTAAGTTGCTCATGCACATAGCAATGATCAATTTAGCAAAATAGGAGAAGTCTGCGAGCTGTGGCTCTCCAGAGGTTTCACATTATAACCTCCACTAGCCCTATCCTGCATAGGCAATAGTGAGGATAAAAAGATCTCATAATCCAAAACTTGTAGCGGAAAGCTGGCTTCCAACCCCGGCACTAAAACAATTACTATTTATCCAGTGTAAAAATAAACTTTTGTTTATCCAGTGTATTAGCTACTTTGGTCCTGATTACTATGTGTCCTCAAGACATGAAAGTGTTTTTTAACATTTTTGAATATTTCAGCCCACCTGCCCTAGCCTTTACTATTTTAAATGGTCAAGCATTGCATTTAATTTCTTATAATAACAGTATGTTGTCTGCCATATGTAGAAACATTGACTTCGGAAATGGCCCTTTATTGTGTATGTTGTATTCCTTGGTGGACAGATGTAAAGTTACAATTGGAGTACTCAAATGTCTTTATTGCATAACAGACTGTTTTTAGAACAGAGTGATAAAGGTATTAGCATACCTCATCATGTCAAATGCTCAAATAATACAGAGAAATTCTGATGCTTTAAATGGACCGTATTTTTAAATATAAAATCCAATCAAGCTTTGCATCTGAATCCACCCTTAAATGGTGAAACACCCTTTATAAATGTTGCATCTCTCTTTCTTGCACATTTGATCTGCTGTACAAGTGATGTCACTCATGATATGATATGATAGTTTATTTATATAGCACCTATACACAATGTGTTTCAAAGCGCTTCAAGGCAAGGGAGGGAACAAGGGAAAATACAATGAAATTCTTACAGGCAATGAACAGTAAGAATGTGAAATTAACTATCGTACTCTGCCTGACGACATTTCAGATAGTGCAAGAGCTAAGACATAGATAAGGAAGGGAGGGGGAGAGTGGGAAGGAAATGGAAACAGACAGGTGGCTACTGTACTAGGCCTGATGACATTTCTGGTAGAGCCAGAGAAAAACAAAAGGCGAGGGAGAGGGGTGCAGAAAGGGAGGGGAGTAACAAAACAAGTGACTATCTTACTAGGCCTGACGACATTTCACATAGTTCCGGAGGTGGTTTGGGGGTGACAGGTAAGGTAAGGGTTGGTGGAGACAGATGAGGTTGTTATCATATTAGGTCCAGGGACAATTCTGATAGAGTAAGTGCATAGAAGAACATAAGGGGAGGAGAGGAGGAGATAGAAAAAGGAGAAAGGGAGAGGAGGAGAGTAAGCAGGTAAAAAGAGTGCCATAAATGATGCTGTATGTGATATCATGAGTAATGTCATCTGTGATGTCATCAGGGTACCCACGGGCTGTGCAATGCAGACATCATAGTTGAGGTGAAAGGTTTTGTTGCTATACATTTTTCACGCTAAATTATGTTCACCTTAACTCTCTCCTAACTAAAGTGTTTCACAAATTTCAAGGGTTCTGTTATATTATAGTTTTTTCACGGCCCAATAGCCATGGTCTTCAGCTGTGACCATTGTACATGTTGCAACACTAGGTTTCTTTGGGGCTGTAAGGAAGACATGGTATCAAACAATAAGAGAGACATAAGTGATCACAGTTCAAGGGTGTTTATTTGAACTTCATTTGAGTTTGGAAAACGCCTATCTAATCCTAAATCTAAAGATGGGAGCAATGAACGTCCATCAAATAATAATATCTCAGTCCTAGTCGAGACTGTCAAAATAAAAGGGCCTATACTAATAAACCTATTGCCAATCCTTACTTCTAAATACAAATAGTGTAGGAAACAATATTATGCAACAGAAAAGTATTTAAGAAATAATATGTTAGGATATTCAAGCCGTTCTCTTCCCTTCCCCACGTTTTCCACACGGGACAAGGCGGCACATTTGACCTTAGCACACTCTCTGGCTTATCTAGCACGAGGATGCAGTTCAAAACTGCAACATCATCGCCTTCTTTGCCAAAGTCTTTGCTTACGTCTCTTATCACATGTGTTATAACAATGTTTTAACTATGTTGGTTCTTGCCCCACTGCTCGCCATGCAAAGTTGCTGCTTGCAACCTTGGGTTCAACACAGATCGGTCTTGTATCAGTCTCCCCAACACACCAGCTGTGCTGATTTCACTGATGCTGCTTTGTTCGTGGAGCCAAGGATGGTACCACAGCGGCTGTTCCTTATCCCTGCCTTGAATAGTGACACGGGAGCGCCCGGGGTCTCTCCAACACACAATGCAGGATTCTTTAGCCTGGTTTTCTGGTCTTACACTTTCTATTCTTGAGGTTTGTGTAAAGTAATGGTTCTTTGTCAAAAAGGTCAAGGGAACTTCCCTGCTTGTGATCCCCTTCTGTGTTGTCGTCTTTCTTCTCTCGTTCAGCTGCCGTACCGAAACTGCGGTTTCCTTGTGTGCTTTGCCTCGCTCAGAGTGTTCTCTCGTGCTCCTCCCTTTTATCTGTGTGGGGAAGCTTAATGGAAGTCAGGTGTGTTTGATGGTCAGTAATTGCCTGACATTGCCTGACCATTGTATTGGACCACGTCAGGTATACTGCTCGGGTTTTAGTCTATTTTCTCTCATAGCAGGCTGTCTGTGTGAAAGTGTTTGTGTTCTAAAGGGTGGGAGGATATAGTTCCTAATTATCCTACCTGATAGGATGGGGTAAAGGTGTTATAGGGAAGGGGATATTGCGTCTCACCATCTGGTGTCCCACTCCCCGAAGACCCCTCACCCAGTTGATCCTCCCGCACTGGTCCACCCCCAGGAACTGGATCCAAAAGCGATGACTGTGTCATGGCCACCTGGATGACAAATCTATGGAGACCAGTGGGTGAGACACCTTCTGGTTTCACACAGGGGCCCACTAGCCCTGGCCTTCAGTCATTGTCTTTGTCCATGGCCTTTGGCCATGGCCACTGTACATGTTGCATCAGCAAGTTCCTTTGGGGCCCACTAGCCATGGCCTTCAGTCATTTTCTTTGTCCATGACCTTCGGCCAGGGCCACTGTACATGTTGCATTAATAAGTTCCTTTGAGGACCGCTAGGCATAGCCTTCAGCCATGGTTCGTGTTCTTGCTTTTACCCCTGGACACTGTATGTGTTGCACCAATAGGCTTTTTTCTGGCTGACTAGCCATGGCCTTCAGCTGTTGCCACTGAACATGTTGCACCAACAGGTTGCTTTGGGCTTCACTAGCCATGGCCTTCGGCAGTGGACACTGTACATGTTACACCAATTGGTTTCTTCTTAGCCCATTAGCCGTGGCCTTTGGCCATACACACTGTACATGTTGCACCAATACATTTCTTCATGACCCACTAGCCATGGCCCTTAGTCATGGCCAGTGGCCATGACATTCGGCCCTATCCACTGGCATGTTTCACCAATAGGTTTCATTGTCACTCACTAGCCATGGCAAGTGACCACTGTCTTTGGCTGTGGCCTCTGTACATGTTGCACCAATAGGTTTCTTTGGGGCCCGTTAGCCATGATCTTCAGTCCCATTGTCCCCTGAAGGTGTAAAATTACTTTTTTTAAATTTCACTCTCTCCCAATTCCTTCGGGATTCCCCGATATTCCTCTGATAATGGCAACAAACGACGCATACATCAGCACTGAACTACCAATGCCTGTGGGATTCATCCCAGTACTCACCCGATAACACTTGAAAATCCCAAACTCTTCCCTGTCGTCAGAGGCACTCCGCAAGTAATCCCTCCTCTTTCCAGGCTCCCCCACCTACTCCACCCAATTGCTTTTTTCTCCCTGGGCCCCTCCTAGCCATTATCCCATATCACTGTTTTCTACCACAAAGTGGACTTGATTGAAATGCAACTGCTGAATTTCAGCGGTTGTGTTGCGTTAAAACCGATCACCTCAACGCTCTCTTAACAAATGATTTTTCACTGAATTTCAAGGGTTTTGCTATTCCCTAGTTTGCTCTTGGCCCACTAGCCATGGTCTTCTACTGTGGTCACTAGACATATTGTCCCAATAGTTTTATTTTGGGCCCACTAGTCAAGGCCTTCCGCCATGGCCAGTGGCCATGGGTGAACATGTTGCACAGTTCTCACGGGCTATGACCTTTGACCATGGCCTCTGTGTGTGTTGCACCATTATCTTTCTTTTGGGCCTATGAGCCTTAGCCAGTGGCCATGTCACACCATTCATTTGTTACCAAACACCCATTGCCATCTTTCCAGTACATGTAGGTACTGTAGATGTTCAAACTTTTTTTTCTTAACACTGGTAATTTCACAGTAATCATTTCCAGTAACAGAATCACTGTGGTGGTTTGCCGATTCCTGCGATAACGGGAAATATTGTTCAGAATGAAGAAGTCTTCCACATCCCCACAGGCACTCACCATATGTGCCCCTTCTTTTTTCCAGGTATTCTCACTCCACTCAATAGCTTTTTCCCTCCCTAACCCATCATTTATTGCTTTGTGTGAAGCATATTTTTTCTGGGTGCGTCTTGCAGCGTCGCCACTGTAATCTCATAAGATTCAAGCAGTATTCCCCTGATAAACCAAAAATGTTCTACTCGTAACTGTCTGCCCTACCCACCCCAAAATGCCTAACGTCACATGGTGTCTTCTTTGCCACTCCCAACCTCTAGCCTGATGTGATTGGTATTGCTATTCATATTTATATAGCGCCAACGGCCAGCCCATCTAAGCGCCATAATTCAAAACAATCAGTGTTCCCATGGGAGTGACTAAATAGACAGAACTGAGTCTCTTTCTGAAGCCAAGAATGTTATTAGCCCCTGTTAGGTCATGGGGGAGTTTATACCAACGTTTTATGGCTTCCTTTCTTCTCCTCCAAATAGCATTTCTGAGTACTGTTCATGTGAGGCTTCGCCCTGTAATATTGGGGGAATCACTCACACTGAGCAAACATAAAAGCAACTCTGCTGCAAAGCACAAAGGCCAATATATATATAAAGGTTTCAAGGAACAGGGGGACACTCCCATGTCTCTTTCGAATATTTAAAAAAAAAAAAAATGGATGGATTTATCCCAAAAGTGTAAAGGACAAATTAAGACAATGGTTTGAGTCCAAATTGTTTCTCATTTGGGCCAAATATGCCTAGTCTTTTTTCACATCTTCTTAATAACCTTTTAATTTTCCAACAAATTGTTTCCAAAATTGACAGTTTAATGGAGCTATTGACAAACTGTTTGGTAAATGTCATCCAAATCCATCCAGCAAGTCAAAAAGGTTATCAGCCTTCCGCAGCCTCTCTGCTGTAAAAAGCACCACTGCCGATATTAAGGTTTCAAGAAGCAGGAGGCACCCCCTTCTCTGTCCAATATTTTTAAAACTACCTGATGGATTTACCCCACACCAGTCAAGAAATGTAAGTCCACGTTTTGTGCCCAAGTTGTTTCTTATTTGGTCCAAATCTGGGTTAGTGGTTTTCATGCTATGGCTGTTCAAAAACGGCACTTTTTCTCTATGGGAAAATGAATGGGCTGAAACTGTGGTGTTTTGTTTTCTTAATAACTGTTTCAATTTGCAACATTTTGTTCCCATTTGCCGTTTGGGGGGGTCGTGACAAACTTTCTTTTTTGAAAATGTCATCCAAATCCATCCACCAAGTGAAAAGGTATTAGCAATAGAGTTTTGTAAAAAAAAATATTTTTTTCATTTCTGAAATGCCTCTCAACCTCTCTGCTGCAAAGCACCATGGGAAACATGTAGCTATGATTTTGGGAGAAGGGGGCACTCCATCAAATATTTTAAAACCTACTGCATGGAATAACCCCAGACCCTTCCCTGACAACGACTCAATGCTTCATGCCCAAGTTATTTTGTACCTGGTCCAATTACATCCAGCGTTTCTTGCTCTGCGCTGAGCCAAAATGCTGACTTTTTACTCTATGGGAAAATTATTGCGAGTATACCGAAAACAGTGTTTTGTTGCTTTCTTAATAACATTTTCATTTTTCAACAAAAATTTCCCAAAACTTTCAGTTGGGGTCAGAGAACTGGGGGCCTGTAACACACTTTTTGTTTGAAAAATATCAGCCAAATCCTTCATGTAAGTGAAACCGTATTAGCAATTCAATTGTTTGGTTTAGTTATGGAACATTAACTCACCTTAACTGTAGTGTGGCGCCAGGTCATCTTTACCGACTTGTCTTCACGTGCAGACTTCATGTTCACAAACACACAGTAAAAATGCATTATTAAAAGTGATATTTCTATGGAAATGCCATTTTACTATTTTGAAAGTTTTGACTAAAAAGTGAAACCAATATGCAGATGTAGGTTTGTTCTGTATTCTGTTAGTTGTTCTCAAGCAGTGAAACTGAAAGTCTGCATTTGACATCCAAGAAAGACCACCGACCCCAAGATGCAGCCATATTGCTTCCTTAACTCTTCTGAACACGATCACCTTGCATGTTCTCCAGCTCTCTTGCTCACATACACAGTCCTCGGCATCAGAGATGCATTGGATGTCCGTTCCGAAAGCATGACTTAAATCATTGATTTCACACACTTAATCCCTGGGTTTACCATGTGAGTGAATGGGAAACGCAACACCACAAGTTCTATTTTTATATAGCTTTTCAAACTGATTTTAGCAGCTCCAACATGGATGATGTTTTGTGTTTCTTTGACCCCCAGATACCCAGATACCTTTAAGTTGCACTAGTGTATGGGCAGGTACTTTTTCATAGTTGAACACCGCCTTCTTTATCCAGGAATAACTAAATTCATAAATCTCTGAGGGGCAGATGTCACTTTTGCCTTCCCTGGTGAGGCTCAGAATCCCTTTTAATAGCATGGCTTCCCTGAGTGTGACTGTGCTCTAGTTTTGCCATGTTCCTGCAGTACTACCTTCTCCTTTAACTATAAGGCACCCCAATTACAGTTATTGTTATGTATCCACCAATCTTTTTAAGTAACTTTAACTGCTTGTGCTACCCATTCCAAACAACACAACCCCGTTCTGATTGTACACCAGCCTTCCAGCCACTACCCTCATACTGTGAACACAATACACTGCATTTTGAGACTTTTCTGCATGTTATTTTAAAGTTACATTTCGTGACCTGTCCTTCGCTTTCTGCAGATGTGTCCCAGAGACAAGTGACTCATCTATAGCGTACTTTAATATTTGTCTTTGTTACCCATGGCTTTGCCACAGTTCGAGCAGTCGTTTGGAGTCAGTTATTTCCAACCCACAATCCCCATTCCCGTTTGCTGACCCCTATGTCTTGCACCCCATACTGTACTGCTCATGCATATTGACATAGTCCAGTTACATGATTTAACTATAAATGTGCTAGTCGACATTGTTGGCTCTTGTGCATAAACACATGTGTAGAAGAATGAGTTATTTAAAGTGTTGGGGTGACCTGGTAACCCAACAGGGAACTAACCTCTGGCACTCCCTCCCTCTGTCTCCTCTTTTCTCGATGTCTCTCTTTCACACGTGCCCACGCCCTTTTGGGACTTGGAAGACCTATAAAAGTTGGAAGATTTCACTGACTGAGAATGGAATGTTGCCTCCCCCCTTCCCAACTACCGACCTCCCTTCCTTATTTTCAAGCACTATAAGCCTTTCGAAGCCACCAGCCTGCCTTAAGCCATCGGAATTTCGCTTGGGTTTTCCCTCCTCTATGTTCATTCCAGTACTTTCTACTAGCTCCAAGGCCCCCACGTATTCCACTTGCTATGTCATTCTTCTATCATACCAGTGCACAGCTTTGCTCAATACTCTGGTTCTCAGTACTTTAATCTCTTGTCTGAAATATGGAAAATGATCATTTCTTCCCCAAGCTCCCATATATAATTCATAAAAGAACATTTTAATAATTATTTGAACGTTTGGTGAGGTGAAAAGAAAGGGTCAATGGAGCTGTATTCATATAGGCACGGTAGCATGTGTTGTGTGCATCTCATAAACAAAATAAGAAAATTGCGACTACATTTGCATTCCACAAGGATAAGGAATGAGTGTGTCGTACAATGATATAAATAGGCGCAGTTAAGAGGTTACCATGACACCCACCCACGTTGCTTACGAAAATACCCAGAGGGTCAAGGAATAATGAAGTGAAATTCTATGATTGTGATACATGCCTTTTAAAACGTAAACCGTGCTTTAATGCTCAGAAAATGTTATTATTTGTTTTTAATACATATCGTGTTACATTATGTTATTTATCGATGATAAAGCACGAGTAGGCCACTGCTGGGGCATCTAGGCACTGTTCCTGTTTATGGCACCGGACATTCTGCAGTTAGAAGAAGTAGAGTTGGGTGTTAGGGTGTTTCTTGAAAAAGGTAATTTGAAAGGAATTGCATTCCAGCGACTAGCAGTCCCAGTTGAGAAGGTATGGCTTCCCCATCTCTGCAATTAATTGGAAGGAATAGGAATGAGATTGAAGGTTGCCAAGCAGTGTGTTCTATGGGGATGAGAGTAGAGAATGGAGGGCTGATAATGGGAGGAAAATCTGCCCATTGTACAGAAAAGGAGGTCCTTTGTTTTGTCCGTATTTATATGGCGCACAACAGCCCGAGGACATTGTGGCACTTGTTACAGTACAAAGCTTAGTTACTTAGTTTCATGGTCATTAGCAATATATATACAGGTTGCAATATAGTTGCATAGTCATTAGCAGTGTATATACAGGTTACAATATAGTTATATTACATTTATGTTATATTACACTATACATGGCAGAAGTGGAGGAGGCAGTCCTCCACTTGCTAGTTGAGGAGAGTGGCCGTGAGGTTGTTGCGGAAGACAGAGAAGGAAGTTTCAGCTCTAAGGGTGGCAGGGAGTGAGTTCCAGAGTTTAGTTCAATATAGGAGAAGCCTAGACCTCCAGCTGTGGCTCCGTTTATGCATGGTATGTGTAGCTAGTTGGTGTACTGAGCTCTGGTGGGGCGAGTGGATGTGGTCCTTGATATTGCTTCAGATAGGTATGCTGGAGCGGTTTTGTTGATGCATCTGTGAGTGATGGTGAGGATTTTCAGAGTAATACCATATTTGACCTGGAGCCACTGTGCTTCACGTCTAGCGTGGGATATATTGTCTCTTCTAGGGATGCTCATAGCAGCTCTGAGGGCATTGTTTTGTGTGGTTTGCAGTTTGTGAATGTTCTTGGCGGAGGTGCCAGCTAGGAAGGCGTTGCAATAATCGAGCTTAGCTCCCATAGTTGCTCTAGCTATGGCCAAGTGGTTGGGGGTAAATAGGTAGGGTTTAATGGCATTGATGAGTTTGATGCTGAACGCTGCTGCAGAGGCTATGGCGCGGACATGTTTGTTCATCGATAGATTTGCATCAATGTGAACACCTAGAGTCTTGACAGAGGATGATACGGAGATGGTTGAGTTGTCTATATTGAAGTTGTTGTATTGGGGGCTTAGTTTTGATAATGTGTTTGTCTGGCCCAGGATGAGAATTTCAGTCTTCTCCCTGTTAAGATAAAGGCCATTGATTGCCATCCAAGCTTGGATAGTGGCATAGATGTTGTAAAGGGCTGGGGCGTCTTGTTGATAGAGTCCAGATAGGGGTATAAGTACTTGAGTGTCGTCTGCATAGTTTGTATATGCAACACCCATAGTGTCAAGTAGGTCGAAGAGGGGTTTTGTGAAGAGGTTATAGAGGGTGGGGGCTGTACAAGATCCTTGGGGGACGCTGCAGTTTATAGTGGTAGGATCTGCGTTTGCTGTGTTGGAGTAGACCTTCATGGCTCTACCTTCTAGGAACAAAGTGATCCAGATGTTGCTTGATTAGAGAAATGGGCTGCATGGGTGAGGGGGGGGTCCTTGAAGGTGTAGCATTCATCCAATGGGAGCCAGTGGAATTGTCGGAGCAGAGGTTTGAGGATGATTCAAGCAGCAGCATTCTGGACTGGGGGAAGATTGTTTTCTGAAGTATTGCAGCAAGATGAGATAGAATGCATTGAGAAATTTACATAGGTGCTCATCAACGAAACTTGATGAAGGGAAGGGAAATTAATCTAAGAGTTTATACAGTGAGCATTGTATTCATTGAAAGGGACATGGATATGTCATTGTCCATAAGGTTTCCTAAATTACATACCAGATTGACTGGGTTGGTTCTCAGGTGTGAATATTTCTAGAAGGGCTGCCAGTAGTGCTTTTTGTTTATTAGCAACTGTCATGCACACTGACACTGAGATACAGTATTGGAGAGATTGCCTTCTCGCCTTAGCAGAACCAGAGACTCAGCTGTTTGTGTAGATGGAGGTCCTAAATGAGAGCAGATTTGACACGCGACCATACAAGAAGAGCTGCTGCAGTGCCAAGCCATGTGGCGCCCTGAAGAAGGTGCTATAATGGTTTGGTTGCAGTGAAGACAAGGAAGTGGCTGGTTGCCTCTTCGTGGAAAGGACCTAAGCCATTTTAGGACTAGTTCAGTGACCCCCGAAATGATGTAGACTCCAAAAGGTCTATTGTGTTGTATCCAGCTGAACAGTTTAATAGTATCAGGGCACCAACACAGCCGCCATCAACCATCATGGCCACCACTACAGTCTCCATGTCCATCCCAGATTAAAAGCCCAACATGTGGCTATGCTCCACGAAAGGCTGGACCTGAATATGTGCTCCATGAAGTGTGCGGTGCATAATGCAAATGATGTTAGATGCTTGGACGCACTGTGGGTAAAGTCACAACACAAACCAAGAACCTCTATTTTGTTTGGTTTTACATCATGCACTGCTGCAATTCGTTTCCAAAACTGTGGGAAAATAATACAATGTTTAAGAACACATTTTATTTTAAATGCCTGTTTCTTCACAAATGGGTGTTGCTATAGACTTCACCCACGCATTTGATAATGCAACATTTAAGATCCACACAGGAAATCACTGTTCAAAGAATTCATGTTAATGCGGACAACACATAAATGTCATCTATTCCGAGTCATGTAAGAATGTCGCAGCATGACAGCGCCCAGGTCTATGGCAAGGTCTTGAATCGACAGTATTACAGAAACTATGCCCCAGCGCACCCGCAGCTCTGCATGATGTTAGCACCAGATCAAACATTGCGCTAGTGCACACAAATTAGAGCCATAGCACGTGTTCTACTCTGTCAAATTCCAAGTTCAGCAATAATGTTGCAATGTGCTTGTCCCGTTTTGTTCACTTGTGGGCTCTGAGGCCCTTGGGCATGTGTCGTGGTGTATGCACATTTTAATTAAATAAATAAAACATACAGCCAAGGGCAATAGGTTTTTAAATCAAAATTACCGTCACCCAATGAAGCATTTACTGCAGGCAGAATCCATATCCTTGGTAAATGCCCAACAACCCAGTGAAGCCCTATAGGGACTCCATGATTGGGGAGTAACAGCATGTGCAGGTGCAATGTAAAAAGGATTTGCATTAACAGTAAACGAGAAACTTGATTTGAGCCCCTTATTCTTTCAATGCCTTTTCCCACCAGGGCAAGGTTGCCCCTACTGGCCATAGAACTGTATTCGCTGGAGGGCACATTTTGCCTTGGTCCAAACATGCGTTGAAAACATACGTTTTTTGGACTTGTCTACCTTGATGTTAATACAGTGGTTGCTTTTTGTGAAAACTGCCCAGATGTAATACCCATCCAAAACCAATTGTATGCATTTACTTTGTAATTTTGTTTCTGAAAACCAGACCTAACTAAGGATTGTGCTGTGCTGAGAACCGTAATTAGGCCTAGGTGCAAAGACTAATGCCAGTCATACAATATTATTCAGACGGGCTTGCAACTAAACGTGCACCATAACCTGAGCACTGTGTTGAGCATTGAATCCCATCTCCCTCACAGAATCTCGCTCTCGGTTTTTCTCTCTCTCACACATCACCAACTCTCGTTCACTCTCCACTTTCGAAGCGGGCCAGATGGAATGTTTCACTCGTTCCATAGAAGCATTTATTTTCATGTGTGTGCTCATAATCATACACACAATTGTGTGCCTTTCGTGAAGACGTAACGCCTACTAGATTAGTATGACACAATTGCTGCTGCATCGATGGCGCACAATCTGAAATATGTCTAGTAGAACGCAAACAGCATTTTTTAACTTTGCCCAGAAGATCTAAATACGCTGCTTTATTAACATAGCACAAGAAGATAGATGTATTTTACGTTATTTTCCCTGTTCAATTGACTATAATACAATCAAGTGTGATTATAAACAGGGGTGTTACCCCATGCCATGTTACTGCACAGAAAACCATGTTATTTAAGCATTTGCAAAAGAGCAGACCAGCACAGGCATGCATGCCTGGTTAGTGCATTGTTGTTCCTAACTGGGTTTCTGGTAGACCATAATCTGAAATAGCATATATTGCATACATCATAACACGTATACTAAATACTAGAAACTCTTGTGTACAAGTGTGTTATACATGACTATTCATATAATTACAGAGTAATTACAACATTACAAGACAATCAAAGGTGTTCTAATAACTTTAATAGTATATACTGTTGGAAGAAGCGAGGTATAGTTTTGTGTTGTAATGTGGGAAGCTAATCTCTAGCTAATGTTGGTTGTGGAACGGATCAAAATGGTGCATAACATCCAGTGGTCGAAGTGAGCGGGAACGGTCGGGAGCAGTGTTCCACTACTTTTATTTTTTACTGTTAACAGCTCCACTACTTTTTGCAAGCATTTTCACCATTGCAGAACTTTTCTTTGTGAAGTTAAAGCACACTTCTCCATTTTACCGCAGGATATCAGTTACAGCTAAACTGACATTCGTTTCAACTCAATTGGCTGTCAACCAGCATGACTGCAACCCATAAAAAATGTGTTGCACGTTGCTCCCTCCCTTCCATCTCTGTCCCCCGCCAGAGTCATAGTTCCACTACTTTTTTGGTACACTTCTATCACTGATAACATCATTAGTAACTTAAGGGATGATGTATAAGAGTGACCATCCTTGCATAGGTTTCTGCACTGTTGCCTAGTGCCACAGATCACTGAAAGCCCTGATGGTCTGAACACTCGCAAATCACATCTTTCGATTGGATATCTGGCTAAACGTTCCCAGCTGAATGCTGGGCCCTTTCAATATTCTTTCGGCAACCCGGAAGTCATGTTCCTTAATGTGTCTTTTGCAGTCTCTACACTTATGTTGACAGGCATTCTTGGCTGAGTAAACCTGCATGCTATACACCTCTGCCGAAGATGAGGCTCTCTCGAACTAAAGGAGATATATTGATATTATCCGAGTGTTTTGCTAGTGTGAAACACACGCAGCAGCTGTTCTGGTGCTACCCCAACATAACCTGTTTATGCCAGAAAATAAAAATGGTTAAACATTGGAAAAAAAAAAAAAACGTTTGAACTAATATAGGCTTCAGTATACTTATGCATCAAAAGTGATCAAACATAATTCAACCACAGGCCCCATTTCATTATACCAAAATACAAAGTGACAGTACTCCTAAACTTCTCTGAGTGTAATGACTGTATTTAATGACAGACAGAAATATGTCTTTGAAGTGACACTATAATTCAAGTGCTACAAAAAAAGTGTACTTGCATATAAACAGACTTTATGAATAGAACTGAAGTCTTTGAAAAACAAGGAGTAGAGTTTGTTTGTTTGTTTGTTTATTTATTTATAGGGCACCCTAAACCCTTAGGTAGCTGGGCGCACAACATGTCAAGAATACTTAGAGCTTGGTTACAGTTTGCTTGGATACAGACATATACAGATGCAGAGAATATGTACAGGCACAGTTACAACAGTTAACGGATGAGAGGCAGGACATGAGAACGGACACCTGTGGTCATTGGTCTAGTGGTCGTTGTGGCGTAGCCAGGTACGGGTGTTGTGTCTAAAACTGCCATAAGACTGATCCCTTCTTGGCTCCACTGGTAACGTGTTCCATTGATGAGCTGCTTTTACTGGGAAACTGTTGATTCCTGTTTTTTTTTTAGTCGGAATCTGGGTATTTGGAGGCAGTAGGAGTGGTTCAATCTGTTGGTGTGATGAAATTACTTACAAGGATGAGTAGTGGCTAAACGTCCTAGTCATCCCCTCACAATTCTACAAATCAAGAGTGATTCCAATCATAAAGGTGAAACATGCACTGTAAATGGATATACCTCTTTCGTCTTTTCTGGTAAAATGGGCCGAGGGAAGGCTGTACTGTCAAGAGCGGTGCGACTGTGATTACGTAGCAACCCAAACAGCAGAGTATAACAATCCAAAATAAAGGAATGTCCAGTCAAGTGTCTATAGAAATACATACTTCAATTAAACGCACTTTATGTAAAAAATAACTAGTTAAAATACACCACAAAATGCTAGCCTTGTGTAAAGAGCACAGATTATGCAAAGAGGATGCAGCACTCTGAGTAATGAAAAATGGGTGCCAGACAACCACATAGTATAATGTTAGTTAAAGATGTGTTCTTGATTGCGGAAACATGATCAAAAGGGATCTAATCAGTGTTTATGGCCCGAAGATGGTGTCAGGGGTCAGAAATGTGAGGCAGACAACTTGGTAAAGTTTATTCACAAGAAGCCATTTTATTAACTCAAAAGGGTTTGACAAACACCTTGCTATCCCTAACCTAAAAAGGATTTCCCTGCCTATCTTTTTTGTGTTTATTGGTTAAAAGCAAACCATATACACAATTGATTAACCTACATGTAAAGGAACTATATATAAAAGCCATAAATATTTATGTTATACAGCAAATGAGGAAGGTTAATATCATTAAAATTGAAATTAAAACTTGAAATTAAAGTTACATGAAATAGCATTTCAGTATTTAGTCACATCACAACTCAAGAAATTGAGATCAAAGTGTACAGAGAAATTTAGAAATCATGAATAAGCACACAGGCTTTCTTCCATACAATGCACTGCTGCAGTGATAACAACTGATTCTGCTCACAACAGGATCACCAAAACTGGTCCCCTTCTCTGCTCAGATCATTGGTAAAACTGGTGTTACCTTTTTGCATAGGACGTAGACATTCCTGGGTATTGTGTTAGAATCTGGCGGGCTGACTCCACAGCCCGATTACAAAGACAGCACATTTGTTTATCCCTGGGCAGTTTCTTCCATCTACCTTTGTGCTCAAAAGTTGATAAGATGTTCATGCGTAGGTAAGTAATAAATCTTCAAATACGGGCTGAATAGAATTTTCTTAGATATGTACAGGGGACATTTCTACTGAAACGCTGTGTACTTTATTCGGCATAGAGTGTCATAGAAGATGGGTGGTCAACATCATTACAATGCTCGAAAACTTGTGCCGCCTTCTTTTAAGCAAGGGCCCAGTTGGGAAGGGTTATTAACTCATTTAAAGAAAGATTTAAATCAGTTAGCCGAGTATTTGCATCATCACAGAGTTTCAAAAGAAACTCATTCTTACAAGACCGTATGTTTGCAGAGGCTAAATAGTAAAGAAGACTATTAAGCATTTCAGAAGCATGCATGTAATATTGTGATATACATACTACTACGCTGCATAAGCCAACAGGATCTTAATGATTGTAGGCCCAGTTCGCACCGAAGAGCCTCCACTGGTACTGACTCCGAGACCCCAAGAATAGATCTCAGTATTTTGCCTTCCAATCTACTCCCCCAACTCATCAAATGCCCCGGGACAGCAGCCAACCCATATAGTATTCCTGGAATGATACCTTTACAATAGAGGGCTACCAGCCCCACAATATTGTTACCTCCCTTGAGATGAATACTTTTTTTTAAGAAGAAACCATGTCCTCAATATCTTAAAACGTATTTAATGGTTACAAAATTCCAGCATAGGTGAACTACAAATGGGGAATCCCAAGTATGCATATTGGGCTACAACTTTTAGCCTAGTCCCATTCATAGACCAGATGAACATAGGCCTGCTAGAGCGCACACCAACAGGACCATTTGAATAGATGAGCCCATACCACTCACATATAAATTGTATAGCATGGGTGCAAGAACACAATCCTGCTTTACTCCAATATTGACCAATATTTCAGATGTGTTGTGCCCTTCCTGATTTCCCCTCCAACAAGACTGTTTGAATAGATGGGCCCATATCACTCACATATAAATTATATAGCACGGTGCAAGAATGCCTCCCTGCTTTACTCCGATATTGATCAATATTTCAGATGCAGGAAACTCCTCCTGATATCGTCGGACCACTACCGAGTTATTAGAGTGTAGTAAAATGATAAAGGGCAGTAGTCAGTAATCAATGCCCCATTGACACAGTTTTTTCCAGACAAGGGCAGGACACAGTATTAAAGACACAACAAAAATCTATGAAGCACAGATATAGACCATCCTTCAACATCAGTTTGAATGACAAGAAAGGATTTCACTGCCCAGACTCGGGAGGATGGCTCTGGGGAAACATTCTTGCCTTGGAAGCAAGACGACACAGAGCAACACTGGTTCGATCCCCGAGTCTGCGCTTAGAAACCTCTGGGTATTAAGTGTGTTATAAATAACCAATCATAATAAACTAAAGGAAACACTCTAACAAAAGAAATCTGTCCCTCACACTTATGCATACATCAGACTCATAAAGGGAATACATGGCTAATCAAATATAACAGAAATAATGGTTATGTTCTACATAAACATAATAACTGTCTATCCTTCTTACCTGGGTTAGATCCTCTTGCCCAGATTGAAATCAGGAGTGTCAATCAAAGGTTCAAAGAGGAAAGTTCTAGTTTGTATACAAGTTCTGATAATAATGTTCTTCTTAGTCCAAACGTCTTTCACTTGGACTTTAACTGACATTTCAAATAGACACATCTTTATCTCTCCACTGGTAGCAAAGATTTCAAGGAAATGTCTTCTCTTCACGAAACAAAACACTCCCACTAATCATTGTATCAACAATAATCTTTAGTAAGGATGATCCACAATTGTTCATGAAACACTTGACTAACCTGTGAGGACTACCTCTACAAAGTCCCTATCCTTGTATACTCTCCTGCCAGGACAAAGTGCTCCTAACACTACTACAAGAACCTCTGTGGTAAAGTTTACTTCAGACACTTTGGTAAAGTCTTTTGACTTTCAACAACGTCAAAATGTACTACTTCTTCTGGGAAGACATGATACACATTGGTGCTATTTGTTCCACTCTTGTGGTTGCCACGTGAAGGGAAGGTAATGCTCCTCTCCCCCTGAATACTTTCTATCAGGAGGTCTTCTTTCCTGCCATTCTTGTTTTCCGACGTTTACATCAAACACATGCTGAAAATGTCTTTCTGTCACACTTGCTTTTCTTTGGCTTAGAAAATGCTTGTTGAGGTCCTTTTCAAATATTGTTGACCTTTACAGTCACAATTATAACATTTCCTTTCTTGTCTATTCACAACTACTTATTATGCCACTTCAACTTCTTCATATCAGTTCACTATTCAAAAGTACTATTAGTGGCCATCGGGCGATTATGGAAAATACCAGCGTTACTCAACATACACGTCCACTCGATCTACTGCCACAGTGCCTTCTGCTTACTCCGCCTCCTCCTGCATGCCAAACTGCTTCGTTTTGCTTCCTGCGGCCCACTCCAGTCGGAAAAGGAGCGTTCCTTGCTCCTGAAAGACTCTGGTGGCGGCCCTGCCACAGGAGCACAGCTTACAATAAGGAGAGCCTTTCTCTCCTGGGGAAAGTTTTTCACAACGCTGCCCACTGTGCAAACTCTGCATTCAAGGTCATTAAAGTTGGAAACCCTCTTAGGACCATTATCCACTCTGTAAATAACGGCGGCTCTCGCATCTCTGTTTCCCTTCTTCTTCTGCTGCCACTACAATGTGGTGTCTCTGCAACCACTCCACCTGCTATCTCTTATGGCCTGCACCTGAGGGGGTATATATATTCAAAAATCCTGCTCAGGTCTGAGACATTAGAATGATTATTGTTTCTTGCAGTTAAGGGTCTCCAATTCCCTCTTCCTCGTTCCAGTACTTTGGGCATTGTGGTACTTGGAGTCCCCAATGTTCAGAATACTTCTTTTGTTCTGAATATTGTCTTCAACTATACTCACTTCACTCTTATCATTAATCACATCTTCA
This sequence comes from Ambystoma mexicanum, assembly GCF_040938575.1. Lineage (NCBI taxonomy): Eukaryota > Metazoa > Chordata > Amphibia > Caudata > Ambystomatidae > Ambystoma > Ambystoma mexicanum. Next base: position 1,178,390,087 of record NC_090929.1, read on the forward strand.
AAAAGAGTTTGACCAGGGTTCAATTTTAAAGGAGAGTTATCTTCATATAAAATCGGGGTATTAATGTTCTGATATCCACATATATAATTCTCCTGTTGATTACTGAGTTTTCACTGCCATAAATATGGGCAACTTTATGAAGGGAAGTCTTATTCTTGGTATTTACATTTAAGGGAGCTTCAGATTCATAAGCAGTAAGAGTATTAATGTTCAGTTTCCTATGTTGATTATGACAGTTTTTACAACCAACAAGATGGATAGCTCTGGGAAGGGAAACCTCACTCTGACAACAAGCCATTACATATTCTGGTATCACAGACATTTCTTTCTCTGCGGAAGATAAACACATTGTCTCTCCCAACCGTGTCCTGCTGTCCCTTTGGTGGCCTTCTCCTCCCAGATGCTCCAACCAGTTAATAGCACCCCCAAGGTCAGGATTAGTTAGCAGCTGCCTTCTCCCGGTCACCTTGGAGGAGACTTTAGATAGGGATTTCGTGAGGAATCCACTGGAAGCATCACAATGAACAATGGGTGGGAGTTAGCAGTCAATAATACCATCTTGATTTTCTCTCCATTTTGGCAACCTCGAACTGCACTTCTTGGTGCAGTTTGAGTAGACTGAACCATGTTCTGGGAAGTGAATAATGTAATTTCAAATGGTCAATCAGCTTTGAGTTCATTCAAAGCAGTGGCTCTGAACAGTTTCAGTGCGGCATTCAAGCGAGGCAGTTCAGATGGCTCACCTGGGTTGGATCTAAGATAGGGTTCAGTTCAAGACATGGTTAATGCTGCTTAGGGTCATTGTGTGACACTCCAGCAGTTTGAGTCGAAGTCTGGTGTTCGAAGCTGTGATCCTGGTGATCTGATATGCATGTAGATGATTTGGCAACTCAAAGTTGAGATTTCTCAAGTTATTTGGTAACCACTGGGTCGGGTCAGTACTTGATTCAATGCTTTGAGCGATTCAAGATGAGGTCCAGCAATGAGCAGGTGGTTTGCGCTGGACAAGTGACTGGCTCTGTTTAGGATGCAACAGTATCTAAGTGGAGTTTTCTGCATTCGAAGAGAGGAGAAATTTGGATTCTGTGGACCACCAGGATCAGTTCAACAGTTGTTTTTCTGCAAAGTTTCTTGAGTCGGTGGATCAATTCAGTATTCGAACATCGCTGTTCGATGAGACCACCAGGGTCAGTTTGACTGTCAATGTGGATTTGCAACAAAGATGATGGTGGTTTGAATAGTGCTTCAAACATGGTGGGGCAGTAATGAGCTTTATGATCAAGCTGAGTCAATGATGCACTTGACTAGTGCAGTGATGTACCTATGACACATCCTATTTTATAGGATTCTCCAACGTCCCAACTGCCCGCCCCTTTTCTACACAAACACTGACTGAGAGTAAAGAGGCCAAACCTTACATATCTCATTGGACATGAATTACATACATATGATACTCATTAGCTCTACCCACGTAGATAAAAGATGGAACATAGAGACACACTCTGAACAAGGTGGAACATGAGAAGGAGCAGAATTTATGGGGCGAAGGCGAGCCTACTGGAGCAGAGCTACCGATAGAGGGAGAAGAGCAAAGTGTAGAGAAACTCTGGAGATCCCGGCAGAAGGTCATTGCCTCTGAAGAGCCGTGAAAGATACACAGAGAAGACCAACTCAGGGACGTCACTTAGGGGTCACCAGAGGTCGCAACTGCGACCTCTGAGGTCTCCCTTGCGACCTTTAGAAAAAAAAAAGAAAAAAAAAGTGTTTTTTTGGGGTTTTTTTTGTAATGCAAGCTCATGGGCTGTGACCAACACCATGTGGCTCTTCAGTTCTGGAGTGGCTGGCTTTCTTGTTAAAGCCCCTTAAAAAAAAGAAGAAAAAGAAGAAAAGGAGTGACACAAGTCTAACACTTTCAGCACTGACACTAAATAAGAAAGATTAGGAATACCAAATAGTGTGTCTTTCTGGAATTCTATACAATAATTGCTAGGCTCATTAAAGGTTTATTTCAGGCACACTTCATGGGGTGAGTCACTGATTTAGTCTGTTCTTAAATGCCTCAACTCAGCCTTTCATCCTTCTGAGGTCGATAAATGAGTACCAACACAGGTTGGGTGATATTGGAAGTATATTTTTTCTATATAAAGCGCTTAAGGGTAAGTGCTATATAATAACACATCATTCTCATTTGGTCATGTATGTCTGCTTGTATTCACAGTAATTTGGTAACATGTATGAAATGTACATCACATTATAGTGATATTGTAACCATATTTTTTGTAGTGTACAATGCTATGTGATAGCACTTCCTGTTTTGTCAACGGATGAAAGGTCGCATTCCATCGCATCCCGCGATATCACTTCAGGGTGGGGTTAAATGACATCACTTCCTGTGATGTCACCATGGGTCAAGGGTCATGTGATTTCATTTCCGCTGCCCTTGGCATTTTGGTGAAATGACGTCACTGGACTAAATCCCAAACAAGGAGACTGCATTATGTTTCAAGGGTGCCAACGACCCTCCCGGGTCAACAAAGTTGGTGAGGCAAGGCCAAGCCTGTGGTATTAACCTTGACTTGTGAATTAAAACTGTAAAGACAAGAAAGGAATGCACACAGTTGGTGAGTGACATGAAAGGCTGGTGTGTGTTAAGGAAAGATTGAAGGTGCAATGGTATATCTCACAATTGAAGGCTGCACACGTGTGGATGAGACATATTCCCCTTTACACACGTTTTGTATAAGAGATAGGGCAGGCATTAGAATTTCTTAGTATAATCCATCTTTGATTTGACATAGACTGACTGGGACAGTGTTTTTTTTATTATTTGATTGTAGAGACTACTCACATCCTAGCTATAAGACAAAGTAGTTTCTAAACCCTGTAAAATAGAATAAAGGTTTTGAAATTGTATCTTTAGTGTAAGCGTCATACTTGTGATACCATGCCTCCCTTACAGGGGGCTTCCAGATAAGCTTACAAAAATATTGTTTGAAAACCCTGAATTTTGAATTCATTTGAACTTATTTGTATTTTGAAAACAAGCCTTTGTCTTAAGTAAATTCAACTGTGCCATTAGCCTTTTTAATGCCTTAGTTCAGGGATGGATAAAGGATGCTTTTGCATTCCTACTTTTAAGAAAGCTGACACTTGCAAAAGTAACCCATTCAGTGTGCAAACCTTAGTTCCCGATTCTGAGTTAAGATGTAAAAGGAAAATACGCTTGTTGCATAATTTTTATTGATACTATCAATCTGGTAATGTGTAGGCCTATCAACTTGTTTAGTGTAATCTATCAGGTGATTTGTAATGCACACTTTATCATTGCCATATAGAATACTCAAATTCACATTGCATTAGTTTGTGTGTACACTTTTCACATGTCAGCATAAAAACAGCCACTCCAATTTGGTTTTATAGTTAAACATTTGGTATTGTTATGTTTAAAATTAATTACATGATATTTCAGCCTAAACTTGGACTATTTAATGTAGATCATCACATTAAATCAGATGATATATTGTATCCTTTTCTTCCCTTTATTTAATAACACCATATCATACATGATTATATTCCATATTAGCAGTTTGCTGTCAGATAATGTATATATTGTGCATTATTAATAAAAATACAAAGCAATGTACTGGTGCACTGCCTACATTTTCAAAGTCTTCAATGCGAGTATATGGCCATTGGCCTCAGGCAGTACATGCACTAGTGAAGAAAATTGGGGTTCAAAGACATAGACCACCTGCAGCATTGCTCTGTCATAGAGGAACACCTTATACTGAAGTGGTTATAGTATTTTCCATCTTGACTACCCTACACAAGCATTGCAAAAGAATGTTGTGCTAAACTTACTGTGGTCAAGGGAGGCATAGGTTTTGGGTTGACAAGACAGACCATTTACATGCAAATCTCTGTAGAAACGATTCACCACATTTGAAATGCAATCAGAGCCAGGCAGATACAAATTTCTTGTAAAACCTAAATCATCTTAAAGCTTTTAGGGATATTCTATAGACACTCTAAAACAAAACATTTGCAGATGCATTTACTATAATATGTGTCTCAACTTCTAGTGAAAAGGGAGAACTTGGAATTATAGGTATATTGTTGCCATGAACTGTCATGAGAATTTGCCAGAGAATGAAAAGAAGCTGTATTATTTTGCAGAGGTAAATATTGTTATACCACCTTGAATATTCTGTGTCTAGTGACCACATTTTCCTTAGTTTGATTCTTGGGGAAGGTTTTTGTTCACAGTGGTAAGGAAAAGCTTTGTAACTATTGTATTTTATACATTAAAAAATGACAATGAAATAATGGCTATCACTCTCTTACGGAATCATGTCTGCTGGGGCATGGACTCTGGTGGTTTTCTTAATTTATATTATATTGAATATTAGCAGAACCATGTTATTCAGTTTGAGTAAGAGAACACAACTTCATGAGATCCAAGGATTGGCTTATATTTTGAAGAGCTTATTTCAAAGATGTAGGACAAGTAGAATACAATCTAGATACATAAAATGTCATTCTAGGTGTATGGTGTTGTGAGGAACCTGAGGGCATTCTCACTTCTTTCCCCTTGTATCATCCTCTCAGTAGGCCATGAAGAGGCCATCACATTTAAATTCTGATCCTGGGGGTGTATATGCGAGGGAGGATCACCTTGGTGGAGGGGACTTGCGGAGTCGGGAGAGGACGTCCTTAGATGGGAAATGGTATCCCCCATTCCCTTTTCATAATGAACCTTATATCCCTTAAGCCATTGTGGGCTACTGTCAGCCCTTACCCTTTTCTTCCATCCAAAATTTCCCCCAGAAAAACCACCTCAACACTGGGACGAGGAAGAGACCAACTAGGAGGACACATACTTATTGGTTGAGAAAAATACCTGTCATCCTTCTGTTGTTAATACAAACACACATCAGTGAGGTACCAAGATGAGGGGTAGGCACCACAGAGTAATACATACTTCATTTATTAATTCAGACATCCACAAACACCACGCTCGTTCTGTGACGAAGAAGAGGGCTATGGAGGTATACAGGTGGAACAGCCAGGCACGTCCACCTATTGGATTTCACCATAGTCAGACTTGATGACCCACACCTGTGTTCATTTAACACACATAACGCATATAAAAATGCTTACAGCATGAAGGAAAGTGGAAGGGGTTGGAGAGAAGGAAGCTGGAGACACAGGAGCCGGGAGCCGTGTCAAGCAGTAGCGAGAGAGACGCTGAGGCCTAGACCGACCGCTAGAGGGTCTGGAAGTTCTGCAATGCTCCCGATTAGGTACAAACAGCAGGAGTTGTGGTATGCCAAGGAATCCCAGCTGCTGCGGGAAACCAGGAGAGCAAGCAATGCTCTCTGAGGCTGCTACGAAGGAAAGGTCAAACTCGTGGAAGCCGGAAAGCAGAACGAAGAGCGAGGTCTTGCCATGTGCACATGATGAGTGGAAAGCAGGCAAACACTCATGCTGAGGGCACTCCAGGAACTGGGAATAAGTACATTTTAATGCTGAACAAACTGAAAGTTGTTGCAAGTATTTTTGAATGCCAAAACAAGTACTTTTGAATATTGGATGAACTGAGTTTGAAAGCTGCACAGAGTAAAGGCACGTTATGAGCACGTGTGAGTGAAGTGAAAAAAATGGTGGTGCATGTAGCAGATACCACAGAATGTATTGCCTGAGGCACAAGTATAGGCAAAGCCAAGAAAATTCAAAGAAGGGTATGAGATGAGAAACCAGGTATTGGCAAAAGCTAAAAGATTTCAAGGAATTGCAGGCTCAGAGGAAACATGTATTGGCAAGAGCCAGAAGAATACAGAAAGGTGTAACAAAGTAACAAAGTGCAGTTTCCTTTTTGGAAAATTCGGGTGCCCTTTCACTCCTTTTAACCTGGCTTCCGGCCGAGCCAGGGTACTGAATCTGTTCTAGTGTTGGTGGTGGGCGATCTTACTGAGATTGCTGACCAGGGGTGGGGGGGCACCCTCCTTCTCCTGGACCTTTCAGCGGTGTTCGACACCATTGACCACGCCACCCTTGTTCAGAAGCTTTCTCTATTAGGCATCTCTGATTCTGTTCTGCAGTGGTTTGTTTCTTTTCTTACAGATCACTCTCAGTCTCTGTTTCTTTCCCCTTTTACCCCTTCTGCACTTCCTTTTATTTGTGGAGTCGCCCAAGGCTCGGCACTCTCTCCTCTTCACTTTAATGTCTATATTCACCCACTTATTTTGCTTATTCCGTACTCTGGCTTCCACTGTTATTCCTATGTGGATGCTACCCAGATTCTGATGCGGATGGATCTTGCCGCAGCTGATACTGCTTCTCGCTGCCGGTCCTGGATATCCGCAATCCACTCCTGGATGGTCTGCAACTGCCTCTGTCTCAATGGGGACAAGACAAGGTGCTTCTGGGCGGTCCCTGGACGGATGCCTCCCTCTCGTCTGCGGCTTGCTGGCTTCCTGAACTGAGTCGTTTATCAACTCTCTCCAGCATCGTGAAAAATATGGAGGTCAAATTCTCCTCCACCATTTCACTTTTTCCCCAGGTGAGTGCAGTTTGCGAGGCTGTTCATTTCAAACTCTGTGTTCTTCGTTAAGTTCTTCCTTTTCTCCCGGTTTCCCTTCATTCTATGGTTGTGTCTTCCCTCATTTCTGGCTCTTTGGATTACTGTTATTCCCTGTATCTAGCTGAACCTAAATATCTATTCCATCATCTCCAGGTTCTACCGAATTCTGCGGCTCGGTTGGCACTGGGGCCCCACGGCTCTCCTCTGCCTCTGTGGCCCTGAATACTCTGCACTGCTTACCCATTGCTGCTGGGTGGATTTTAAGTCTTTGTGCATTGTCCACTGTGCGTACTATAAGAAGGGTCCTCTCTATCTTCAAGCCAAATTTCCACATTACAACCCCTCTCGTTCTCTTCGCTCCTCCACCTCCTGCTGTATTTCTGTTCCCCGTATCTGACATGCTTGTTTCGGTGGCTGCTCAATCTCGGTCTGTGCTGCTAAATTGTGGAATCTCCTTCCCATCTCTTTGTGTCAGGTGCAGGATCATCTTGCCTTTCGATGCCAGCTGAAGACTCTACTTTTTCCGGTGTATTAATTCATCTGTGTTTTCCTTTCTTCTTCCTGTATTCTGTGGACTCTGTTTTTTTTGACTAGCGTCTTGATGCCATAACATAACATAACATACCATAAAATGTGGACATTGCCAGTCTGCTACAACCTCATGTTAAAGCAAAACAATCGCAAACGACCATGGCGCAGATCCATGCCTCTGTCGCCTACCAGGGTCTCCCATCACAAGTATCTGCTAAATCTGACCTCGAGGTCATGCTTTGTGAAATGCATCATTTTTTGTGACAACACACCTCCATTGCTGAGCCATTGCTGAGCCTAAATCTTTTATAAACCAATGTGTTCTTGATTTTTAATTGGTGGCTCTTTTGATCATAAGCACCTGATGGCCCACTATCAGCTGCACCTCCTCAGAGGTATTCTCCCTTTCCTCACCTTTCCTCACCTTCCCCAGAAACTCAATGTCTCCAGAGCTCTGACTACTGCAATAACATCTTCCTCAATCTTCCTAACTCCTCCCTCGCCCCCTTCAATTAATCCAGAATAGGAAGGCATGACTTATCCTTGGCCTCAAGCCCAGAGATCACATCTCTCCAGCCCTCAAATCTCTCCACTCACTCCCAGTTGCTGTGAGTTTCCAGTTGAAGACCCTCTGCATCATCCCCAAGGCGTTCTCGGGCCTGTGACCCTGTTTCATCCAACTCTATCTCCCTAAGTATCATCCTGCTAGAGTCCTTCAGTCTTCTAGCTCCAACTCTCTGAAGATCATATGCTATTCAAAGAAGAGAGTGGGGGTAGATATCTCTCCTGCGCAGGTTCCTCGCTCTGGAATGGTATACCTGTCAGACTTGAGACAGATCTCCTTAAGTTCCTGAAGCATCTCAAGATCTTCATTTTTTCTTCCTCATTTCCTCTCCAACCCCCCTTCTAATGTCCATGTCTGCTGTTTGAGTGGCTGGCTGGTTCTTCAGATTCTTACAGGGCAACAGGCCCTCCTTGTCCAGTCTACTCTTGCACTTGGTCTCCCCTGCACTCCTCAATCTGGTAATTGCCCTTCCCTACCCCTGCACTTGACAGTTTGTGTCTGCACCACCTGAGCCCTTCTATCCCCAGGACTAGAACGTGGAACTGCCCTCCCCTGCACTCCCTGCATTTCTCTGACTCTGTCCACCTTGCCTCCCTTGGCATTTGCTTAGCCCATTGCCCTTCCTCACTGACATGCATTTCTCCCCTCCCCCACCGTTTTTGCTACTGTACTTGCACAATCTGAATGCCACAAGGCCTAGTAGGACCGTTTTTTTTTTGTTTGTATCACCCCTGACCCCCCCTTTGTCTTGTTGCACCTCGAAACACTTGTGTATAGCCACATTATAAATACACAATATATAAATAAATAAAATCCATCCTCGGGCACCATATTCAGTACTTGGTCAAGCAGATAATATGATTTTAGACCTTTTTAATACATGTTATGGTTAATTCTTTGGTCATACAGCCATCACTTCTGTGTCACCTGATTTCTGCTAACGTCACTTTCTCAAAACATCTAAATGTAGCAGGAAAGAGGGCAGAACATTGACTGGAACTAACGATTGGATTGCACACGCTTGTCCGAAGAATCAATGCCTCGTTATTGTCTTTACACTACATACTTCATCAGATTGTAGTTGCCTAGTTTTTGCTTTTGCAATCTTGGAAGTGCATACTGAGGTAGCTTTGGTATTCAGGTGCACAATTGTAAACAATTGTCAATTATGTTCAAACTGTTAAATGTAATTAATTAATCTCATGCTAAGGTACACAATTTGTGTAAAAGGAATAATTATCCACTCCGTAGTTTACTGGGGAGAAATAATGTGATTACATGATAATTATGTGTTTACGTAAAAGTAGACATTCTGTGCTCAGCAACAAAGAAATAGCCTTTTGTTAGACTATATTGTGCGGTATATTTCAAAAACATTGCATTATATTGGAGTTTCATATCGAGAAGTTCATTAAGAATTCATATCATTGGGTAGAGATGTCCACAAAATCCTCTTGAATCCTAGCAATTTCTCATTTTAACATATTTGATTTTTTAAACATTGAATGCAAAATGTTTATCACGTTCACTATGATACATTTAAATCAGGGTTAATTTTCAATAACACAATAAAGGTCGGTTTCAGTAGTCCCTTCAATTGTAAATATTTCTTCATGTTCATTCAAGGGGCTCATCAAAGCCAGCGAACATTCTATGACCATATGAAATGGGGCAATTCTTTGGGCTGTAACAACTATTTGCCTACCTGCCAATCTGCAATTTGTAGTTTCTAGTCAGCATCAACATTTTCTGGCAATAACCCTCAGTACCCGACAGTTCCTCTCACAAATTTGATTTCTTCACACACCATTATTTTGCAGTATTGCTCTAGTGAAATATTCAAATTGCCCATTGTGCCCAGTTTCATCAGTATCACACACCCCTATATCTTCCTGTGAGCACCCCTTGTCCATTTTATTATCCATGGTAATAATCAGCTCTGCAATTTTGGTATTAACGGCATAGACCCAACTGATTAGTACAGCTAATTAAGCTGATTTCACAATCCTGTTATTACATCATGGCATTTTCAAAACTGCCAATCTCTGGCTGTGAGAAGACTTTTCAGTGTTATCAATGATGAATAAGCAGTAGAAAGTAAATATTACATTATAACTTGGTTGGGATTTTTACTGATATTTTTTTAGGCATTGATGATAAATGGATTATGCATATTTTGATTAATTCTGTCCCAGTACCAAAGTGGAGTTTTATCGTATCCCCACTTTGTTTTGCCACATTGTATTCACCTCAGCATAGCTTTAGCAGTATAACTTTGTCACAGTTGGCCCCAGCCTGATCTTTACTTCTCCTGACATTTACTTGGCATTGCACTTGCCCCCACCCTAAATAGGTCTGGAGTTAAATTACCAAATAATCCCTGACAAAGTAAAGGTCAGTTGAGGTAAAGGTCATGCGAGTAAAATGTGATGAAATTATAGCTGAAATGGGTTGATGGCAAAGTACATATATTTATATCCAATTATTTTCACCAAATGTTTTTGACATTACAACCTCCCAATTTTCAGGGTATTTGTAACGTCAAAATGTTATGTTACTGGCAATATAGGCATTTGGAAAGAACACATAGATCAAACTTGCTGCATGAACTAGAGGATGTACTCTTTTAATTGGTGTTTCCAAAATTGGACGTGACCTGTTGTGCTCTGTCGCAAACTAAAAAAAAAGGACCTACATGCCGCTAAGTGGTTGAAGTGTACGAAAAGTAGTAGTGGAACTATGTTCCTGCTGGCCTGCACCCACTCCCCACAAACCCCATCACCACGTCCCCTCCCACACACAATACACACTCCCAAACACTTGCACCTGCTGTTTAATGGAACGTTCAGTGTCAACTTCTTCCTACACTTTTATTTTAAAACGAAACCATTCCAGAACGGTTTCTTTTTAAACTAAATGTATAGGAGCTGTAAAAGGTCATTTAAAAAAGTAGAGGAGCACTGCTCCCGACCGCTCCCTGTCACTTCAACCACTGGTTTGAAAGCATTACACTTCATTGTCCTTATACTTATAAATGGCACACTTTTGAGATTTTGTTGATTTCTCAAGCAAGTGATGCCTCACAAATTGACATATGACTTATCTTAAAAATAATGGGGACATTCTTGGCGTAAGTAATGTATACCAGAAACGTATACCAGAAAATACCAGAAAATGGTATTCAAACGCTCTGTGGAACCGCAAACGATGTTTGCCTTTGGATTCGCTAAGAAAGCTCACTTATGCTTAAAATCCTCCAGCAAATATCCTGAAGGCAGGTGTTTTTTACTGCTTATTAATCAAGCAAAATGAAGATGTTAACATATACATTGGTAAAAAGCTTTTTCTCGCATGTGAACATGTTCATACACAGGGCTACTCCATCCAACCCAGTCATTTCCGGCACAGAGCTTCAATGTCACACTCCTGAAACAGCATTTACACCATGAAGTGTTAGGTGTACATTAGGCAGCAAGGGATATGTATTGAATTCCATGTAAGTTGCATCTTATTTAATGTCAGTTAAAACACCACAATATTGAAAACAGACCACTTGATATGCCTTTCCTGGTCTGCTATACATCCTTGATGATATCAGAGGTTCCACCATGTTCTGTGAAATTCCCACCAAGCCTTAAACTCGCAGAACACTTGTAACTCGTATGATTATTTTTTTCCTGGGCATTTCTTAGACTTAAACCTGGAAGTTGATTTGTGAATCAACCCAGGTTTTCTAAGGCTTGTATACAGCTGTCCATGTACCTTGACCAGAGTAGGAAGTGGCCCAGGGCTAGGGTAACAAAAAATAATCGTAACTTCAGCACATCTCAGAAATGTTTTACTTGTAGACCAAGTACTGAAAAAGTGCACACTGACGAGTGCATATAAAATGGAGGATCTTGTTTAACTATTATTTTTAATAAAGGTCGTTTTCAGATTGCTGTTGTATTGTTACTTGACGTGTGACTATCCTGCCTCACAATCTTGTAACCAAGCTTTTTTTATGTAACCAGCAATGATTTCCTTGTCTGTAACTGCGCCACGATACCTCCGGGCTGATGCAATGCTTTATAAATGTTAATAATTAAATACATTGTAGTTCACATAAATACACCAAAATAAGAATAATGTATAAGTGGATGAGACTTTAAAGCAAGAGCTGTGATTGCCCAGTGAAGATTTGGAACCCTGAGGGAAGTCCTTGGTTGCTATGTTTCCACACCCTGCTGATCTTCAAAAGGGAAGTTAGATGTGTTCCTACTTCTTGCCTGTATGTTATCTAGTGGCCTTTTTATGGATTAAAGGAACAGTAGAGGCTTCCAAACAGTATACCTGATCTTCAGGAACATCATGGCTCAGTTATTGGTTAAAACAGATCAATATGAAGTCTCTGTGAGATTCCCTTGACTATTTACTAGGTCACTTATCCATGTTTGAAACACAACCCAGCTTGTCAGTCATTTTTTTGTATTGTGCACCCACCAGGTGAATCCAGACCATAGTCTGCAGAAGGAAAAGGAGCAAGGGAAAAGATAAGCAGAATGGAAAAAGGAGTCAGTGCTACATTCAAGTGCATGGAGAGGTGTAGAGGGGGAATACATGTTTATGACGGTATGGGTGCATGATAGTCCTATTTGATGGACTATAGTTATGTACAAAACAACAAATATTATAGAAGTGCCAGGCATCCTCTGAACTGTGTTTTGAGGCATAATTATAGAAATGGACGTTGATACACTACATGATGTTTGGCTCAATGAGAGGCTCAAGATTCTTGGGCAATCCGAGGAATATTTGGTGGCATATTTTCCCAGGCATCTCTATTCACTGTACTACAGATCAAACTACATAGTGTTAATGCAGAGACTGCCAAATCTGAGAACCAAGAACGGCCTAGTAGCAAATAGACGGATTAGTTTGATGAATGTTGGTTGGGAACAAAAGATAGGTTTTGGCATTGTCAGACATCCAAGTGAAAATTGATGGCCTGGCATCTAGAGTTGAAAAGATTATTGGTATGTATTTATTCTGTCAACGTTGACTTTAGTGTAATGCATGCGATAATTGAAATATCCATAATTGAAATAAAATCTCCCAGAATAGGGCACCAATGCTCTGTTTCTGAGCCAATGTGCAGAAAACATACAGTGCTCTGGTCTTAGTTCAAGACTGACAATGGATACAATTAAGCAGCCACCAGGCATGTGGCTTGGGACCTCCTCTGGTGCCAATCTAACATGCATGAAAAACAGATGCGGCCATCAAACAGATGTGAGCGCAATGTAGAGGCCACATGCTAGCTGTAATTCCAGGTACAACCAATACTACACATATGTATACAATTTAGAATTCGTGCTCATCTGTTCTCAGCATGCTGTGGGTGCGGCATTGACTGTTGGGCATCTCAGGCCCTTTGAACTGCCCCCTCCTCTTGCTACAAAACAAGCCACAGAACTGAAGTGGCGTATAAACGACACAGACAAAGTGTGCAATGTGCATTGCCGTCTCGCCATCTGGCAGTATGGTGGATTGGAGCATGTAGATCAAGGAGGATCTATGGAGAAGCCCACTAAATATATGGACATCACGCGTTCTCATCTGTCATGACAACAGTGAGTTCCACTTTTGCAACACTGACCAGGAAAACACGCAGCTGTGCAATAATACTTCTCGCCTCAAGTCCAGCATCTCCTTACCTACGGCCAATGAGATTGTTGACAGTAACTTAACTCGAAATCACAATTATATTTTAATAACAAAGTTGATAGCTTCATGATCGTATAGCTTACAGAAGGCAAAATGCGTATACAAAGGAGACAACACAAATATAATAATAATAATACCTACAACATCAAGAAACAGAACAATATGAGAAGTTCAACATCTTCATATATATATTATATTTGTCGCAGTAATACAAATGTACTGAAGAGTAACACACCTCCTACTATTTTAATTGCAAATGAAAATGGCAATTAGGAAATTGTCAACTCTGCTCCCAAAAATAAACTCTGCTCCCAAAAATAAATTAAACTTTCTTACTAATATTGAAAATAAGCCTTCTAAAAAATGTAATTCTATGACTAGTAGTCTAAAAACGAAACCTAACAAACTAACCATGAAAGATATTCACCGTTACTTGCTGTGATGAATCAGAAGTGATTATCCCAGAAATCCTGACCTGGGACCCTTCTTATGTGGCCAGGGAAAGGCAGAGGCTGCCTGATCCTGACCCTGGGAGTGGTGTTCTACGGGAAGACTATATGAGAAGGAAATTGTGTCCGGATAATTGGGAGAACGCCTCTAATAACTGCTCTAGAGACCCTACAGTTTTTATGATGCACTGTACAATTGAGGTCCTTAGAGGAAAAATGTAATCAGAACATTGGGGAGTTCAAGTCCCACTATGCCCTAAGTAATGGGACGAGGAAGAGGGACTAAACTTCAAGATGCAATATAGTTGGTCTAATGATCCACACCTGAGAGGGACTTTTGAACATGCAAGGCCCCCTCAGGTGCAGGGTAGCACAACAACAACGGTTTTCTAGGAAGGCAGGTATTCAGAAAGCATATTAGATATGCAAAAAATTGGGTCAATTGGAGTGCTCACACTCAAACACAAAAGAGGGCCACCCGGCTCACCGTATCTCACCCTAAGGAAGAACACCCTATCCCTGGCGGGGGTGCCTGTCCCTGGGTGGCGCGTGGTGTATCGCCTATCTAACAGATATAGAGGAGAGTTCTATCCCTCAACCTTCTATACTAGTGGCAGTGTCTGTTGGCAGACAAAATGGTCCAATTGTGAAAACATCTAAAAAATGGTATTCTCCAGAGTGGTATAGCAGTATTCAACAAAGCTGTGGATTAGATCCTGTAGCTGCTAGATCTTAAACATGGATACAACCTGCAAATCAGGTCAACTGTTTGTATTCCATCCAAAGTGTACAACTTTAATACAGCCTGTAGGTCATTGTGGTTGGGGTTTGAAACAGTACAGCTGGAGAAACCACTGGTGGGTGAAGCAGTAAAACACAGCCAAAGGGCTGAAGGACTAAAAGTTGGCTCTTATAAAAAATATATAGCTCACTCGGTGGTAATGAGTGTGCTACAACAAATGATTTCCAGAAAACAAAGTCTCTTCGTTGATGTAGGAGAGATCAAATGTGGGTCATGAGAGCCCTCATGACCGAAAGGGGTCGACCGGTTTCAATGGCGTAGGAGATTCGAGCCATCTTCGTCAGGACCGTGATTAGAAGTGCAAGCTGGATTGCCGGAGTTCAAAAAATGCTGAACTGGTAGAGAAGTGCTGTTGTCTCCTCTGAGCGGGCGTCCTGAATGGGAGGAAGAGAGACTATCAGTGATCTAGGGTTGCTCACAAGACAACGATCAGATGGAAAAAGCGGCAGCTGTAACACAGGTCAATCAAACCTGTGTGAGAGGTGCGGCTTGCCTCCGTGTAGCCTGAGTGCTGTATCGAAGTGTACAGCTCAGGACTGGCGAGTGTGCAGGCCATGAGATGCAGAAGGAGGTGGAGTGGTTGCAGAGGCTGTTCGCTACAGTTGTAGTATAAGGAGAAAGGAGAAGCTGGAACCGCCGCTATCTGTGATACGGATGTTGGTTCTGAGAGGGTCCCCAAATCTGATTACCTTAATTGCTGTCACTGCGCAGCATGAATTGTTGTGGTAACAAGCTTTCCCCCAGGAGAGAAAGGCTCTGCTTATTGTGCGTGGTGATCTGGATGGCTGGCAAACACCAGAGTGCACTGACGTGCATACAAAGTGTCCCAGTGTCTGGTGAGCAGTGGAATACACTTGCGTGCTGTGACCTGGTGGCTGGCGAACACCGAAGGACACTGGGAGCGAAGGCAACAGAAGCTCCTTTACTAGTCGGCACGGGTCGCGAGAACCCCAAAGTAGACTACCATGTCAGAGTCAGCAGCAGAGAGAAAAGTGGCTGTGAATCGAGTGGACGCGTTTGCACTCACCTCTGCTAATATTGTTGAATACCGAACGAACATAAAGAAATCCCTATAGCGGCAAAGGAACTTTACAAAGAAAGGATGTAATCATTTCCATCACAACTCAAATTGTTGCCAGGATAAAGTGAGAACAATACTGTAAAAACTTGGCCATAACAAACATTGCCAAAGTAAAGAGAGGGCAATATTTTACAAAGCATATAAACCGTATTGTCCCTACAACCAGATAATCTTGCCACAGAAAGATTATAACCCTTATTGCCAGTGTGAGGAGGAGGCAATAGTTGAACAAGGTATGAATACTGCCAAAGCCAAAGAGGTGAACAGCTGATAAGAAAAACATTGTCAGCAGTTACTTGATGTGAAAGTGGAAAACAAGAGTGGCAGGAGAGAAGACCTTCTGGTAGAAGATGTTCAGGAGGAGAGAAATGTAACCTGCATTGCCCATGGCAAATACAACAGTGGAACAAACTACACCAATGTGAATCCTATTTCCCCAAAAGAAGTTATGAATTGTGATGTTGTGGACAGTTAATTGAAGTAAACCTCAACAAAGAATACTTGTAGTAATGTTAGGAGCCTTTGGTTCTGGCAGGCGAGTATACCAGAACAGGGACTTTCTAGTGGTAGTCCTGGCAGGTTAGTGGACCAGGGAGAAATCATTGTTGATATAAAACTCTGGTTGAAGGTTTTGAAGAAGAAGAAGTGGCAAAACCACTAAAGTTTTCACTGAATTGTTGTCTAATCATCCTGACAAGACATTGTTGTGGATACAGAAGAATTGTGAAAGTGTTTATCTCTTCAAGTATAGACAAACGTTCAACATTACTTCTTCTTAGTAAGAAACAATGACTTGATATCTGGTTGATCTGTTGTTTAAAGACCAAGCTAATTACTATTTGAAACAAGAAGAACTTTATGATCAGAATTTTGTTAAAAAAAACAGAATTGTATTATTTGAATCTTTGGTTGAAATTCCTGCTTTGAAACTGGGGAAGGAGATCCAACCCAGGTTACAAGGATACATAGTTATTATATTTAAGTTGAATATAACTGTTATTTCTGTTACTTTTGAATTGCCATTGATTGCCATGATGAATTGATAGTGATAGCACATGATGCCTCAATACAAGTTTAATGTTAAATGTTAAAGGTATTTGTACTGCGCACCGTCACCAACGGAATTGGTCCCGAGGCACTCTGGCAGATCTGTAAACGATAAGGTGGGATGGGTTAGTAAGGTGAAGAGGGAGTAGGATAGTGAGAGGAGTGGTGTTCTGTTGGCAGCTTCAACTCGGTATACACCGGATGCTGAGCTTTCGTGCGGGTATTGGATCAGTGTCAGTCCGCGTGTGCTATTGCTCCGGTATATGTGTTGTTTCAGTGTTGTGAAGTGCGTGCGGCTTGTTGTGCGAGAGATGGTTGTGCGTTTTTTTTTTTTAAGTGAGATAGGTATGCAGAGTTTGAGCTTACATTGGTTAGTGGGTTACCTTTAGCATGCTAACATTCACAGTTTTGTCTAAGTGGGGCACTTGTTGACCATTACAATTCTATCTAGATGCGGTGCAGGTTAATGTTTAGAATTATATCTATATCTATATCTACGCGGGCATGCTAACATTCACAATCTTATCTAGTTGCGTTGCGGGCTAGTGTTCACAGTTCTAAGTGTGGCACATGCTAACATTCAAGTTTCATCGAGGCGCGGCATGCTATCCTTCAATCAAAATCCTGTCTAGATGCTGTGCATGCTAATGTTTCACAATTCTATACAAGTGTGGGCATGCTAACATTCAAAGACTTATCTAGATGACACACAGGCTAATATTCACAATTCTATCGTAGTGTGGACATGCTAATATTCACAACTCTATCTAAGTGTAGACATGCTAACATTCAAAGTCCTAACTAGATGCGACGCAGGCTAATATTCACAATTCTATCTGAGTGTGGACATGCTAATATTCACAATTCTATCCAAGTGTGGACATGCTAATATTCACAACTCTATCTAAGTGTAGACATGCTAATATTCACAACTCTATCTAAGTGTAGACATGCTAACATTCAAAGTCCTATCTAGATGCGACACAGGCTAATATTCACAATTCTATCTGAGTGTGGACATGCTAATATTCACAATTCTATCCAAGTCTGGACATGCTAATATTCACAACTCTATCTAAGTGTAGACATGCTAATATTCACAACTCTATCTAAGTGTAGACATGCTAACATTCAAAGTCCTATCTAGATGTGACGCAGGCTAATATTGACAATTCTATTTGAGTGTGGACATGCTAATATTCACAATTATATCCAAGTGTGGACATGCTAACATTCAAAGTCCTATCTAGATGTGACGCAGGCTAATATTGACAATTCTATTTGAGTGTGGACATGCTAATATTCACAATTATATCCAAGTGTGGACATGCTAACATTCAAAGTCCTATCTAGATGTGACGCAGGCTAATATTGACAATTCTATTTGAGTGTGGACATGCTAATATTCACAATTCTATCTAAGTGTGGACATGCTAATATTATGGCAGTCTATGTTGTTGGGAGGTAAGATAGAGTGGCAGGGGTTTTCTGGAGTAGAGTAATTGCTCTACTCCCCACCCATGCCACACTTAGTTTTTGTTGGTGTCTGTTGACTGCTGGCTTCACTGGCTTCCCCTGTGGACTCCTGCAGGCACATCTTGGAGCCGCCATTGTAGGAGCCGCCCTTTGCCTTGGGGCCCTTAGCCACAGCGGCTGCCGGGCAGGGGGCTGCTCTGTTAGGATTGTCTTATCAGGGGCAGGGACCAATTAGTCCGCTCGGGGAGGCCTTGGAGGCGGGCATAGGTGTAATCAGGAAGCGGGGAGGGAAGAGGTACTACAAGCGAGGCACGCTCTTTGTGGACAATTAAACCACAAAATAAATGATTATGGGGAGGCTGAGAGGGTCGAGGCCTTACGTCCTCTCACCTCATTTGTCTGGGGTTACTCATGATGAATGGCGGCCTCTCCGGCTCTTCGTCTCATGGCCATGCAAGGGCCTGGCTAAAGCAGCCAATCAGGCCGTTCGAAGAGGTCTTGGAGGCGGGCATAGGTGTAACCAGGAAGCAGGGAGGGAAGAGGTACTACGAGTGAGCCGTGCTCTTTGTGGACAATTACCCACAAAATAAATGATTATCTGGCGGGTGAGCGGGTTGGGGTGTAATTCCGATATTGGCACTTTACAGCATACTATGGGGTTGGCAGTAGTGGGGAAGATTTACCTGCTGCAAAAAGTTGGAGATAAATCTTACTCGTTATTGTCAACAATGACATACTGTGCAGTAATTCGGCTGGCAGTAAATCCACAAAAAATCCCCATGGAGTCCAAAGGCCCCTGGTCTTGATATTTCATTAGGAGCATTAACAACAGGGAGATGCACAATTTGAAGAGTGGTATTACAGAAGCTTTGCACGATTGCAGCAGCTATTAGCACCAGGTCTAAAATTAACCCAGTGCAGGGAACATATCATTTCAAAGCATTTTATTATCATGGCAAAGCACAAGGACTAAGGCAAACATTGGCCTGCATTGACATAACATAGTATTTTTCACTAAATCAATGTTTGCCCTTGTGCTAATTGCGCTTACAACAGTGCAAGGCTTCTGTAATACCTATGTGTTAACTTTCCCCCAATAGCATCACACACAACATGGTTAAATGGACGGTAAATTCATGACACAATGTGGGTGTGTGCTTTTGCCTCAGGTTTCCAGATTTCTTTTGTAATCCTTACTAGTTATTAGCTGTATTGCAAATTATGTATACACACTTTTAAGAACCATGAACATTTAGGGCCTTACTTATAAACCTAAACCTTTTTTTCATTGGGATTGCACCATTGTAAAAGGCTTTTGTGAATCAGGCCCTTAATGTGCAAAGACACAGTCGAATGTACCGAGATACAATATTTCACCTAATAGGTGTAAGCAATGTTTGCAGCCAGGGAATTCAAGCTGTGATTCTGTATCACTGCCTGGCAGCTGCTTGCTCTTTTCTGATAACTCCAACTTGTTTCCATTATCCATTTGTAGCGATTACAATCCGAGGCACTGTTGAAGAATCACCACAAACATTTGTGTCACTGTATGAAAAGTGTCATTTCTCTTTAAGGCATAACACTCTTTACTTGTACATCAATCCCAAGTCATTGCCGCTGCCATCTGGATGCTCATTCATATTCACTACCCCAGAGTCAAATACAATAATACACCGTGAATGCAGAATGAGTTGTATTTGCATTCAGTAGGTGAGTGTTCTGACCTCTTTAAAAAAAAGTGTCTTTTAGAAAGACTTCTGATGAATGTCGGCTGTGCTTCTTTTAACTAAGATTGTGATTAATTGTGGAAACTATGAAACAGTGTTTCTATTTGATTACATTGGCCATTCAGTGATTTCCAATATTGGCATCCTAGTTTGTTAAAATGCTGTTTGTCTGCCATTACAGAAATGCAGCTCTGGTGTAAGTGCAATTAACACCATGGTAACAATCTCCCAATTTCCAGAAGCGTATAAGTGCAACCATTGTTGTGCCTGGGCAATGTTTGCCCTCAGGCAAACATTATTTGAGAGAATATTTATAAGTCGCCCCTAGTTGTCCCTTTTTTTAGAAATGTGGCAGAAATTAGTAGTAGCGCATTACATTTTAAACGCAGGTCCTTTGCTTGCTGGCTCTCAAATAGCATGTAGAATTCTTGAATCGTTCATTAGTGGTACCTGTGCCTCTCATGCTTTCATTGGTTCTGAGTTCATTCGGATGGGAGGACAGCTCTGTGGCAACGCACTGGTCTTGAAAGCAAGGCCTCGCTGAGTAAACACAGGTTCCAAGCACAGACCCGTGCTTGAAAAAAAAAAAGCGTGTAATAAATAACCTACCCTTCCACAATGAAACTAGCGCCTAGATACATACAGGTTATGTGCGCTGTAAATAAATGCAAAAATAAATAAATACATAAAATAAGATTGCCCGCATGATCACAGCTCTCAGATTCCATGCATACCTGAACAGGGCGTCATGTCATAATGTATAGAAGATTCTTTCAGGGAAGTGATGTGAAGCGCGCAACCTGATGAGAAATGAACATATCTGGACATGCTCTTACAAAGGCAGTCACGTTATTAATGTTGTTTTATTTTATTTTAAGAATTCAAGTCGAAATAGACACTAAATGAAAGGAACAAAAAAAACATGTTTTATTTATTTCATTATACTATTTGTTAGTCACTTGTCAAGAAAACCAGAAAGCCCTAGGCTAAAGGAGACTACTGAATCGCGCTCACTAACTATTACCTCCCATGTCCCCAGCACCAAAGTCCGCCAGAGTCGCAGGATACTGTGAGAAACATGGCGGGTTGTTATGGAAGAAGGAACCACCCATATGTGTTTATACACCCATATATCTATGCAGGTGTTTGATACATGTACCTGCCATATTCATATTCATTGCATCTTATCATTATTGGAACAGAGGCATTGGGCCAGCAGTTGTCACTGGTGCATACACTTCCAATGTAAAAGTCCATCACCACACTAATGTCTGTTATGTTTTCAGCAAACCTGGGTGAGTAACTGTGGGGGTAGCAGAGACGTTTGGGCAGCAATAGAACAGGTTTGAAGTTATTTCTGTATAGTTTAATATATTGGCGGAAAACATTCCAGTGGAGTGATCCTGGTAGAGAAAAGGAACAAAAGCATAAACGATGGCTGTGGGGCACAGGTAGGTTGCAGAGGGATGATTAGCATCAGGTGTGTTGCTAGGTCTGGAAAAGATCCGGGACTACGCTAATGTAGGGGCTGTCGGGATTCAGGGCTTGCTAGCCTTTTGGCTGTAGCCCCTGAGTTTCTAACCAGGGCTACGACCAAAGACCCGGGGTTATAGCACCCCATACCCTCCCCAGAAATGCCTCTGATTAGCATAGTCTTTCACTCCATCAGATAGCCAGATACCCAACGAACTCCTGACATTTGAAAAATGCATTTTACAGGACTTCTCCAAACTCAAAAACAGCACAAAGAAAAAGAAAAAAGGTATTTATCACAATCTATCTTGAAAAGAGAAACAGAGATCCACCAGGGGGCGCAGAGAGGGTCTGACGCATCTCGGCTCGTCTCCCCTCCAAGGCGCTGATTTCGGGACCTAAGCCCCCCCCGACACCCCCGGAGTGAGGAGCCGACACCACCCCCGCCCACACGAGTGCCCCGGGCACCCCTGGCCCGAATTTGGGATCCCGAGGTGGAGCCGCGCCGGAGAACGAGGCCTCCGAGTTTCGAGGGACGGAGGCCCCTCCTCCCTGCGGCGCCGCGGCTCCGCGGAGATCTACTCCACCCCCGGGCTTGAGCGAGGCCCGCAGGGGAGACGGACGACCCGGGCTGGCGGCTCCCTCCCCCTGCCGTGAGCAATCTCGTGGAGGTCGGGTGTCCTCGGAGGCACCCGCGGCGGATCCGAGAACGCGAGGCGGCCTCGCGAAAGTATAGCGGAGCTGTGGACCTGGGCGAGGCCTGGGTGACCAGGTGAGGAGCGGAGCACGGCGGCCCCCAGGAGAGGGGGTGGAACTAGAGGAGCCCGTGTAGGGCGAATTGGAGTCTCTGGTGGGGGCTCACACTGGCCCATGCTAGTGACCCATGGTTTTCTAGGAGTGGTGACCTCGCACCCAGGAGGTGAGGCGGCGCTGGCCCGGTCCGGGAGACCCCCCTGGGGACCGACGGCGCAACAGCAAGAGTCAAGAGCAAGGCTGGGGAGAGCCAGCGACATA
Source organism: Ambystoma mexicanum (assembly GCF_040938575.1). NCBI lineage: Eukaryota > Metazoa > Chordata > Amphibia > Caudata > Ambystomatidae > Ambystoma > Ambystoma mexicanum. The sequence goes on from NC_090929.1 coordinate 1,178,412,541, forward strand.
CATACAAGCCCCGCTGGGGTCAGGGGCGACGGGGCATCCCCCGAACACCGCATTTCTTAGGCGGACTGACGTGCCGCGCAGGGCCCTATTGGGAGAGTTAGCCCCAGGCAGACCACACCACGCGTCCAGCCGCTGCTGTGCTGAGGGCCCCCGCAGCCTCGACGGGAGCACTGTTGCGCAATTTGGGGAGGGGAGAGGCGAGAATCCTGTGGAGGAAACAACAACACCTACGGGAGGGAACCAGTCCGGGTCTAGGACCCCAGGGGCTGGGTCTTCGCTCCCAGCTTCATAGCGGACGGAGGCGGAGCAGAGATGCTTGGGGAGAATCGATGAGCTGGAGAGAATCCCTACGGAGGTTTCGACGCACGTCCCCTGATCCCCCGAGGACACCTGAAATGGCGACCCAAACGCAACAGGAGCCTGCTGATGCTAGCACGGTCACCAGAGGCATGGCAGCCCTACTGGAAGAAATTAGAGGCTTTAGGGCAGATATAGCTCTGAGACTGGACACCTTAGACAAAAAGGTGGACAATATTGATGACAGAGTCCAGGCACTAGAGAACACTACAGCTTCGAGCGATATCCTTGAGACACAATTCGACATGCGCCTGTCGGAGCTCGAGAGAAGAGAAGAAAGATGCTCTTTAAAAATGGACGATTTGGAAAATAGGGAACGCCGCTGTAACCTACGTTTCCTAGGCCTCCCGGAACACGAGGGGGAAACCCAAACAGACGTCATCAAGGCTGTCAATGCAGTAAAAGGGGCACTTTTTGAAGGGGCCAATACTAGCGAACCCACCATTGGCAGGGCCCATAGAGCAGGTGCACCCTCTAGAGGCCCCAGATCTGTCTTAGTTCGTTTTCATTACTTCTCGGAAAAGAGCAGGATCTTGGAACTGGCTCGTAAGAAGGGCCCTGTGGAGTGGGAGGGGGCCCGGATTTCGGTGTATCAAGACCTGTCGGCCTTCACCCTTGCAAGACGACGCCTCTGCTCCCCGCTGACAAAGATGCTTCAATCCAAGGGGGTCCGCTACAGGTGGGGATATCCTTTCTCCCTCTCCTTTGAATTCGAGGGCTAGAAGTATGTCCTGATCACTGAAGATGATATCCAGAGAGTGTCAGGTGAACTTTTGGACAATTCAAACATGGTAACGGGGGAGCAGGAACGCGAGCGATCCCCGACAGGCCCTAAAGGGAACAAAGCTCCCAAGGAGAGGCGCAGAGTACGAGGTCAGAGAAAATTTAAGAGAATGACCCCAGCTTCGCCGGGCCCTCCAAATACCTGAAGCGAACATTTGGTGACTGATGATTAAACCGATAACTGCCTACGCGAGTGGAGGGTGATGTAGTTGTTTGTACTTTACATTGAACCTGGGGGAGGAGGGGGCTCGGAATGTTGGTTATGACGAGTTATTGAGCCTGAGGAGGGGAGACATTGGTGGCCTGGTCTGGCAATCGGATGAAGCCATGGAACGACCAGGCGATTAGGGGGGAGTGGGGAGGGGATGAAAAGGGGGAGTTATGTTGTTGGGGTTACAGTTACAGTGTGCCAAGTTTTTCGGGTATTCCCGCACCCCTGGGGCTGTCTCGAGCCGTCAGCGGGTTGCGGAAGCATTGTGGGAGTAAAAACGCTTGCTATTCTAAGAATGGAGCTATGAGCCTTTATCTGTGCTTTAATGGATGATTCGCTCCAATTCTTGACAGTGGGGTCACTGAACGCTCGCGGGCTTAACTCGCCCACAAAGAGGTCTCTAATTGTGAGGGAATTTGCGAGGCTGCGGCTTCACTTTCTTTTTGTGCAGGAGACTCACTGGGTTCGGGGAAAAGAGCCTAAGCTCAGGGCCAGACCCATAGCTCAGATGTACTCGGCCTCAGTTCAGTCTAAGAAGCGGGGAGTAGCTTTGTTGATTTCTCCTGGGGCCCACTTTGCGTTTAAAGCCTCAAAAGCAGACCCGGAAGGCCGGTATCTCATGGTGAAGGGGGAGGTGAGGGGTCGCTTGTTCACACTGGTTTGCATATATGCTCCGAATGAAGCGCAGGACACCTTCTGGGAAGGGATGAGAGGGATAATAATGTCTTTTTCTGAAGGTACCCTTCTGGTTGGGGGAGATTTTAACATGGTGCTTTGCCCCGAGAGGGATAGGAAATCTGATAAGCCCTGCCCCAATGTCCGTCACCACAAGAAGCTGGCGCTGGCCTTCCAGGAAGTGAATGGGGAATTAGGTTTGGCTGACACGTGCATCCTCGAGAAGGGCCGGAACCCAGATTACACATATTATTCAAAGACACATGCTGCCTTTTCTCGTATCGATTATATCTTGGTGGATGCCTCGCTGCAGGGAGAGGTCACTAGTTCAGGAGTGGAGATTGTCCCCTGGACCGACCACGATATGGTAAAGATTAAGATTGGCCTTCCCCCTGTCACGGCTACCGGATCCCGGTGGAGGTGTAATGACCTGCTTCTGAAAGACAGGGAGATTCGCCAATCCCTCCTAACAGCCATTGAGGAGTATTTCACTCTCAACGACAATGGGGAGGTTGGAACCATGGGAGTGTGGGAGGCATTTAAGGCAACTATTAGAGGCACCCTCATCGGTATTGGATCCGGGAGAAAGAAGGAGAGGGATCGGGAGGAGAAAGTGTTAAAGGACAAAATAGAGGCCATCCAACCGGGGGGGAAGTTAAGGTCACAGATGTTCCCCGGGCAGTGGGAGGAACTACAGGGCTTACGAACCAGGCTGGCAGACCTCCAGGTGGGCCAAACGGAGAAGAAGCTCTCCTTTTTGAAGCAGAGGTACATGGAAAGGGGGGAAAAGGCAGATAAAATCTTTGCCTCGAGACTTCGAGACCTTAGAAACAGCAGGAGGGTGAACTCAATTCACACCCCGGAAGGGGTCTCTACCGCGAGAGATACCAAGATAGCTGAACAATTCAGGTTATACTATGAAAAGCTGTATCGCTCGGAATACACAGGGGATGGGAACGACGTTGATAGCTTCCTGGACTCCCTCCCTGTTCCGGGCCTTCTCCCGGACAAAGCGGATTCTCTTGAGAGTCCCATCTCCCCGGAAGAAGTAATAGATACTATATCCTCTTTGAAGAGCGGCACGGCCCCAGGAGACGACGGTTTCACAGTCAAATTCTACAAGACTTATAGGTCCACGCTTGCCCCATTCATGGCTAAGATGTTCAATGCGGCACTTGACCAAGGTTCCCTACCTCCCACGATGATGTCAGCCTTGATTGTTGTCCTGCCTAAAGAGGGCAAGGATCCCTCACATTGCCAATCATATCGCCCCATATCCCTCCTTAATACCGATGTGAAAATATTAGCCAAGCTCCTAGCGAATAGACTGGCCAAACTACTCCCCACCCTAGTGCATGGAGATCAAGTGGGCTTCATCCCGGGCCGTCAGGGGTCAGACAATATAAGAAAAACCCTCGACCTCATGCATGAGGCATCTCGACAGGGAGTGGAAGGGTACCTCCTCTCACTAGACTCAGAAAAGGCCTTCGACCGTGTCGAATGGCCTTACATGGGCAGGGTACTCCGAAAGATGGGGCTGGGTGAAAATTTCTGTGGGTGGATCGCAGCGCTCTACAATGGCCCCTCGGCGAGAGTGTTGGTCAATGGGGGCACCTCGGAGCCCTTCTCCCTCTCTAGGGGCACTCGGCAAGGATGTCCCCTGTCGCCCCTACTGTATGCTCTGGTAATGGAGCCTCTAGCCATAGCGGTTAGGAATGACCCGGAAATTACGGGAATACATTGTGGCGAGTGCGAGTTTAAGCTTTCCCTCTTCGCAGACGACATCTTGAGCTACCTAACCAACATCCAAGATTCCTTACCCCGGCTGTTCGATCTTGTACACCTCTTCGGCTCCTTCTCTGGACTGAAGATAAATACGTCCAAATCGAGTATCATGCCCATGGGTGTGGGGGATCAAGACATTGGAAATAACACCGACATGCTTGGGGTCAGAATTGAACGGGTATCTACCAGGTACCTCGGCACCACCATCCCCAGGGATCTATCCCAACTATACCAGAGCAATTTCCCGGAGATCCTCACTCAAATCAGTAGGGACCTCAGGCGTTGGGCACCCCTCACGCTTTCCTGGCTCGGGCGTATGGTCACAGTGAAGATGAATATCTTGCCCCGCCTTCTCTATCTATTCGCAGCGCTTCCCACTGTGATACCCGAGTCCTTTTTCGAGGTGCTTCAATCCCGAGTCCTTATGTTCATCTGGAACGGTAAGAGACCAAGGGTCAAGACCTCCACCCTGACCCTCCCGAAGACCCATGGGGGTTTCGGCCTCCCCGACTTCCGGCTTTATTACAAAGCAGCCCAGCTCCGGGTGATGTTGGAGCATATGTGGGACGATATGGGTACTTATTGGACATATATTGAAGACGTGCACACCCACCCGAAAAAAGTTAGGGACCTTTTATGGGCCCCTCCAAGGGCTCTCCCCTCTCAGATAAGAACACACCCCACCCTGGCAGCCCTGTGGACACTATGGAAGCCCAATAAGGCTAATAAACTGTTTTCATCATGGCCCTCCCCGCTGTCCTCGCTCTGGGCCCCCCCATAGATTTGGGCTCTAGGGGTTTCCAAGACACTCAGGCCTGGTCAGATATGGGGTTGGAGAGGGTATCCCAACTCCTGCGAGAAGAGGGCTTCATAGAGTATATTAGCTTAATCGAGGCATTGGCAGATAGACCCCCCACGGTCTTTGAATACCTGCGGTTGAAAGGGATTTTGACCCACCCTAGGTGGGCCGACCAGCTTAGACGCCCCCTCACTCCATTTGAAACCATACTGGCTAAAAGTATAAATCGGAAGGGCTCGTTATCCAAGTTTTACGGAGTTCTGATAACTGCTAACCTAGAGGATAGACAGCCCTTCAAACGCATATGGGAAGAAAGGCTGGGCATGCCACTAGATGACCACACTTGGAGGGCTGTATTCAAAGGTATTTTCTCGGGTTCCCTGTACACCGCTGCCATGGAACATAGTTTCAAGATCCTTCATTCGTGGCATCGCCCCCCGGCCTTGTTGTCCAAGATGTTTCGGGATGTGTCCCCTTTTTGCCCAAGGGGCTGCCACCAACGGGGAACATGGTTTCACATGTGGTGGGGTTGTCCGGCCATACAGGTTTACCGGTCGGAATTGCTCAGCTGGATTAAAGACATCGAGGGGTTCAGTCCGTCTCTTCACCCGCTAGCGGTTCTGCTGGGCACTCCCATGCCAGAGACTGAAGCTAATGTGTATCCCAAGGTTATCGGTGCCATGCTGCGAGCAGGGAGATTGGCGCTTCCCCAAAAATGGAAGAGCGCCCTGGCTCCCTCTAAAGAGGAATGGCTCTGCAAACTCAGGATGATCTTTATATATAAAAAACTCACCGCAATAGCAAATGATACCATGACTGATTTTGTACAAGAATGGACTGCAGTTCTCCTGCATGATGACTGTGTTTCCATGAGGCTGTAAAATGTATACTGAGCTAGGTTGTAACGGCATACCTTCTTATACCCAAGATGACTACTGATCAACGGTCCTCTTGCCGGGCCCCGCTGTCTCAAGGGATATTAACTACAAGCATGTGATAAGCAAGTGTTCTCCCCTAAGCTTGGATAGTTTGCAGCACCCCAAGACTTGGCAGGTAAATTGTTTAGGGGGGTGGGGCGGGAGGGGGGCAAGGGAGAAGGGAGTTAATGTAAAAAAAAAAAAAAAACACAGAAAATGTTACTGACAATTTGTTTCACTTTGATGTTTTTGCCGGTTGGGCCAGCATTCTCGCTCAACCTCATTTGAGTATTGTCAATAAAAACAATTTGAAAAAAAAAAAAAAGAGAAACAGGCTCTCAAGGAATTACAGAACAAAAAGGTATCATCATTAAATCGGTAGATAAAGGAGGGGGAATAGTCATTATGACCATCACTCAGTACAAAGACATGGTTCTGACAATTTTGAATGATCGAGAATGTTACTCAATCCTCCGCAAGGACCCAACAAAAGACATTAGTCTTGAAATTTCACAAGCGGTTAACTTTGCAGTAGAGAGAGATTGGTTATCCTCCAAAGAAGCCGAGTTCCTTACAACACCGGGGGCAGAATGCCATGCTTTTATGCCTTATCTAAAATCTAGATGAGGATCCCATTAAGCCACCAGGTAGACCATCGTCTCAGGATGTGGGTCTATCTTGGAACCCCTAAGCAAATTCGTGGATAGCTTCTTACAGCCACTCAGTACACAAACAAGCACTTATCTGATAGATACCACTCATACAATCACCCTTTTTGAGGAATTAGCTTTCGACCCTGCCACCCAGATCATTGTCACAATGGACATCAAGTCCCTCTATTCCAATATTTCGCAAGAAGCAGCAATAGAATGCAACCGAGCATGGCTCACCAAAAACCCATTACAAGACCGGGTTCCCACCAATTTTATCATAGAACTCATGACAATAGCCCTACAAAAGAACTTTTTTACAGATATATATTTGCCAGATATGAGGAAGACTATGTGTTTTCCCCACTCAACCGTTGGAGACAACAAGTGGAACATTGGTACCGCTATATAGATGATGTTATTTTCATCTGGACAGGTGAGATGAGCCATCTCTTACTCTTCTGGGAATGGTTGAATTCCTGTAATGCAGACATACATTTCACCATTGAGCACAGTAAATCAATGGTCCCTTTTTTGGACCTAACTATTCAACATTTCAATGGCAGACTAGTTTGCAATCTTCATCGAAAAATCGACAGACAGGAACACGCTACTGCATCACACCAGCAACCACCCTAATCACACTAAACAGAATCTTCCCTACGGGCAGTTTCTACGGAGACGGCGAAATTGCACCATGAGACAGGATTTTCTCACACATTCCAAAATGTTATCCAACAGACTGCAGGAAAGAGGTTATCCCAAGAAACATCTGGAGCAATCAGCCAGAAGAGCACTGAACACAAATAGGGAAATACTCCTGCAGCCAAAAACCACACGGATGGATTCAGAGGATGATCTAGCTCAGGCTATGCCCCTTTGTTTTAATATCAAGTCCTAGCACAGCGCCACTGACCGTGTCACACGGTCCAGGACACTCCACGCGCATACAAAGCCTTTTTCACCATGCAGCCCCCACCGTGCAATTCTGCATGGTGGGACCGCATGGTCCCAATTGCACAATAATGCAGCTACCCACTTGCAAAATAATTCACCACTAAAACAGCAACTAACAAATTGCAGCATAATAAAGGTAACCAATCCCCCTCATTTTATTACAGGGAAAGCTATCTTCCTTGGAATCCGGTTTCAGACCCATCATGTCAACGCTGGAGTTCCCTGTGAACATGCCAGCGACCCCCAGGTAGTTATATTGCGCCACTATTCCTACCTTCATATTTCATGCACTATCAACAACTGACTCAGCAAGCACATGGGTCCACTTCATGTTTTTCAGTTGAGACTGAGCGTTGGCCGACAACGTAGAGGTACAGGAGGACCCTTCTTCTTTCTGGGATGACTAAAAAACTTCTTTGTTCCCCATGGTGAAACTAACCTCCCGGAACATCACTGAGGTAATAAGTGTGGCCCTTCCTTTTCTTTTAAATATGGCACCCCATACTTAGAGACAGGGGTACCACACAATTTGCTCCCACTAATTTGAGATCCCCTTCATTTTTGCTCTTTGTTTTGCGCACAAACAGGGAGCACCACAAACAGAAGAAAGGGGCCCCCTCAGTAAGGGTTCGACCCGTCAACTGACTGGTTGGACCACAATCAAGCCAGAAGAAAGCCACAACATTTGAATCTAGGGACTGCTCGGCGCCCAGGACTGGACAGGACCCATTACTTGGGATTACAGAATCGGCAGGTAAAGCCATAACCGAGAAACTTGAGGCTAGATTCAGATTACTGGGGAAGTATAATGTTTGCTTTCTTTTACACATTCACACAGGGTCTTCGAACAAGATGCCCTGATGAAGGCGGCCTAAAAGGTGTCACATGACCGCCGAAACGTGCAGAGCTTGGCTGGAGACCAAGCCCGACGTAGGCAAAAACTTCAAAGACCCAGTACAGGCTGCATTCATGCCTCAGGACATTTGTTATCCTTTATTAAACCTGGTACTCGCACCATAATAGAATAACTGGTGAGGGGAGACACAGGGATTTTCTTAGAACACCCTGATTGGGTGCATGAGTAGGGAACTGAATTGAAGTTCCCCCAATAATTTCTTTTAACTTATTTTCAATGCCATATTTAGAAACTTTAATTCTTGGTTGTATGTTGATCAATGCTTTTTTGTCATGATGTATCACGATTGAGTTTGTTTATCACTATGTGTAGATTTCTGAATATTTTTTGGAATGATGCTCACTTTAAATTAGAACATATTTTTTGAATCATGCAAATTAAAAAAGACATTTACTTCCCTCCTCAGTATGCTCAATTATTCCAAGACTCTCACAAATAACTGATTGGGATCAATTGAGGCACAACAAGTATCACCCATAGAGTAATTATTGAGTGATGACTTACATTTTTGTTTTAGACTTCTTCCTTACAGGGTGGGATACACTTTTACTTACACAAGAGGAGGTGGGAACACTTCTGAGCTAGTAGGACTATCAGGGACAAATTCAGAACCATGAGGGGGACTGTGGCCACATGTCTGCCTCTCCTCCCCTTGTGCTGTACAATTTCACCTTTCTCTAATGGCATGCCTTTAGAAGATGCATTCCAGTGTTCTTTTATTTCCCACAGTGACATTGCATCCAAATGGAAAAACAAAAAGCAGCAACTGATGAAGAACATTGATCCTATGCCATGGCCAACCAATACGAGACCAGGACCTGGCCACCAATGATGACCCCTGCAAGACTTGGCAGTCAGCCCTTGCAGTAGGAAGACGGGCAGAGAGAGAGAGAGGAGAGTCTCAGCACCTCCAATGTGTGGCAGCATGGGAAGCTGCGTGGACTTGCCTTGCAGAAGGGCCAAACACACCAAGCTGCAGTTATAGACCACAAGGGACAACTACAGGACATGCATCCCAATCCAATGCCTGTATTTTCCTGTGTGGTCCAATGAGCCAAGGCATCAGACAAAAACCTAAGCCGTCTGCCTCAGGCTGATATTGCTGTTCTGCATCAGGGCTGCACAGAGAAAGGGAGTAGCCGGTAGGTCCCAATTTGTAATTCTGGCTACATTCAAACCATGCTGGGTAGGGAAGACAGGGCCAGACTGTCATGGGACAGAGAGTCAACCCAGAGAAGGGGAGGTGTATATAGAGAGGCAACAGGAATCATGAAGTCTCTGAGGGAGTTTAATGAGACACAGTGACTGAGCTGTTCGGTTAACATATCAGTTCCGCCAACACTTAGCATACTCATTATATTCTAACCTAGGGTTAAGGATGGCTGAGTTACAGAGGAGTTGCTTGAAGACGAGAGAGAGGGGGAGGGCCCATTAACAAGTTAATAAAAACCCTTTAACCGGTTTGTAGGGTTTTTTCCGACATCTATGACATAAAGGATGAACAACGGAGCTAGCCATATTAGATTTGTAAATAAAAAAAGACATGTACATGTGCAGCAGATTGTTAATACATTGAAGTATCTGTGCACATGTATTATATATCTACAGGGTTAGTTTACATGTATACATTAGCAGACCCTTTGCAAGGCTAAGACCAATGCATCAAATTAAAAGTGTAATATGAACTTGAAATTGTTAAAAATTGTTAAAACAAGGTTACATATTCCAAAATAATAAACTAGCGAAAATGTGTTGAGTAAGAAAATAAACCAGCATGAATAGAATTCTCGTGTGAATAGGGAAAGGTGTGCGACCCGTACATATTTATATCAGCAATTGATTACTCCGGTTTTCTGAAATAATTTCCTTGGCTTTCATTTATCATTCAATTATTATAATTTGATCATCTTTAGTTGATGCTGGTATAATATATGCTTGATAGCATGCTCTCTTTAGTGCCTTTGGTACTTATCACCTCTTTGTTAGTTTACTTTAAATTGTAATCACTTCATTGTTTTTCAAAAATGTCATTCTATGTTTGTGTTCTATTTACTCGCAGTTCATATTGCAATCAACGAGACAGAGGTTTGGGCACTGATACATGAGCCAGCAAATACCTTTGTACAGTCCAGTCACAAGTGAGTTACTTTGGGTGATGAGGTGCTTCTGGCAGAAGAATTCTACGTTGGGTGCTGGGTGGAAAATAGCGATGATAGACAAGTTGGTGTCATTTTGAGAGTGTCCTGCATTGATATATTGGTCGACCAGTGGAGCCGCAGTGTTTTCCTTTAGTGTACAGCTACAATGGTCAATGATTCTTGTCTTTTAAGTTCTAAAAGTCTTGCCAAGTTAACGGAGGTTGCAGCGGCACTTAGCCACATTAATCACTCTTAGTGATGTAGAGTTAGTGTATTTGTGTTGTTTCCAAAGGCAAGGGAGGGCAACATCACGCTCTCTGCTGGTTTTGGTAAATCTGCAAACTTGTAGTAATCTCTGCTGGTTTTGGTAAATCTGCAAACTTCTAGTAATAGGCTTTAGACTAAATGATCATACGGTTTTCGACTTAACAGTGTTTTGTGAAACGTCTTTTGCCATTTTGGTATTCATGTTTTAAGATTGTAATTTTAATCAGTTATTTATAACGCGCTTCATACCCAGAGGTTTCTTAGCGCCAACCCGGTTATCGAACCTGTGCTTGTCCGCATCGTCTTGCTTCCAAGGCGAGCATGTTGCCCCTGAGCTATCCTTCAGAGACAAGATGCGCAGCTCGTGGACCAAATTGGATCTGGCTAGGCATTGCTACATGTTTGTCGATTGAGGGGACAATAGAAATAAAGACACAGACTCCTGGGTGTAGGTAATAGTTTATCTAATGAGTTAATGCATTTTTAATGTAGTATTTGTCTTTTATTTGCGGGAATTTACATGGACTGGTCCATCGAGCACACTGTGGCTGGATGGACAAAGAAGAAAAAAAGAGAATAAAGGACAGAACTGCCCTGCCAGGTAGAGGGCTCGACTGGGGCAGTCGGAGATGCTAAAAAAAATTTTAAAAAAAGAAACTGAAGGAAAAAAGGCCATTGAGCAGAGGGAGGGGCAGCAGTAATTGGTGGCTCTTTGTGGGGTTGTGGCCTAGAGCAGCCCCCCAGAGTGGGATCTCATTCTTAATAAACTGTTCCAAAACTCAGCAAAGCTCTTCGCTGCCAAAATGGATTACTGCATTTAATAGCTTAATCATATGTCAGTCAACAGGTCAGGGCCTTATCTACGTGTGTATCAGGATGAGGGTAACGCACACCTTTGCTCCCTTCTGTTTTATAGTTAATAGAATTTCTCCAGCTTCCCTTTAATGTGTGCCACACCATCAAATCCTATTTGTTTTAACTCACAATTATTCTTCAAATGATGCCAGTGCAGGATTACAAACGCTTCAGGCAGATGTGTTTCAATAACAAGGGTGAGAATGGAGATCAATAAAAGACAGGATGATTGTTTATGGACAAAATACTAACTTGGAGGTGAGGGGATTATTACACAGTAGTGGCTGTGTAGTTATGGTTATGTTGCTATTCCCATAGGAAGAGCACTTTTTTGGGCGGCTTATAACTTTGCTCCCCCTGGACGAATCCCCAACAAACGTTGCTAAAATAGTATATGGCCCACTCTGAATGTTTCTGGAAAGTTTGGTGAGATTTGGTCCGCGGGGGCCAAGTTATAGGGGAGGTCCCAAACCCTATTTTTTTCCCATAGACTGAATGGGGATAATAATTTGATCACACCTACAGCCCAAACCGCTGGATGGATTTTCACAAAATTTGCAGCAGGAGCAGCGGCTTGGTCCCGAAAGCGTGCTTTTGTAAATTTGGTGAAAATCCTTCTAGTAGTTTTTTTAAAAAATGACCAAAAAGTAGGTCACAAAAAATGAGTGATATCTATGTCCGCTCCGCGGACACACTTCCTTGTTCGCTCCGCGGACAGTGTCCTGATTGGCTAATCGGCTTGCATCATGTCCACAGACATGCAAAGTGTTCGCTGATTGGATAGTGAAGAGCGTGAAGTGCGTCAGATTTTTGGAAACGCCCGCCATCTTGGATCCTCGGACAGCACGGTGACAAATGGTAGAGAAATACAACTTTGACAAGTGTGTCATTGTGTAAGAGCATTTGGGGAGGGTGGGGGAGTAATAGATGGGTGAAATGCTGTATTTATTTAGGTGTCAAGCACCTCTGTTGTGTCCGGAATGTACATAATTAGCCAAAATGGGATTTCCTAAGGACACTATTCCTTTCCGTACTGTCCGCAGGCAAGTTGAAACTGTTCTAAGAACAGACGCAGTGTCCGGGAAGTCCGTAAGCAATCAAAATGGAGGTGTCCTAAGGACACTATATCGCTCCATTTTTTACGGAAGCAGAATAAAACTGTTCTTAGAACACGCTAGGTGTCCGCGGACAGAAAAAATGCCCATACTGCATGGTTAAAATGTTTGATTCTATGGGTGTGATCTATGGGTGTGATATGCTGCGGTGGTTGTGGCCAGGGCCTAGAGTCTTGGGTGCATGACTCCAATGAGACTTGTACTGAGAGTGATCAACAGTACACTTGAAGTGCTGAACTCTGATGATGGAGTTAGATGTAGAGGTCTTGGATGTGATTGGTGGATGGCTGTGTGACTGCTTAGCTGTATCCAATGAGGGAATGGCAGAGAGAGTGAAGTGGAAAGGGTAGAAGGGCTGTCCAAGAGTTACGTGGTCCGCAGACAGGGCGTGCCACATCTGGGGTTTTCCAGCAAATCCAGCATTGAAAGGGGGCTGTGGGGATCAGCCAATCAGATGTTGAGGTTGTGGATTTGTGTTGAAAGAGACTGAGTGTAGTGAAGATGGCAGAGGTGGAGAAAGCAGGGTGTTGGTGTTTGGAGATATGTGTGTGCATGGTTTACAGCAGTATGTTCAATGCAGGCATGTGGCAAACAATTTGGATGTTGAAGGAGTGAAGGTGGTGTGGAGCACTGTGCATGATTGCAATGTACAAGGAATTGTACAGCTTGTGAAAATATGGGCAGGAGGAACAGTCCCCATGTGGTAGCTTTGCATTATGGTGCTTTCCATTTGGGCTATGTCATGCCCCTACTTTGTTGGCAGATGTGGAACACTTGGTTCAAGCAGTACTGAACATCCTTCCAAATGCCAAAGTACTTTTTTCTGGATTAGTGCCCAGGGCAATATGGGACAATAGTTCTGTTTTTTGTCCTCAGCAAAACATTGCTAGGTGTGCAATCAACCGAGGCATGTGTGTTTTCATGCTTAGAGTGGTATGTTCTTTTGTAATAATGAGAATATTGATTCCAGTAATGCTGTTTATTTTAAAGAAGATGGCATTTCCTTATCTTTTTTTGGGAAATGCCATGCTGTTTTGGAATGTAGGAATTGCTTTGGAGAAGGTTATGTGAAGATTTTAGGAGTAAAGTAAGAAAATCAAAACAAAAACAAATTCAAAATAATAGGTGTCTGTCAAGCATCTGCAAAAAACTGCTCTTTTCAGAGCCAACCTCAAAGGGGAAATGGGGCACACTATTTAAATTTACATTCACCACGCTCAGATTTTCGATATGTCCGCGGACATGGCATATTATATACAGGGATTCTGGGGTGGAGAGGCATGCAAATGAGAATGAGCAGAGCAAGGGATTGGTCAGTAAAGTTTACTGGGTGTGTTGTGTACGGGGAGAGTTTGTCAGAAAATCTTTTTCCTGAGAGAAGAACAGTTACTTTGGCTGTGTGTTTCAGAAAACAGATTATCTGGATTTTGGGAGACTCATGGATACATTGGTTGGAGGTGCATGCAGAACACTGTGGCGGAGCTGCAGATCGTGGATTCACTCATGTGGAAATGCACCTGCATGGATGCGTGAAAGAAGTGGTAGGACTTGGTAGCTCTCTGTGCAAGTTTGGAGACAGAGCTTCATCCAGACATAATTAAATTCATTGTGGAGGGAACAGTGTAGGACATGTGTCAGGAATTTCTTTGAAATTTGTGATGAAAGAAGGACTTGGGTAGGTCATGGACATGTTTCCAAATTCCAAAGTAATTTTTTTCTGGTATTGTACAGAGACAAATGTGGCTGCATTCTTCTACATTTGGTCCACAAATGGAGAAAGTGAGGCGCAATGTTAATAAGGCTGTTTGCGCCTTCATAACAGATGTTGGCATGTCCTCTTTCCACAATGAAAATATTATGTTTGTGCCTTTCTAAGAGATGTTGGCATGTCCTCTTTCCACAATGAAAATATTATGTTTCGTAGAACATACATTTTTCTCAGAGATGGAGTTCATCTTACTTATGCTACTAATCAGATTTTTCTGAGAAATGTACAAAATGCATTGCAAACTTTTTTGGAATTACAGCCATCCACTTTGCAGTAGTCGTTGACTATTTCAAGTTTTTCAAGCACAAAAAAACACCACCAAAAAGCTCTTTTCAGAGCCACCACTTCCTCACAGAGAAATGTGCAATGGTTTTGATTGGGCAGCACCCCAAAATTTTAGGTGTCCGCGGACTGTCCCCGGACTTCTAAAAAATGCACAGGGCCCTGCTCCATTTATTTGTCACTTCTTTTTTTAGACTGAGAAAGGCGGCTCTGAAAAGAGCCTTTTGTTTCAGATTGTTGTTGTTTTATATTTAGTTTTTGTTTTTTACACACGACAAACTAGGAGAGGAGGGGAGAGGAGGGGAAAGGAGGGTAAGGAACGGACACCAACCATGGGGATAAGAAAGGGCAGGTGGAGAGAGGAAGATGTAGGGTGTGCCTTATTTAGGTGTAGTGGGCAGACCTTCCCCTGCTCCTTGACCATAGTCTCGAAAGCACTCCGAAGACTCTCCCCCCTGCAGAGTACTGCGTCGCAGTACATACACAATATTGTAACCCTTGAAAGGTAAGGGTCAACAGCATTGTGAATGGCCTGTGAGGCAGCTGGAGTGATGCGCTGTCCCACAGTAGTGTCTCTTGTGGTGACAGGAGCGGAAACGGAGGATGTGGTAGAGGAACTCAACCTACTACATTGATCACAAGGTACAACCTTGTGAGTGGCCCCACCGTGGAACGACCTTTGGTGTCGCTTCATAGATATCGTACCAAAGCTGTACGAACCAGGCATCCCACGACTCAGCACCATGTGGCACTGATTGCAGGTGACCTTGTTCGCACATGCTTTTGGCACTCCACCCTGAATGGGAAACAACCACCACACCCAAGACTCACGGCGAGTGCTGGTAGTACGGACTTCCATTACCTGATCTTCGTCATCCTCTACATCCTCACGCCTGTTCCCGTTTTCAGGCCCTTGGGGATGCGGTGGTGGTGCTGAGAAAGATGTAGCACCAGCTAGAGCAGCAAGCATTGATGCCATCAGGTCTGATGGAAAGCAGCAAAATCTGGAGGATTACCAGCCAAAGTAGACAGTTGTCTGTCAGATAGCCAGAAGCACAATGAGGATGAGCTCTGGGGTGTGGCTTTTTATAGGGTGCGGGTGCGCGCTCCGCAGACAGCCGCGTTGTCCGCGGACAGATCGAACATCCAAAAAAGGCTAAAAAAATCCCCTAAGTATGTAGAAAGTCAGGGTCATTGTGTGGGACATGTGCTATGGTGAACTTTTACTATAAAATACTTTGGATTGCCTGAAAAAGTACTTTTAAAATATTTGCGGTTCAGAACAGTGTCCGCAATTCAGGACACATGCTCAGCGTGGGTGCGGTCACATGATGACATTGCGAACACATCCGTGAACGGAACGGGTTTCTGCAGGACACAAAATGTACAGGAATGGCTGTGTGCATGTGCGCACGTGTTATTCGGACAGTGTTCGGGTCCTGAAACTAATTATAAGTGTGACACAAGTGAGACGGACAGTTATGGATAGGCGCGATGTTCGTAGGACTTATGGCTGTGGTGCGCATGTGCGTAGATGTTCTACAGGCAGTACGGACTGGCATAGTGTCCTCAGGACACCCCCATTTTGGTTAATTGC
Source organism: Ambystoma mexicanum (assembly GCF_040938575.1). Taxonomy (NCBI): domain Eukaryota; kingdom Metazoa; phylum Chordata; class Amphibia; order Caudata; family Ambystomatidae; genus Ambystoma; species Ambystoma mexicanum. Next base: position 1,178,428,613 of record NC_090929.1, read on the forward strand.
GGACATCCTGGACATCAAAGTTTTTTCTAAGAACTGTTTCAAATTGCCTGCGGACATTACAGACAGTTTTAGTGTCCTTAGGACACCCCCATTTTGGTTAATTATGGACATCCCGGACACCAAATGTGGTGTTAGAATAGTTTCAACTTGCCTGCGGACAGTACGGGCAGGAATAGTGTCCTTAGGACACCTTCATTTTGGTTAATTACGGACAACCCAGACACAGCGAATGTTCTTAGAACAGTTTCAACTTGCCTGCGGACATTACGGACAGGTTTAGTGTCCTTAGGACACCCCATTTTGGTTAATTACGAACATACCAGTCAGGCGCACTGTCCGCGGACAGCTTAGCTGCCTTTTAAAAAAAAAATAAGACACAAAGGACTGAATTAAAACACATATAATAATTTTTTATGATGTATAGATATACAATGTATGCAAGAGGGGGGAAGCAGAAACTGATACAAACACAGGGGAATTGGGGGTTTGGAGCGGATGGATGGGAGGAGATGAAGGGATGGAAGTCTCATAACGTTTTTCTTGGTGGAGAAGGTTTGGGGATAGTTGACTGGGACATGGAGAAGGGGGGACAGGTACATGTGGGACAATGATATTTAATTTTTTCTTTTATGTGGTCCTCCACAAAATGTTTCAAAAGATTGAAATTTTCCATCAGCATGTCCATTTATTCTTCCATGCGCTGAAGAGTATGTTCTAATGTGTCTTTAGGTGTATTATTCTCAATATTTGTATGGTCTGTTAAAAAAAATAATAATGTTAAGTGCACATGAAGTTATGATTATTAATTAGGTTATATAGAGAAGTGTCTACCATTAGTATCACTATCTTCAGTCATTTCTTCACGTGGAACATTTTCCTCAAGCCATTCTGTGCACAGTGCTGGCCATTCCTGTGTAAAAAAAAAAAATTTAAAATATATATATATATATATATATATATATATATTACTTTTAGTGTACCTAATACAGAAAGTTTAGAAATATATAAGAAAAATGAAGTTTACCTACTAGCTTGTGGTAAGTTGTGTTCTTACTGTGCTGTTGGTCTGCTGTTGCTCCTAGTTGTTCAGTTTCTGTGAGGTAGTTATGTTGAAAGCATATCTTTTTTGTTTTGGTTTATTCCATTTTAGTACATATGGTATTTAAATGGATGGTTGATGTGTTACATATATAGGTTCCACTTCTTATTTATTATTACATATAATGTGTTTATGTGTTGCTTTTTGAACTTGTGCAGTGTTTATATGACTTGATAGAACAATTTAAGATGCCCCCTGAGTTTTTGGGTAGTGTTGATGTTGTCCGCATCCGTCCCCGGAGATACGCAGACTCTGCGGACATCAAAATCACTAGCTGGGGGTTCAGTATGTTCTATGTTACATGTATATAAAGTCAGGGAATCCTAGTAAACATCTATCAAATTCACATTATGAATATGTATATTCAGTAAAATAAAATTTGATAAAGGGAGATTATGGTCCAGTTGCGGTATTAAAAACCTATGCAATTCAGTAAAAAAATGTTGTTAAAGGGAAGTTATGGTTCAAAATAAAACCGAAAAACCCCTGAAATTCGCTAGTTATGGTAAGCTAAGCGACCATAACTCGCGCCACCACCGTGCATTGCTAAGACTAACACCCAGGACATCAAAGATGACATCACAAATTTCATTGAGGACATCACTGATGACATCACATGTGCATTTACTTTTCATGAAAAGTCTGTACAAGGGATTCTTATTATAATGTTGACAAAAAAGTGTCAAGGATCATTGGAATAGATGTCATGAGCTATGTAGTGCATTAAGCAATGCATTGAAATAAATAGCATTGTATTATGAAGTTATTTACAATATAATAAGCTACTCATGTATACACATAAGCATTGTGTGCAGCATACATGCTGGAGGTGCAATATTCATAATCTTCCCATGTTGAATAGTGAAATGATAAAAGCTTTCTTATTAGAGTTTTGTGTACTGTGCAACATGTAATAAGTAGCTAATAAAACCCACTTACTATATAATTTCATTATTACATAAAAAACACAAAGACACAACAACATATACAAATATGAGTATATATAGTGAAAGTGAAATATGTGAAAAAGCAGCAGTACAACCAGAAAGTGTTTGTACCTAACTGATTAGCTTTATGTACAGAAATGATTGTTAAGCTTCAAACCTCCCCCTTCCCTATGTATAACTATCAAATGATGTGACTGCACCCTAAAGAAAGTAATGCAAATACAAATATGGGCATATCCAGAGAAAGTACAGTAATAAAAAACAGCAGTGTTGATAATCTTACTGATTGTCTTCATACACAGAAAGCATTGCTATCTTTCAAGTGTGTATTCTCCTTGTGTATATTTTTCATATGCTATGAGTGAACCCCAATTGAATTACAGTAAGAACATATTTCAAGTATAAGTCTATAAATGAAGTACTTTTTGAATTTTTAGTTCCTGACTGTTACTTGCCTACATATGTCAGTAAAGGAAAAAAGAGAGAGACAGACATGTGATGTCATCAGTGATGTCATCAATTACATTTGTGATGTCATCTTTGATTTCCTGGGCGTTAGTCTTAGCAATGCACGGTGGTGGTGTGAGTTATGGTTGCTTAGTTTACCATAACTAGCGAATTTCAGGGGTTTTTCGGTTTTATTTTGAACCATAACATCCCTTTAACAAAGTTATTTTTACTGAATTAAATATATATGAATGCCAATTACATCATTAAATCATGAGTTTAAGGGGCCCCTTTGACCTTAACGAATATGCCCCCAAATTTAAGAGCGTCTGTTTCCCTGCTTCAAATCTTTCGATTGCCCAGCTATAAGACTACTGATTTTACACTCAGATTGCGCAAAAATGAATCAGTTCTTATAGTGCACATTTAAAACCATGGTCTCCCATCTTGTTTGTGGAGATAGTAGCTTATTTTCAAAATTTTAATAACCTGAAAACAAAGTACCCCTTTGAATTCAGCAATTCTTTTCATCGGCAAATTAGCAAATTTCATCTGTTTGGTCTGGTTGATATTATAGCAAAGTTTAAATTGTTCTTGGTCTGTTTTCTTTTTCTTTCATATTATGAAAAATATTTTTTATAAAGCAGATCCTCCTCTTAGTTCAATAGTTCTGTAGAACTGTATGTAGGTAATATTAGCCTATAAAATTTTGTCCATCTGCAGAGGACCAAGTACGATTTCCCAACACCTCTGAATTAACTTTTTCTAATGTATCAGTCAAGAGGGTCATATTATTAGAGATATGGACTAATTCAAGCAACTGGGAATAGTATTGCTCTCCTTTCAGGGATGATGTGCATGGATCAAGTGACGCAATACATAATTTATCTCACCTGGCTTCTGCGCTACAATATATTTCCAAAGAATTTTGCATTTATTGTGCTAGAACATATTTTAGAAACCTTTCCTGTACATGCCTTCACACAGAAGTGTGTGGGCCATGTGGAAATTCTAGGTAGTCGGAATGGTAAATTGTTACTTTTTCCATATGATAAATCTCATGAGCTGCCTTTCAAGCTCTCTCAAAATGACACTATAATTTTAGTTATCCTCATCTTCATTGTACCCTGGCTATCCACATAGCCATGCCAGCACTTTGCCACATTTGCAAAGGCATTCACTAAGACTCCTTCCCACAGGCAATGGAACCCCCAGACGGGAACCACCAGAGATTTCCTTTGCCTACAGGAAGATGCAGAGCCAAATCAGGGATGGTAATGCATGGTTTAAAATAGGTGTACAGACAGGTATTATGTGCAAGATATGATCCATAGGGACAGATAATAATGTAAATGCACTAAATGACTTATCTGGTAGAGGGCTTAAAGGCACAGTGCCCTGCCTACAACCTAAATCCACTCCCTGTCCTCGTTGGGATTTATTTTGTATGTATTTATTGAATTTGTACGTAGCACCCAGACCCAGAGGTATCACGGCGCCAGGAGAAAGGTACAGTTCATACAGGTAGAACGATGCAGTTAAGGCACATTTAAGGTTTACAGTAAAGTCAGTTAAAGATATGTGTTGAAGAGAGATGTTTTTACTTTTTTTTCAAAAAAATTCTTGGGTGCATTGTGGCAGGGCATTCCACAGGGTGGGGGCGATGGTGGTGAAGCTGGGGATGCATAGTGCAGATGTGGAGGAAGCACGTAGCTTGCAGGTAGTGTTTTCTTTTTTTGGTGATGCAGGTGTAAGTTGGGGGGGCAGTTTTGTGTAGGCAACAATTGGTGATTGCAAGGCATTTGAATTCACTCAACAATTTGACAGGGAGCCAGTGCACCTTGCTCCTGATTTGTGAAAAATGGTCGGAGCGTTTTAGACCCCATACTGGTCTAAGTGCGTTATTTTGGACCAGTTGGAGTTTAATTTATTGGCCAATATTCCTGCTAGGATGGCATTGCAGTAGTCCAGTTTGCTGCTAATTATAGCACTGGCTAGGGTAGGCAGTTGCTGGTGGTGAGGAATTTTCTGGAGAGGTTTATGAGTTCCGAGGAGGATGCGGCTGATGAGGCGATGGCTTTAACATGTTTTTGCATGTTTATTTCTACGGCCAGGTAGACTCTGAGTATTTTGACATGGGGGGGATACCGGGGTGATGATCCTGTTGATACAGAAGGAGGTGTAGGCAGGGTCTAGGTGTTTAAGGCGCTGAAACGAGTCAACAATGAGAAGCTCCGTCTTATCATCGTTAAGGTAAAGTTGGTGTGTTGCCATCAAGGCCTGGATGATGCTGTAAATGGGGTTAATGTTGATAGAGTCCAGCTCATGGTTACCAGTGATTTTGAGGAGGACTTGTCAGCGCCAAAATTAGTACAGGGTATATTGAGGCTGTTCAGGAGGTCAAATAGCGGTTTAGTGTAGAGATTGTATGGTGTGGGGTATAAGCATGATCCTTGAGGGACATCATAGAAAACGGGGATGGGATCAGCTGCTTCCACGCCATGAAGAGTCTGGAGGAGCGGCGCAAAAGGAAGGACTCGATCCAACAGAGAGCTTCAGGTGAGAGGTTGAAGGTGGTGGTCAGATGATGGCATAGGATCGAGTTATCCACGAGATCGAAGACCACAGAGAGATTTAATAGGACGACAATGGGATTCTCTCCAGTATCTCTGGAGTGGTGTGACCCAGGCTTCTTTGAGGGAGCTTGGAATTGAGTTTGTTTTGAAAGAAGCATTTAGGAAGTTGGCAATGGTGGGAGAAAGTGGTTCCACGCTTATTTTTACTATGTGTGCGGGACATGTGTCACAGCAGTTGGAGGCTTTCAGGAGTTGGATGGTGGTGAGGACCTCAGCTGGAGAGACAGCGGAGAATTTGAATGGTGTGATCATGAAAGTGGAATGGGCGGGTTCCATGTGGGGAGGAAGGTGGGGGGAGGAGAGAATTTTTGAGTTTGGTTTTGTCTCTGAGTTTGTGGATTTTGGTATCAAGGGCTGACTGGATAAGTGTGCACCAGGAATGCAGATGCAGAACAATCCTGGAAGACCAGTGTAAAGGTCCTACTGGGATCAGTGTTTCATAGCAGAGAAGGCCACAGGGTTCCAGCTGGGAAAATGCAGAAGAAGCAAAGAACACCTGGCAGTGGGTGAGTGGGCAGAATGCAAAGGAAGGGATGATTCACAGGATGACTCAAGTGTGTTAAACAAGAGGAGTGCCGAACCAGGACACAATGGACAGAAGCATGCAGGTGGCTTAGGTCAGGTTGGAGATCAAACAATGCAAGGTGCCAAACCACAGGAAAGTGGGAATGGGGAGCCGAGACGGATAGATGAGGAATAGGGTGGAGTAAAACAAAAAAGAAGCAGGGTAGGACTCCAAACCAATAAGAGAATGGAGAGAAAGCCACGAAAAAAGTCCAGAAAAAAACAGATAGCCACTTCAAGAGGGGTGGAACTGAACTATGAGAAGAGCCAGCAACAGAAATTGTAAAAACTACCCTCTCACATTTGCTGTTGTTATTTATAATCCATTCCAGTTTCCCCTCGTTGCAGAGGACTAATTCTATGTATTTTGCGTTTCCAATGTTTAATTTGATTTCTGTTTGGAAAAGTTGGCTACCTTTTAAGAAACCCTAATCCAGACCGTGCAGGACCCTTTTCCTTTGGTCACTCCTATGGTTTCAGCACAACGTCCACCTGATGCAGATCTTATAACATCCCTACCTATTGTCCTCCATTTCTGACTTTCTCTTCTCTCTTCTATGTTGACATATTTGTCGCTGACAGACTGCAAAGAGTGTAAAACATCATTCAACGCCTTTCCTTTCATTTTTTAAATGCCATCCAGTACCAAGCTTCCCCAGGATTACCAATCATGTGTTGGCATTGACATAGCCAATGTAGAAGATTTGTCCTTATTCTTTTCATAGTTATGACTCTAAGGTGACTCCTGATTCTACACAGTTGGCAAAAAAGACCAACATATACATCATAAAGCATGCTCTCTTGGAATAAGGAACACAGCCACTGTCAGAAAAATGATCTCCAGGTAGTGCTAATGGGTTGGGGTCCAGGTAAAGAGTCACGATTTCAAAAGGAAGAATGTATTGATTGATGAAATACAATTGGACATTTTGACTAGAAAGTTGTCATGTTAGTACAACTGAATTGCAATACTGATAATATATTATTGTTTATTCAAATCACAAATTTACATGCAATCTACTGCAAGAAAATATAACATTGGGCAACCAAAAAGAAAAAAAAAAAAAAAATATATATATATATATATATATATTGCATCCACTGCAAGCCACGGTTGTCCTAAAGATGCCCTGCCTCGTTTGCGCTACTCCCATTTACCATGTGGCAAAGACCAAACATTACAGCCCCAAACAGATTCTGTGTCCTGCACTTCTAACCTTTTAGTGAACTAGAGCCACTTGACAAGCTCAGAAGAAAAGGGAATATACGTGTCTCAGTAGGCACACCCTACCACTGTTGGTATAACCATGACTTGACGCAAGAGAAATCCCAGCCTCAGGTAAAGTAGGTCAAGACAGAAAAAAATAAAGTTCTCTCTTACCTTTAGATGAAGCCCCCTACCACTGCTGTCAAGTGCTGTCAATTACTTAGTCGCTCCATTCCTGACAGCACCGCATCATTCGTCAACAGGCAGCAGTCTTGTGCTTAGTGTGGTTGTTAATCAATGAACATGGGTAGTTGAACTATATGAAACCTTGTGTTGTCTACGTCATTTAACGATGCCGTGCCTAGCTTGCTTTTGTGTATTTGTGTAACACATGATATAGCTGTCATCTCGGATCAACGTTCATAAAGTATAGTAGTTAAACCTTTGATGACAAACATGTTATGGCTGATGGATGTGAACCTGCAATACATGATAATTACATCCATGCAATGGATTTTGCCAATTTTGTTAGTGAGGTTCACTTTGTGCTGCTGTTGTTGCAAGAAACAACTACATTGTGTTGTGCACATTAATCACATATTTGAACATGAACATACCATAAACTGTTATATTAAAAAATGTGATGTTTGTCACTAATAGAAACGATCAAAATAAATTAATTTTCAAATGATCTGAGTTTAATCATCAGAGAATATCTGTTTGAACTTTCAATAGCAGAAGCTGTCTTCAATAAACCGACATAAACATTTGATGCGATATATAACTGTATTGTGAACATTGTCATATGCAACTCGTGCTTTAAATGGGCCATTCCCCTCAGTACCTGGACTTCTTATTTTTGAGCATTTGAGTACCCGCACTTCTCAACGCCTGAAAGATAGTACCGGTACTCAGCTATGTTGCTAGGTGAACATGACCTTTCACTTTATCGCAACTTAAAGGAGTAGCCTTTTCTGGGGAAAGCACTGCCCTCTCTCGCCTCCTCACTTCATTACCCCCAGTGCCCATAAACTCTCCATCAGGGCCCGCCCAGCAGAACAAAAGGAGAGACAAACATGCATCTACTGTGCTCTCACACCTTTTTGCTAAGTGAGATCCGCTTGTTACCATTGGTGTCCTTTGATGGAGCAAGGATTGATTTGGAAAGCCTGGGTAATAACTGGTTAAAGATGTGTCTTTGTTATTAGCAGTGCCTATTCTGATATGTAAATGTTTAAGTAATTGGAGTTGTGGTGGAGGGTTTTCAACTGAAAACTCGCTTACATCTCCACTTAACTACCGAATTTCTTATTAGGCAATGAAAGTTAGCAATAATACAACTCCCTGCAAGTTTGATATGCAAAAAAGAAAGTCTCATTTAATATAGATATTCAAACTTTCTTAAAACAATGCATAACAATCATTTGGAATGTTTGTGAAAGGATATCTGATATACTGCTTTAACAAAGTGTGTGCTCCTTCGAACATAATTTAATCTCACTGGGCATTGCCGGCAAACAAAAGAGTGTGCCTAAAAGGGACTTGTTCCCAAGAAGCCACGCACCGAAACAGCCGGCGCTGAAAGCCCTGTGTTGGAATGTCCATCTTCGTAGCTTGGTGAGTAACTGCACTTCCTTCTTTTCCATTTAAAGCAATGCATACAACCCAGTGCACATAATTACATCTGCATTGACTGAGACTTTTTCTCCTTCCTTGCACTTGTAACTGGAGCTTTGGAAACTGACGTTTGCTTGGTATAAACACTTAGCGTTGGTTAATGAATTCTCTATTGAAGGGATTACTGACAGACACAGGCATCACATTTTAAGTAGGAGGGAACTGTAGCATCGGTACAAGTAAGGTCAACATGCCCTTAAGTGTACATTTCCCTAAGCGAGCTGGCCATTGATCTGTTGCCATGGTGTCCTGAGTGGACACATGCTGGAGGTATTCCTTTGCTTACAAAAGTCTGCACATCAACTTCAGTCTTATTCTAGCTCCCATGACTATTAAGAACAAAACCTAAGCCTTGAGGACCTTGCTACATGCTTTGGCCTCCAGCACCACCTGCTCCAAGCTTTGTTTCCCCGAAAGACTTCTTCACTGTGAGCACGCTTCGAGCTGACCTGATGTAAAAACCTTTTCATACACTGCCTACCGTCTGCTCGGCGCCAGAAGTGTTTTCAAGAGCAATGTTATATTTCTTTAGTGGTCCTTCAAACAGCACATGCAAGCCCAGTCCCCTATGACCCTGAAATTGGTAAAAGAAATGGAGATAGTGTTAGTTAAAACCTTTTCTGCAGTTTCTTTCTCCAGATCTAAACCGGAAAGTGCTCTCTTAATATTCTCTTCTTAATAGGCATGTCATCATATTTGCACCTTGCTGTTTTCTCTCTTTAAATACATTAATACAAACCCTTGCCAATACATCAAGTCATTTGCCCCTTCACTCTTCTGCACTGTGCCTTGTTGATTCCAGCTTTGCCAAGCACACATTTCAGGTGTAACGCTGGATATTGTCTATGCTACTGAAGGTAGATGCCAAGTGATCCACAGAGAGCCTTTGGCACTGCTTTGTTTGTGAGTAGGAGACTGGGGAAAAAGTAGCGACCAAGCTAGTGGACATTCGTCCCCTGCCTAACCTTCTACTCTTCACTAGCCTGTAACGTCCTCACACCTGGTCCATGTGATGATCTAGCTCTCGAAAGTACAGCAAGACTGTTGCCACGATGAGACCGCATCAAAGCTCAGGCTTTGATATACAGAGGAATCCGTTCACTGCAGGAAAGAGGTCAGCTCCAATTGCCTAAAACCATACCCAGCTTTCAGTAATCTCAGCTCAAATGTTATGCAGCTCAGCTAATGTGATGTACGTTTCTACAGAACATAGTCAACATAGCTCATCCAATTGAATACTGTAATCCTAATCCCCTCAAGTCACTTGTCATTTTAGTAAAAATTCCAAGACTGAGGCTATCAATTGCAATGATGGCAAGTTCAGAAGACATTATGAGGTGGTAAGGGCCCACCATCAAAGTTAACTGGCCTAAGAAAAGTAACACTTTTTAATACAAGCTGCTGGTCATTTCCACCCTCATAGGGTCCCCCAAATGCATCAGTATTGGCATGGGCAATTGCTTAACTAACCAGTGTGATAGGCCTGTTTGAAGAATAAATCTACAAACAATGTTGTCACCACTGACATGGTTGAAGATAGGGAGAAGAAAGGAGGTGAATGTTTGGATATGTTGCTCGAGGTTGCCACAGCGGACAGCTTAGTAGATATCCAGCTGTGGGTGCAGAGCAGGGAGCGTAGGCGCCCAGAGTAGGACAAAAACTGAGCACCCTGGGAGAAGGTTCCCACCAGCATTATCGAATGCAGGTTTTGCCCTGGAAATAAGTGTTCAATAAATCTGGCTTGGCTCACTCCCAAACCCGAGTTGTTATCAGTAAATTATATTGTGCCTGTCAATGAGTTTGTCAGTTATTATGTTACAATTCATGCCAAACTTGTTTACCACTCATTCCAGTAAGACTACCACTGGAACATGAATGGTGGTTTTGGCCTACATTCATGGAGTCCATATGTTTCACAGTGAATTTGGAGGAATTAGCAGATAATTGTGCTGTGGTAATTCCTCCAGTTTTTAATGTTAAAGTGGTGGACCTGCCTCGAGCAGCTGACTGGGGGTAAATCCTTCCCTCTAATGCCAAACTCATTGTTTGATAGTGCATCGAAACTAGTGGCAGTTCTACTAACTACAAAAAAGTGGTTGTCACTGAATTACTGCCAGATTTTTACCATACCTCCTACTCAACCCAGGAAAAACTGAGATCATTCTCTGCGGGAAGACCACTTTCTTCCCCCAACACACTCCGTGGCCACTCTCTCTAGGCCCAAACCCCACCACCTCTAAAACTGTAAAAAACCTTGGATGCATTATGGATGCAGGCCTCACCCTATCACAGCACATCAACTTGGTGACATAAACCTACTAGCTACACGTGCGCATTCTCCTCTACATCTGTATGATGTTGTAATAATGAACACTGGTAAAGTCTCAGGGCCTGATTTACCAAAGCTTTTTACAATGGCTCCATCCTCTTGAAAAACTTTTTGTAAATCTTGCAAAGCTTTTCCACGAAAATTGGAGGAGAGGCCATTTTTAAAACGTTGTCTCCATATTATACTTTAGGAAAGAGACACACCCCAAGAGAAGGTTAGGGGCATGGTTTGGCTCATGGTTTTGTGTGTTAGAATCCTGCCTCAATGCACAGAGTTAAGGCACAGATCATAGTAAGACAATGAACGCACGCAGCTTGGTATAATTCGGCACAGCGGTAGTTAGAGAGGTTCTGTGATGTAAAGCAATACATGAAACCTTCCCTTGCCTTCTGTGTTCTGGGTCAGAAGTCGCACTGTGTGTGTGAGAGAGTTGGAGCACATCTGAAAACCTTCTTCTTCGCACGTGTTGCACTCACTGCATTGTGAATTTCTTTGTGAAAAGAGATCAATGATTCCTTTCATGTGATAAGAGAGGCGAGGATTCCAAGTGCATTCTTAGCGCTGTGTTGCTTTAGGTCTTTCCTGTTCAGAGAATGTATGTATGTATATATATATAGGAACTCTATCCTTCCACAGACTGAGATATTGCTCCTTCAGAAGCATGGATGCATGTGTGACTCCGCTGCTCCTGTCTCTTCACCCCTGCATGTGCCACAGGTGGGCGGTTCACATGACGCAATGCTGAGAATGGCTTTGTGATGTTACATGAAAATGAAGAGACAGTGTAACCGTATAATGGGGACCGTGATGCTAATATTCCACACATGTAAATAGCTTTTGCTAGCCTAGCTTAGAGTTAAAAATAGTAACGGCCAGCCAAATTGTCAAGTGGGAGGTAACCGGGGTTAACTGGGATGGGCATTAACTTTCAGTGTAGAGGGTTGAGTAGAGCTGAGCAGAGGCATCTGTCATTAGGAATTCAGAGGTCATTTCCATTCTTGCTGCACCCTATGCAAATACGCTATACCCATTGTGATCTCTGTGGTCTCCCTTGCTACTTCTGTGGTCTCCCTTGCTAGTCTTAAGAAATATATATATATATATATATATATATATATATATATATATGTGTATATATATATATATAGTTGTTTTTAAAACAGAAGCTCCTGGGCTGCGGCCAGCACCATGCATCTCTTTGTTTCTGGAGTGGCTGGCTTTCTTGTTCAGGCCTCTTACAAAATAAACAGGGGGTTCCACAAGTGTAGCGCATTGAGCAGTGACCCTAAATAAGAAAGAATAGGAATAACAGATAATTTGTCTTTCTGGAATTGTATACAATAATTGCTAGACTCATTAAAGGGTTATTTCAGGCACACTTCACGGGGTGAGTCACTTAGTCTGTTCTTAAACACCTCAAATTCACAATGCAGACACAAACTTCCAAAAAGCATTTAGAGTAGTGCGTTTCAGCAAATGAATGTTGCTTTTCACAAGTTGCAGTTATAGCATGTTTTTTTCTGCATTTGTCCTTGTTAGGGTCATTGCAAGGCATTCCATCTCGGTGTTCGTGGTCACTTGACAAAATACTTGTGCATAAAAGCTTGTGTACACTGTAAAAATATTTGATCATAGCATATAAAGTAGCCCTTGTTTTAATTGTGCCACAATTAATGCTTTGATGTAATGTGTGTATCTGTCCTATCTCCCTGGCTTGCTGTTCAGGATGTTTGTTTGCATGTATGAGTTAACAAGTGCCCAGAGAACCGAATGCCGCTGCTTTCCCTCCACTACACTATTCTTGTATGAAATGTATATTGCATTACAGTGATATCGTAACCATATTGTTAGTAATGTTCTTAGGTGCAATGCTATGTCATGCCACCACCTGTTTTGCCAGGGGGTTGAAGGTCATGTTCCATTACTTGCCCAGGTGTCACTTTGCTGTGTGTTCAAATGAAATCAATTCCTGTGATGTCATCAGAGGTCAAGGGTCGTGTGATGTTACTTTTGCAACCCTGACATTTTGGTGAAATGATGTTCCTGGCTATTCCCCCTTGACACCACTAGCACAATACATTTGTTGGTAATCTGGTGCTGGCAAAATTAGGAAAAACACTGCCCAGAACTAGACACATATTTAACAGCTCTGATTATAGGATGTTTTTCAGAGGATGCTACCAGTACTCACATTAACACACACTGACCACTCAACTCCCCCAAGCTCTATGCTGAGTGTCAAAGAGCCACCCTCTATTCGGGGGGGCTGATAACATCACTTTCTGTCAGCCAATACGTTTCCAGCCTAGTGATGTAGGCCAACATGTTCCCACTGGGCACAAAGCCCATTTTTGCTGTACTCCCTCAGTAGCCATAAAGCATACACAGGACATCGGAATTCCGTCCCCTTTTTTGGGGTAAACATTTCTTCAATGAGAAAAGATGCATACAGCATAGCCATAGGTAAAAGCATAGCTATTTGACAAAGCTCAAGTTGTCATGAAAATGTGTTCCCTGCTGTTAGAGCACGTGTGTGAAGTATGCACAAAATAAAACAAATACACAATCCTCAATGAAGTATGTCCTAGCTACTTAATCGCTTAATTTGGATGACAGCACATAATATAGTGAGAGTTACCCTACTGGGATTGTTTGCATTCAAATAGTTTGAATTATCAATAGATGCAGGTTTACCAATGCCATAGTGGTTGCCATCAGCGATAGGGGCTAAGTTTTAATGGGGATGAAAAGATGATTATATTGTACTTATAATGGATTACAGAACTGCTCTTGTTGTAAAGGTATGCATTTTCAGCAGACATCAGGTGCTTTTCCAGATCTTAGTGGATATTGGGCAGTATTATGCTGGGTAAGTAATACTGTCACGGCTCCTGCACTGAAACCTGTACTTATAGTGAGCAGGCACATAACGTAGATGGTCGCAGCATGGCTGGTGAATATGTGCACATTTCTCAAAATTTATGTTGCACATTTTATTGCGAAGGTTATTTGCACAATGCACAGTATGCTCTTGGACAGCATGTCAACACATTGGGCCCGATTCATGGGATTTTTTGCACGGTTGAAAGTGACTGATCACTGCTGGAAAGTGACTTTGCACTGCCAAAATAAATCCTGATTCATGGAATTGTGCAAATTCAGTGCAATCTCATTTTTGCAGTACAAAATGAAATGTGCACTGACTTTGCACTGCCGACACAAACCCTGATTCATGGAACTGTGCAAAGTGTATTTTTGCAGTACAAAGTCACTTTTCAGAAGTGCAAAGTCACTTTCAACCGTGCAAAAAATCCCATGAATCGGTCCCGTTCTATGTGCATACCTGCTCTAAATGCAGGTTTCTCACACAGCCCACGCACGTGTGGTCTTTTACAGCACTCTGCCAGCGCATATCTACAGCAATAGTGCATCTTGTCTCTCCACTGATGAGTAGGAGACTGGGGAAAAAGTAGCGACCAAGCTAGTGGACATTCGTCCCCTGCCTAACCTTCTACTCTTCACTAGCCTGTAACGTCCTCACACCTGGTCCATGTGATGATCTAGCTCTCGAAAGTACAGCAAGACTGTTGCCACGATGAGACCGCATCAAAGCTCAGGCTTTGATATACAGAGGAATCCGTTCACTGCAGGAAAGAGGTCAGCTCCAATTGCCTAAAACCATACCCAGCTTTCAGTAATCTCAGCTCAAATGTTATGCAGCTCAGCTAATGTGATGTACGTTTCTACAGAACATAGTCAACATAGCTCATCCAATTGAATACTGTAATCCTAATCCCCTCAAGTCACTTGTCATTTTAGTAAAAATTCCAAGACTGAGGCTATCAATTGCAATGATGGCAAGTTCAGAAGACATTATGAGGTGGTAAGGGTCCACCATCAAAGTTAACTGGCCTAAGAAAAGTAACACTTTTTAATACAAGCTGCTGGTCATTTCCACCCTCATAGGGTCCCCCAAATGCATCAGTATTGGCATGGGCAATTGCTTAACTAACCAGTGTGATAGGCCTGTTTGAAGAATAAATCTACAAACAATGTTGTCACCACTGACATGGTTGAAGATAGGGAGAAGAAAGGAGGTGAATGTTTGGATATGTTGCTCGAGGTTGCCACAGCGGACAGCTTAGTAGATATCCAGCTGTGGGTGCAGAGCAGGGAGCGTAGGCGCCCAGAGTAGGACAAAAACTGAGCACCCTGGGAGAAGGTTCCCACCAGCATTATCGAATGCAGGTTTTGCCCTGGAAATAAGTGTTCAATAAATCTGGCTTGGCTCACTCCCAAACCCGAGTTGTTATCAGTAAATTATATTGTGCCTGTCAATGAGTTTGTCAGTTATTATGTTACAATTCATGCCAAACTTGTTTACCACTCATTCCAGTAAGACTACCACTGGAACATGAATGGTGGTTTTGGCCTACATTCATGGAGTCCATATGTTTCACAGTGAATTTGGAGGAATTAGCAGATAATTGTGCTGTGGTAATTCCTCCAGTTTTTAATGTTAAAGTGGTGGACCTGCCTCGAGCAGCTGACTGGGGGTAAATCCTTCCCTCTAATGCCAAACTCATTGTTTGATAGTGCATCGAAACTAGTGGCAGTTCTACTAACTACAAAAAAGTGGTTGTCACTGAATTACTGCCAGATTTTTACCATACCTCCTACTCAACCCAGGAAAAACTGAGATCATTCTCTGCGGGAAGACCACTTTCTTCCCCCAACACACTCCGTGGCCACTCTCTCTAGGCCCAAACCCCACCACCTCTAAAACTGTAAAAAACCTTGGATGCATTATGGATGCAGGCCTCACCCTATCACAGCACATCAACTTGGTGACATAAACCTACTAGCTACACGTGCGCATTCTCCTCTACATCTGTATGATGTTGTAATAATGAATACTGCTAAAGTCTCAGGGCCTGATTTACCAAAGCTTTTTACAATGGCTCCATCCTCTTGAAAAACTTTTTGTAAATCTTGCAAAGCTTTTCCACGAAAATTGGAGGAGAGGCCATTTTTAAAACGTTGTCTCCATATTATACTTTAGGAAAGAGACACACCCCAAGAGAAGGTTAGGGGCATGGTTTGGCTCATGGTTTTGTGTGTTAGAATCCTGCCTCAATGCACAGAGTTAAGGCACAGATCATAGTAAGACAATGAACGCACGCAGCTTGGTATAATTCGGCACAGCGGTAGTTAGAGAGGTTCTGTGATGTAAAGCAATACATGAAACCTTCCCTTGCCTTCTGTGTTCTGGGTCAGAAGTCGCACTGTGTGTGTGAGAGAGTTGGAGCACATCTGAAAACCTTCTTCTTCGCACGTGTTGCACTCACTGCATTGTGAATTTCTTTGTGAAAAGAGATCAATGATTCCTTTCATGTGATAAGAGAGGCGAGGATTCCAAGTGCATTCTTAGCGCTGTGTTGCTTTAGGTCTTTCCTGTTCAGAGAATGTATGTATGTATATATATATAGGAACTCTATCCTTCCACAGACTGAGATATTGCTCCTTCAGAAGCATGGATGCATGTGTGACTCCGCTGCTCCTGTCTCTTCACCCCTGCATGTGCCACAGGTGGGCGGTTCACATGACGCAATGCAGGAGAATGGCTTTGTGATGTTACATGAAAATGAAGAGACAGTGTAACCGTATAATGGGGACCGTGATGCTAATATTCCACACATGTAAATAGCTTTTGCTAGCCTAGCTTAGAGTTAAAAATAGTAACGGCCAGCCAAATTGTCAAGTGGGAGGTAACCGGGGTTAACTGGGATGGGCATTAACTTTCAGTGTAGAGGGTTGAGTAGAGCTGAGCAGAGGCATCTGTCATTAGGAATTCAGAGGTCATTTCCATTCTTGCTGCACCCTATGCAAATACGCTATACCCATTGTGATCTCTGTGGTCTCCCTTGCTACTTCTGTGGTCTCCCTTGCTAGTCTTAAGAAATATATATATATATATATATATATATATATGTGTATATATATATATAGTTGTTTTTAAAACAGAAGCTCCTGGGCTGCGGCCAGCACCATGCATCTCTTTGTTTCTGGAGTGGCTGGCTTTCTTGTTCAGGCCTCTTACAAAATAAACAGGGGGTTCCACAAGTGTAGCGCATTGAGCAGTGACCCTAAATAAGAAAGAATAGGAATAACAGATAATTTGTCTTTCTGGAATTGTATACAATAATTGCTAGACTCATTAAAGGGTTATTTCAGGCACACTTCACGGGGTGAGTCACTTAGTCTGTTCTTAAACACCTCAAATTCACAATGCAGACACAAACTTCCAAAAAGCATTTAGAGTAGTGCGTTTCAGCAAATGAATGTTGCTTTTCACAAGTTGCAGTTATAGCATGTTTTTTTCTGCATTTGTCCTTGTTAGGGTCATTGCAAGGCATTCCATCTCGGTGTTCGTGGTCACTTGACAAAATACTTGTGCATAAAAGCTTGTGTACACTGTAAAAATATTTGATCATAGCATATAAAGTAGCCCTTGTTTTAATTGTGCCACAATTAATGCTTTGATGTAATGTGTCTATCTGTCCTATCTCCCTGGCTTGCTGTTCAGGATGTTTGTTTGCATGTATGAGTTAACAAGTGCCCAGAGAACCGAATGCCGCTGCTTTCCCTCCACTACACTATTCTTGTATGAAATGTATATTGCATTACAGTGATATCGTAACCATATTTTTAGTAATGTTCTTAGGTGCAATGCTATGTCATGCCACCACCTGTTTTGCCAGGGGGTTGAAGGTCATGTTCCATTACTTGCCCAGGTGTCACTTTGCTGTGTGTTCAAATGAAATCAATTCCTGTGATGTCATCAGAGGTCAAGGGTCGTGTGATGTTACTTTTGCAACCCTGACATTTTGGTGAAATGATGTTCCTGGCTATTCCCCCTTGACACCACTAGCACAATACATTTGTTGGTAATCTGGTGCTGGCAAAATTAGGAAAAACACTGCCCAGAACTAGACACATATTTAACAGCTCTGATTATAGGATGTTTTTCAGAGGATGCTACCAGTACTCACATTAACACACACTGACCACTCAACTCCCCCAAGCTCTATGCTGAGTGTCAAAGAGCCACCCTCTATTCGGGGGGGCTGATAACATCACTTTCTGTCAGCCAATACGTTTCCAGCCTAGTGATGTAGGCCAACATGTTCCCACTGGGCACAAAGCCCATTTTTGCTGTACTCCCTCAGTAGCCATAAAGCATACACAGGACATCGGAATTCCGTCCCCTTTTTTGGGGTAAACATTTCTTCAATGAGAAAAGATGCATACAGCATAGCCATAGGTAAAAGCATAGCTATTTGACAAAGCTCAAGTTGTCATGAAAATGTGTTCCCTGCTGTTAGAGCACGTGTGTGAAGTATGCACAAAATAAAACAAATACACAATCCTCAATGAAGTATGTCCTAGCTACTTAATCGCTTAATTTGGATGACAGCACATAATATAGTGAGAGTTACCCTACTGGGATTGTTTGCATTCAAATAGTTTGAATTATCAATAGATGCAGGTTTACCAATGCCATAGTGGTTGCCATCAGCGATAGGGGCTAAGTTTTAATGGGGATGAAAAGATGATTATATTGTACTTATAATGGATTACAGAACTGCTCTTGTTGTAAAGGTATGCATTTTCAGCAGACATCAGGTGCTTTTCCAGATCTTAGTGGATATTGGGCAGTATTATGCTGGGTAAGTAATACTGTCACGGCTCCTGCACTGAAACCTGTACTTATAGTGAGCAGGCACATAACGTAGATGGTCGCAGCATGGCTGGTGAATATGTGCACATTTCTCAAAATTTATGTTGCACATTTTATTGCGAAGGTTATTTGCACAATGCACAGTATGCTCTTGGACAGCATGTCAACACATTGGGCCCGATTCATGGGATTTTTTGCACGGTTGAAAGTGACTGATCACTGCTGGAAAGTGACTTTGCACTGCCAAAATAAATCCTGATTCATGGAATTGTGCAAATTCAGTGCAATCTCATTTTTGCAGTACAAAATGAAATGTGCACTGACTTTGCACTGCCGACACAAACCCTGATTCATGGAACTGTGCAAAGTGTATTTTTGCAGTACAAAGTCACTTTTCAGAAGTGCAAAGTCACTTTCAACCGTGCAAAAAATCCCATGAATCGGTCCCGTTCTATGTGCATACCTGCTCTAAATGCAGGTTTCTCACACAGCCCACGCACGTGTGGTCTTTTACAGCACTCTGCCAGCGCATATCTACAGCAATAGTGCATCTTGTCTCTCCACTGATGAGTGGGCCTTTACCAGCATGCATTACCCTTTTTGACTGGTGTGATAAAGACAATGAGTTATGTTTACTAAGATAAACCTGTCCTGTAATTGATGTGTGGATGCGTCCCTAGAGAAGTCTTAAAAAAAGATTATAAAAAAAAAAATGGAATGAATTACATCAATCAGATAGAAAGGGAGGTCCATCAGATACATGGATACATTACTATTCAAATGTACCCTAAAAAAATGGATTCTTATGGAAGCCACCTCAATTTAGCATCTGCTAAAAGCAGGCAGATCGCATAGAAATCAGTTACAAATTCCATCTCCAAAATTTAATTTTATGATAAAATTAGAATTTTGTTCACAAATGGAGAGTGAAACTCACTTTTAAACTCTGTGGGCCCGGTTCATGGAGTTTTTTGCTCAGTACAAAGTGAATTTGCACTGCTGAAAAGTGACTTTGCACTACCAACGCAAACCCTGATTCCTGGAAATGTGCAAAGTGTATTTTTGCAGTGCAAGTCAGTGCTAAGTCACTTTGAACCGTGCAAAGAATGCCACGAATCGGTCCCTGTGTTGTAAATGTTTGAAGCAGGCAACCCAATAGCATGTAAGAGCCAATGTTCGCCATCCCCTACATGCAATTAACACCTCGTGTGAAATGACCCCCATTATCAAGTTAAAGACAATGGGCCTCATTACAAGTATGGCGGTAAGGCAACAACAGCACCGATATCGCTACCGGCACCGTTGCTACTGTACCGCCATACTACGAGTTCTGCTCGCGGGTGCCCTTGCAGCCACCAGGTCTGACCTGGTGGCCGTACCGGGCACCCGCAAGCAGAACATGATGGTAGCACCGGTACCATTATTAACGGTACCGGTGCTACCATCCCTCCCCATTCCCATTCAGCCCTATGGGGCCGAATGGGGATGCGGAGTCCCTTATTACTGGCACCCGAGAATCGGCAATTACCGGGTCCACCAAACTCAGCATGACCCGGTAATTGCCCATTCGCAGGTGCCGGATTTTCTCGTAAGTTTGGAGGGAGCCTGTCCATATTACAGGCATGGCTGCCTCCAAACTTGTAATGCGCCCAATGTTTTAAGATGTTCAACTTAAATAACAAAAACCTTCAAAAAGAAGAAAATGTATAATTTTTTTTTCAGAGGCCGTCCCTATATGGCTAAAATATGTGACCGGAAAACAGTGAAATTAAGTAGGTTTCATTTTCCTCAAAAATGTTAACATCAAATATTAACATTGATGTTGAGGAAATGTTTAGAGGCAGTCCAGTCAGCAGGACTCATCTCACCAAATGGACAGGTTTTCTTTGAAACTATGCATTCAAATTGATGTGCGTGGTGTGATCCCTCTCGTCATTGTCAGTCTTATGCGGCACGAGGGATTGAAGCCAGCCAGAAACTGACACTAGCAAATTGGCTCTCGAACGTTCTAGGAGGTGACTCGGGGTGCATTGAAAGAATAATTGTTGCTCCTGCATCCAGGAGCGCGCTTCGACTTGAGAATTAAAACTGTTAATTATGTTTTCGCAGGATATGAATGACTACTCGCCGGTATTTAACAGACCTGTGTACTGGGGTATGGTGGCC
Source organism: Ambystoma mexicanum (assembly GCF_040938575.1). NCBI lineage: Eukaryota > Metazoa > Chordata > Amphibia > Caudata > Ambystomatidae > Ambystoma > Ambystoma mexicanum. The sequence goes on from NC_090929.1 coordinate 1,178,449,426, forward strand.
CCAGATGCAGTGAAGGGAACGATTATTGTGACCGTCTCGGCTGAGGACCAGGATCCCGCGGTAAGTCAAAAGATTCTATTAATACACTGTGCCCAGGAGAGGCAAAGCTTTAACCTCATAAGCGACCCAATCCTCTTAACAACAAGAGTGATTATGATGAGTTTCTCACAGCTGCAGCTCCCATACAATGTGATGCTGCTCACTTTGCTCGCTCTGGTCCTTGGCAACATTTTATCTCCTTTTCTTGAAGTTGGCGTAGCGACATTGCATTCTTTTTTTTATTATATTGCCAAGATTCTGTTGTCATCGAGGACTTGTTGTGTAGATCCTTTCTGAAGAGAGAACAATAGGAATATACTTGATGTGCACATGTTTTGTGTCTATTTGTTGATTTCTGTAAATCACTGATACTCATATTTAATATTGGTACTTTTTCTTTTGATGTAGTGCAGTGCAACAGTGTACTTTTTACTTCAAATCAGCACATTGCAGTGAGAGGTATCACAAAGGACAAACCAATACAACAATAAGCCACAATGTGATGAACTTAGTATATTTCCATCGTTTTCCTTGATCTTTGGATAATGATTGGTGGGTGATAAAGATTGTCTTGAACTAAAAAGTTTGTTGATGATATGTAATATTGCCCAATGGAATATCCACATACTGGCCACACAAGAGCCACGTCCCAAGAGTTTAACAAGCATTGTAACAGTCAAAAGGCCCGACTCTTTGATCATTCAGATCATCTGGGGCTTGGTGGCACAGAGGTCAGGAGTGCAGAGAGAAACAGGAGAAAGACCAGTGAAGAATCACAGGGCAGCCACATAGGTTAGGGAGTGGAGAATTATGATGGCTAAACTGCGAGTTAAAAAGTAGTGGGTTCACAAATGAGGAGATAAAACAAGGGAAAGCACATTTAGCCCACCAAGAGAAGTATCGTTTAGCCACCCCTTAGGTTGATGGATATTAACATCCTATGTACAATAGCAAACACAATGTGCTGCTTAGTTCCATCATATGCCCATGTATTCTCATTAAAGGCCCTGGACCAGCAGAGCATTGAGTTAAAACCATCAAATGGCTAAGTGCTGCTAACAATTGCCCACAAAATGCCGGATTTAAGAACCATATAGTGCATTTATATGTTCAGGTGTTCACATGATTAACTGAATATTGCTTTAAAAAGCAGAGACTGCCACAATACACCACATATATTCATTGTGTGGTGCAGTGACTGAATATAGTGGCAGAAGATACTATCATATTCCCAAGTACTAGGGAAGAAACCTGGGTGGGAGAGGCAGCACTGGAGTAGGCAAGTCAGGTGAAGGGGAAGGGAAAAAAAATATGAGAGAGGACAGAAACACAGGGTAGCATGGATACTCAGAGTAGTAGAACCAGCTCCATGCAATCATACACTATGATCATATACATATGTGAGTCCTCAATGTCTGCAGTGTCACGTGATAGGCATAGCTGCAGCCTCAGATGGCCATGTGTTGACATTAAGTAACACATAGCTAAGTTTTGCCATCAACTACCGAGGGTCTCCCACAACATGCCCCAGGTTTACATATGGTCATTCCAACAGAGATGCTTGCTTAAGGAAAACTAGCTCAAAGCCAGATAAAGTGTATTTCATATGTATTTTTATGATAACTTCTTTTGTAAAAATGTTTCAATTCTCCACATGTGCTCTATTGCTGTAAATAGGAAAAAGCAAGCTGAGAATCTGCAACTCTTGATTAATCGTGCAGTCACGACTAGCTAACTCAATGATGTAACTTAGCAATGTTGGAGCACAAGTTGCACAATAGAATGATGGAGTGGTTTGGGGTGGGGGGGGTTTGCAGAGGACCTGAATGAATGAAGAGAGCACTGCAGAGGTCAATGCTGTGGCTATTCTAGGGGAGAGAGCAGGCACTACCAACACCCATCTTATGAATGTAACATGTGGTAGTCTGTGAACATACATGATGTGTGGAAGGTTGCAGAGGACCTAGATGCATGAAGGGAACACTGCAGAGACTCATGCTGTGGCTATTCTAGGTGAGGGAAGTGGGTGCTACCAAGACTCATATGGTAACTATTATAGGTGGCACTGTAGTAGCAGAACATAATGATGTGGAGAGGTTTGCAGAGGACCTGGCTGCACAAAGGGAGCACTGCAGAGGCACATGCTGTGGCTATTTTATATGAGGGAGCAGCATTACAAAGACCCATATTGTGACTATTAAATGTGGTTATCTTGGGGCACAACATGATGTGGGAAAGTTTGCAGAGCACCTGAATGCATGAAGGAAACATTGCAGTGGCCCATTCTGTGACACTTCTAGGTGAGGGGAGCAGGCCCTTTGCTTGCCCATATTGTGACCATTGTATGTGGCTGTCTGGTAACAATACATAATGGTGTGGGGAGGTTTGCAGAGGACCTCAATGCACAAAGAAAACACTGCAGAGGCCCGTGGTGTCGGTATTTTATGATGCACAACACTTGAACTGGTAAATTCCATGCTGTACCTTTTCTACATGAAGAGTGAATTTAGTAGATAGCCGCATGCTATATCTGTGATATTAGGCGGACACATTCACTGCGGAGGCCCAGGCAAGTCCTGTTCTATATAAGCAGCGATTGAAATGCCACTGGTTATACCACTGTGTCAGTTCTGTGTGAGCGGAGCATGGGCTGCAAATGCACGTGAAGGGAGCAGGCGCCTAAAAGGACCACATTGTGATGATTAGGTGAGATTACACTGCTGAGGCCCATATTGCACTTGTTTTACTTGCAGGGAGCTTACACTAGGGACAAATGCTGTTTTACATAAGGGGTGCTTGCACTACTGAGGTCATTAATATGACAGTACTTTGTGAGTGGAGTTTGAACTGCTAAGGACAATGCTAAGATTATTGTTTGCGAAGGAAGCACTGCAGTAGCCCATGCTTCAAGCAGTCTACTTATTTTGTTATGAGTAAATATTGTGCTTCTGCTTTCCGTCTCTGTGTTAAAGGAAGGTTATCTTGCACCAGGGCAGCCTGAAAGGCCCTCTTCGTTTGGAGGGAAGGTTTCACTGCTAAAACTGATGTTGATGTCTTCTGTGCAAGAGAAGCTTGCACTACTGTTGTTCATGGTTACTTAATTGTTAGATTAGGTCAACATGAGCTGCAGAAGTGAATGTTTCTCTATTTGAAATAACATGCACTGCTCTGGTCCCTTCTGTACCTGATCTGTTTTGGGAAATTCCCTTCTATAGATGTCTATCGTGACGTACTCTGTGAGGGAAGGTTATTTTAACCCATTCTCTGTTTGTGTGTGTGAAATACTGAAATGCTGTAGTTGTTCTGCATATGCAAAGCTTATGCTGTTATTTCACATGATGTGCCTGCTCTGTGTGTGTGAAAGAAGCATGCCCTGATGCCCTACCAAACCCAGTGCAACATACCTTAAATAAATATGCAGAACTGTTTCAAGTGTGAATTGGACAGCCATGCCCACCACCCCTTCAAAAGTCCATTGCCCTGGCCTCCACCACCCCAGTCACACACGTTTCAGGCAGGATTTAGGCTAATCACATTACCTATTGTCGGGGGGAAATTCTCCCGGGGTCGGCTGGGCCGTCCGCGGACCTTCGGGCAGGGAGGCCCCAACTCCTCCCGTGTATCCCAAAAATGAGTATGAGGCACACGCAAGAAGCAAGGTGATTCTGCTGTTTATTAAACAAAACGGCAGGGATTGGTCAAGGATCGTACGCGTCCGTCCTGACACTCTCTCTCCCTCTGTGGGGCTCGCAGGCCCTTTTTACCTTAGTATGACGCGCTACTTGCGTCACCTGGGAAAGTTAGCAAAAAACCTATCGCCACTCTGGATTGGTTCCTCGAGTGGTAGGGTTAGTATAGCATACGTATAGAGAACGTTGTTAGTGGTTGAGGGTCAGTCAGGTGGTATACTTGGGTTGTCCCTTCAATTAGATACATGAAAATTGTTACATGAAGACCCCTGAGGATTGGCTAATGTTAGTGGCATCAGTGATAAGAGCCCCATGTTCTAATTGGTCCACTCGCAAGCCCCCCAGTCTGGGACCATCGCTGTTCCCAGCTCGCGGTGCACCTGTCATTTGCAACAATGTATAACTATGGGTATGTGTAGACAATGGGAGGATTTGTTCATATGCTGGAGGGCAGACTACTCCCACTGCCGCAGATGTCCATTGAGTCACTTAATTGTTGCTGCCTGTGTCTAAAACCGTGGTATCCAGGCGCCTCCCACCTCCTGGGCCTGGCACCCTGTCAGGTTCGGCTTGGTCACGTGAGGAGAGACCGTGGTTGAGGCAGAATTCTGCACATTTAATATTGCATCTTCCACTGTGTGTCTGGCTTAGTTTGCAGGTGTGACCTTGGCTTCGGCTTGTGGCATGCGAGTTTGCAACATTGTGCCCTTGACTGTCTGTTTTCGCCGGGCTCATTCTGCAGGGTCAGCAATTGTACTCTTACTCGTTCAATGTTCATGGAGGCTCTTGCTTGCGGCCTACTTGGGCCTGGTGCATAGGTGGGGACGTTTGATGCACGGCGCTTTAGGTTATGGTATCATATTGCTTTATCCCCAGTATTATGTCTTCGTTATATTTCTCATTGTAATGCATGGGGTAGGAGGAGCGTCAGCAAGCATTTTAGATGAGTTCGTTGTGCGTCTTGCGTTTCTGCATTTTGAAAAACCTATGTGAAAAATAATAAAGATGCGCGTCAGTGGGTGTGTCCGTCACCTACGTCATAGCACTGAATGTGTTCTTCGTGTGGATTGGTGTGGGAGTGTCCAGTGTGCATGTTTGCACGGGTGTGCTGACCGTTGGCTAGGTCGTCATGGCATCTCTAACGATGTGTTCATTTACTGTTGAATGGTTCAGTCGAGTTCATCCATACCGCAGGTGTCGGCATGGGCAGGGCAGGCTGGTGGGCAGGCTGGGGCGCATCCATATGTTCATGTACCAGGGTATTTGGTCATCTGGTAGATAGGCAAACTCCTCTCGTGGCGGGTGTCTGGGCCGCGATCCTCTAGGCCAGGGGCGTGAGGGGATTGGTGGGAGCCTTTTGTTCCATTCTCCCACTTCACTATCAAAGTGATTGTGGAGGCAGAAATACAACACAGTTCAAGCTGATCTTTTCTGTGTGAGGGAATCATTTAAAAGCTTGCATTGCTTCGGGATGAGTGCTACATGTGCGAGAAGCCTGGATTTCTGTTGCTCATTCTGTTTTATGTCCCTTTCATAAGTGTCCATAATACCTATATCCAATTGGCCAATTTTCAGCAAATGATGCTATAACTATACTATATACTATTATATAAGTACAGTATAACATGAACAATTATGCTCATATTTCCATACATGTTCATGGCTCTGAAACCCCTGAAAACCTCCTGCAAGAAGTGAGTCTTGCTTGCTCACTTCACCCGCTCTTATGATTTACACAACCATCTTTTTTCAAGTTCATAATTTGTCACTGCTTTTACTATGATAAAAGGGTTCGCATTTTGTCTAATACCGACAAATTTCCAACCCAAAAGATCTTCAATATCATTCTGACCTCTTTCCTGTGGGGCCGTATAATACAACGGTGGGCATCAAGATAAATGTTGAGCCCTTTCACTTATTTCTTTTTACAAATTAAGCACTGTTTTGGATCCATAGTGAATGCCATCCTATCTCAACAGTTTGTCTGCGTTCAGTTTGTGCATAGACTGAGCATGTTCTGCATGGTGAGTGGCCCGGCAATGGTCTCTCAGTCCATAGGTGTCTTTGGTAATGGTCAGCTGGATTTCTTTTTTAATTTGTGGCACTGTATGTACCACTAGATCACAGGTATGGTGTCTCCATTTGATTCCATAGTGCAGTGTTTCCATCTTCACATTACCCATGCTGAGAATTGCCTAAACTCTGTTAATCTCTTTCTTAAGTTTGTTAACAGTTTATGTTGAGTTATTGGAAGTACTTTATGAGGGAAATAAAGCTTATGTGAGGTATGGTGGGATAGGGAGTTTGAGGCAGATCTGAATTTAGCTACCCCATTACCCATTTAATTGGAACAACTTAAACATTTTCTGCAAGATTTAGGTTTGCATTTCCCTAGGGTGGGAGGAGAGCGCATGTGCCGGTTTCTCTTTGCCAGCGATGCAGTTCTTCTAACACAGGTGGACATACCTATAAGGAGGCTGTCTCAGGCATTCTGCATGTGCTGTGTTGCATGCAAAACATCCTGATGATCAATTAGAAAAAACAAATCAATGAGGCCTGTTAAATCTCAAAAAGTAAAAACTTGATTTTCCATTAAAGGAAACAATCACAACTATAACGCGCAGTTTGACTAACTTGGTGGTTCCTTTTACAAACAATTGGGGTGGGCAAAGCACAAGTCAAAGTGTAGAACTACAAGGTGTTATTGTATGGAAGGGTTCAAATGTTCAATATTGAGTTTAGCAGGCCTGCTACACAATTGAATCGGTATCAGAAGGAGTGTAAACAGCCATTATACTTGTGCCTTCTTAGCCGTTAATAAAACTGGGTTTATGATGTGTCTATTGTCACATAGAAAATGGTCCCCAGGTATCCCTCTTCCAGGAATACTATTTAGAGAATGGATTGTGGTATTCTGTATTGAGGATGCTGAGCTAAGTTTAGATTCTTCCAATGAACAGCGTATAGTTTCAAATGTCATTTTGGTTTGCACTAAAGGCATACATTTCATTGATAATTGTTGCATGTTCTGATAGTTGTAGCCAGTTCTGAATGACAAAAACATTCACAGGTCATGGTCAGAGGGGGAGGCTTGTGGAAGTATGTGCAGACACTTACACCTTTCCTGGTCTGCCAAAAATGTCATGATATTTGTGTTAATGGACTGAGATAGAATACTTTTTTTTCTACTTTGTGATACAATACGTTTAAGAGCTTTGATGAATTGTATGTACTGATTGTTCGTACAAATGTAGGACAAATACATGGATTCTGATAATGAGATGACAATGCTTATTGTTACGTAATTATGGCCAATGTTGTAGAATACAAGTTGTTTCATTGACCTTCACTGACATATAGCAACATGTCTATGATACAAGAAGCATTGATTACCCTACTGTAAACTTAAGCTTAGTACAGTCATGCTATCACATATCTTATGTCACTTTTATGAATTCAGCAATAAACTATTATTGTAAAGCATTACCGCTATGACATTTGTGGTAGATCAGGACGAGACAGACCAATGGTTACCATATTCAACAAGTTTTATTATAAAATAATAACGACAATGCCTAACTTTCCCTATCCTAAGGGTTTCTGTACATAACAGAACTAAACTAGGGTGCTTCTCGTCAATAATTAAGTTTGTTATCAAAAAGTCTGTCCTTTGTCCAAAAAGTAACCTATGCTGACCCTTACAATATTTCTAAACAGGAAATCGAGGAGAATGACTCCCTTCTGGAATGCCTTTTCAGCACAGTTTCAGTCTAAACATGATTTTCAAATACTCCCTTTGCTATCTCTTGTAACAAGTCCTCCAGTTCTTAAAGGGGTTTCTTCAAGGCCCTTGTATATTGGTTCCTTTGACTTTTCAGAGTTCACTCTGGACTTCCTGTGTTTCTTGAATGCACAATTATTCTCTCTTCTTTAGGGCAAACACATTGGTTCTGATAACCACTCTTTCTCTTCCTGGGTTGTCTTACTAAACCAGGCAGGTGGAGCTCTTGTTGGTCTTGTTATCGCTTTGTCACTGACTAGGAAGAGTAGGAGTAGTCCTGGTGTGATTCTCCCCCTTCTTCTGACTTTGCCACTCACCGGGATGGGTAGTGCCTTTATGCTTTTCACTCTTCTTACGACTTTGCCCCTCACTGGGACAAGTCTGAGTAATCCCTGTATGAATCTCACTCTTCTTATGACTTTGCCACTCATTGGGATGAGTATAATAACTAAAATATGTATATTCGGTTTTCCAACACTCATTGATATGACTCTCCCATTTAACTCTCACACCCTTTTCCCCGGGTCTCCCAGTCTCTTTACTTTACCTTGGGTGTAATAGGGCTGCATCACCAGGTCAGCTTGCATCCTCATTTCTATTTCATCTTTGTCAGGACTGCTTCTCTGCCTTCTTCTATTCTCTTCAGTGACATGCTTCTGTGTCTTTGTGGTATCAGCACTGTCAAGGTGTGTCCATCTCTCCCCGCTTGAGTCATCCCCTCTCTCTCTCAGTTCCCTCTTTGTATTCGGTTCAGTCAAATAGACCTGTCATGGCGTGTTCGTGGTGTGCTTGCCTTCAGGCACATCAGGGTTCGGGATCCTCATCAGCCCATGTCGAAGGTCCCTCCAGGGACTCTCAGTCTCTTGGTAGGCTTTGTCAACTCTGCTCTCCAGAACGTGCACCTCGGGCACCTTGTTTTGGTTGTGGCTTGCCATTGTGCGAAGCAGCGTTCTCGCACAGTTCCCAGTTTCTTCCTTCCAGATGGTTGTAAATTCCCAGGTGTCTCTCTCTGGTTCTCTTCGCCCGGATAATTTTTAACACGCAATGCTGGGGCTTCCCCAGCTTCTGAGTATAGTTCTTCCTTTGTGTTGGAGTTGTTTTCTTCGTAACAGCTGTTGTTTTTTTTCATCTCAGTGATTGAAACACAGGTATTCTTTATCACTTATATGGTCTTACTCGTCACAGTACCAGGCTGCTATTTCTTCTGGTATTACATAACAATAAAACATATAAGAGGAGTCTGATTGTCTGTCAAATTATAGAATGGTATTTGATTTGTGAGTATAATGAAAAGGGAGTTCCTCATTGGAAAGGGAGTCGTCATCCCCATGAGGTATCGCTTACCTCCACCTTTAAGGGGAATGTTGCAAACTGGACTCACCACCATATCCTCAAAGGAAGGGGCTCCTCCCCTGGGAAATGTTTCTGAATTCCTTGATTCATCACACATTAAAAAAGCAACTGTTCTGTATTCTTTGACCTGACCATGATCAATCTAAAGTTTGTATTTTCTGTCAGCTTTAGTTCTATATTCTGACAATTGCTAAAGTGCACTCTCTCCATCCATTCTTTGTCTGTGATGTTGCTTTGTGTGCCAGCTCCCTTGCTGTGTTATAGGTAGTCAACATGGTAAAGCAATAGGCAGTGATGCCTTAGGACTGGAAGGCTGTGGTGGTGCTGCTTAGATTGCAAAGCACAAATATAAAGGGCAAGTGGCTTCAGTGTCTCATAAGTTAGGGAGACAATGCAGATGGCATGCCTCTACCGTTGTGTGGCTCTTTGAACAGGAACATGATAAGTGTTTCTCAATTCGTTGGTGATTCTCTTGGGTTCTTAGAGTTCATATTTCTTTCTTTTTGTTTTGAAGAAGGTTCTCACACTTAGGAAAGCCTTGGGTGTTTCCACTGTTCAAAAGCTGGTAATTGTTCTCCTTATGAAGCCACCATGAACTCCCTGTTAATACTAATTCGAGTCATTTATTTATATTAACTATATTTATGAGGCACTTCCAATTATGAAATAAAAACAAATGCAGCTAATTGAAGAGGAATCAAAATGTGCAATTATGAGTCGTGGCCCTCTGTGTCTTGGAAGTTCCTACCTGCCTTGTTCATTATTTGCACAGTGCAGTTTCTGAATATGCACATTGTGTAGAACGTTTGGAATTTATATATATATATATATAGTTTTAATTTATGAAATCTAGTTGTATTACTGAAAATGCGTAGCTCTGCCATTGATGCAGAACACATTTTATGACTATCATATCCCAAATAAACACATTTTGAAATGGAGTGTGTTCCTTATGAGCTGTCCCAATTATTAGAAAGTATTGCCTCCAGCATAAATGGTACGTTACCTCCTTTTCTTTGACTTGCCAAGAATGTTCTGTCTTGAATACAATTTCCTTATTCCATAGATGAGCATTTCCCGTAAACGGTTGTTCCAGGTGGTCTGGGTATTTGGCACCTCAGGCCCTGTGCCTTGTTCTTACATCCTAATAAGAAATGCTTTCCTCTAATGGGGGGTCAAAGTCGTATCTTTGAGGCCGGGGTAATGCTTTCATGCATCTCAATGTTGTATTGCAGCACTCATGCTTCTTTGGTTGTCAGTCTTTAAGGGCCTCATTACAAGTTGGGTGGTTTTCTGGCATTAAATCGGCTGGAATACCACCCATCGGAATTACCATTACTGCCACTTGGTCCAGTGGAATGACTGCATTACAAGTGGCGGTCGGCGCAATAATACCGATAGTCCATTGCACTCTATTGGACATTTTTTGCAGATTTACTACCTGCAGAATTACTGCCATAGTTATTGCACCGATTTTGACGTTTTCTAGCAGAAAATGGTAGGATTTACCTCCTGCATGATACTGGAGGTACATCGTCCACTCCAGGGCCATACTCGTAGTATAGCGGTGCAGGAAAAGTGGTGGTAATCCTGTTAGTGCCAATTTGTTCCCACACCTCCATACTTGTAATGAGCACTTGTACTTTATAGGTCTGAGATATGGGGAGGCTGCAATATGCAGCAATGCAGTGACACATCCTAACCTGCTTCAGGGGTCTCACAAGCTCCATTTGTTGGGTAGAGGTCAAGAGACAGCGTACCTTCCGAACAAATGCTATTGATGTAAGTCTCATTTGAGTGTTTGCTGTCAAGTAGGACGCATAAATAGCAGCATTGGGTCACTGGCAAAAGTCAATTTTGTAGCAACTGTGCCAAGTGAATGGAGGTTATTTGAAATTTGGCAGCCTTTTACTAACATGAGTCTTTTTGAACAGTCCATAAAAGGCAACTCTCCCAACTGTAAGGAACTCATGGTGGCAACAATAAAGATAGACACAAACGATCAAAGTTCAATGGTGTTTATTAAACTGTATAAATGGGTGGGAAAAATGCCTAATATAAACCTAAATCTAAGGGGAGCAAGCTACAAACATCAAATAATAATAAGGCAGTCCTAGTCGCGTCTAGTCAAATAAAAAGGTGCCTATACTAAAATAAAGTTATTGCCAAACCTTACGCTAAATTAAAAAAATAGAGTGGGATAATGTTCATACGAAAAATAAAGAAGTGGTCACAAAAATGATAAATCAGGATGTTGTAGCCACTGTCTCTCTTCTCCACATTTTCTAGCTTGGGACAAGGCAGGACTCCTGAGCAAAGCACACTCCTGGCCTTTTCCAGCATGAGGTTACAGTTCCTTTCAGCGATATGAAGACCTTCGGTGGTCAAGTCTCTTTTATACAAAGTCTCTTGCCTCCGACGGTCTGATGTGTCAAAAATAATAAAACCAAAAGTTCCTTTCTGTAATCTTTTACATTGGGTGATGACCCTTCTCACTGGATCCCCCTCAACTGGGCTCCGATCCTTCTTGAATGTTAACCTCCCTCCGTCGGGGTCACTATGGCCTTGCACTCCAAATAGTTTCACCTGTAGTATTCATGAGTCTCAATGTATTTTTAAAGATCCTTTCACTGTGGACATCCCTCAACCGGGTTCATTCTTGTCAACACAGTGTTCACAGGGTTATTGTGCTTCAACCTGCCTTGCAGGTATCCCTCAGCCAGGTTCACATTTGCCAGCTACACAATTAAATTTGCTTTATCACAAATGTGGGATTCACTTCCCTTAGCTTTCCTCTTGGTTTACAATAGTCTCCCGCGGTCGGGCTCAGACCATCAATTCACTGTAGGAATCCCTCAGTCGGGTTCATGCTTGTCATTCTAACACAGTTAACAATTCTATCATCTCCTCAGAAAAGTGGGGTTCCCTTCCCCTAGCTTTCTTTCAGAATCTCTGTCGGATGCACACTTGCCACAGTTCACTAGACCCCTTAGGTTATTTTCTTACCCCAAGTCCGGTTTTCAGACACCAGTCAGGCTTTACATAGTTCTATTCACACAATGTTCTCAGGGGTCTTACTGATCCCCCCCTAATTCGTAGGCCTCCCTCAGCGTGTCAAAGACTTTTTATTGTATAAGAGGTTTTACTCAAACCCTGTATGACCACTTTGACATCTTACTTCGGGCTTTTCCTAGGGCCTCCTGGTATCTGCATTTTTAAGGGGACCAACCAGAGTCTTTCACATAAGTGCCCACGTGGCTCCAGACCACTGAGTAGCTGGTCTTTCCCTGGACTTTAAAAGTTCAGTAGCACACAAACTCTTTGTTCATAAGTTCTTCCAATTCATATCATGTTGCTGTTTGCAACCTTGGCTCAACACAGCTCGGTCTACTATCGGTTTTTCCTCCGACTCACTAGCTGTGCTGACTTCCTTGGCGTTTCTTGTCTCTGAAGTCAAGGATGGTACCATGATAGCAAGCCTCTCTCTCTGCCTTGGTTATCATTGTGGGAGGGCCCAGTGCACCATTGACATCTGTTACACCCCATGCTAGCTGTAGTTCCCGGTCTTATAATTCCTTTCACAGAGGTCTCGTAGGTCTGGGTTGAAAAGGGCAAGGGCACTTCCCTCCTAGTCATCCTTTCTGGTCTTACCGCCTTTCTCTTCCTCTTGAACTGCCATCCTGCAACAGCCGCCTTCTCATGCGTTTTGCCTTGCTCAGTGTGCTCTCGTGCTCCACCTTTTATCCCTGTGGGGAAGGGAAAGGGCAGTGATGTTGCATGAAATTATAGCCTTGTACTAGGGAAACGAATGGGAAAGATCCACAAAATAATAGTTTGAAGACGTGTCGAGGGAATGACAGGGATGTCGTGAAATTAACGTGTGGAGATTATGGGAATGTTAGTGTTTTGTCCAAGCAAATTGGGATTTCAGAAAGTAATAACCAGAGGGACATGGAGAAGAATGACTGGGAGTTCTCAGGTAAGCAACAGGAAAACAGGGATTCTGGGAGATGTTATTTCCTAATGTAACAGGGTTTGGGCTCTTAATAGGTTTACCAGATGCTTAGGGGTTGTTGGATTCTGTTAAGGGAGATTAATTGAGTGGACAGGAGGTTGAGTTGGCACAGCCTATAAAACCCTCAAGGAATCTGTTCTCCCCCTCATCTTCCCCAGTATAAAACGCGTCTCGCCTGGGGGATACCCCCAAGCATAACCCTGGGCTCCCTGACCCAGGTGATCCTCCCTCACTCATCCACCCCCAGGTTTGGGATCTGAGAGTGCCAGCCTTTCCCTAACCACCTGAATAAGGGATTCTCAAGGTCTACTGGGAGAATACCCTCCGGTGTCTCACACAACCTAGTGGTGGATCTCCTCCATACAAGTAAACATACTGTTCTGATCCACAGATCAGACTCCCAGTCATAGAAGGATCTGAGCAGTGTCTGCATATCTTTGGAATTAAGGTAGTGTGATTCACTGATTTCTGCTAGAATTATGAAACAGAGCTGCATAGTTACACCCACAGCCATGGTGTGGAGAAAAAAGGAAACGTGTCTGTTTTTATATTTTCAGAAGCATGATATATGTTGAATGGTGAGGCCTTCGATTGTCAATGAAACATAGCAAGTAATGTCTGCTAATTGTAATGATCCCTTGGTCTAGTAGGGCATGCATTGTCTCCTGTATCCTTTCTTCAGCTTCTCTTGATAGTGGGTGCTGTTTTACTCAGGGAAGTATTGCACCTGGTTTGAGCTTTATTTTGATGAGGGTCACTTCTTGCAGGAGTCCTATATCATGGGGACCAGTAGTCCATAGTATTGATGTTGCGTGTCTTTGTCGAAGAATGCTGGTGTTGCACTGACAATGGCCATTAGGAGATTTGCGACCTGTCTGTGTTGGATCATTATCTTGTATGGAATACAATTCTCCATTATTATTTCTCCATCATTGTCAGTGTCAGTGAACAGCTCCTCATCCGATATGTCACTCCAGTGTTTTTCTCGAAGGTGTATATCCATTTACTCACTCCCCCTGAAAGTGGAGGCAATGTTTCAATAGATTGGCCTTATCCATTTGTGCCCAAGGGATATAATGTGGCCTTCCTTCTCCCATGTGTATCAATGGCATCTGTACTTGCTCTTGCCTTTTGCCATACTCAGCTTTGCTCCTTTTTACTGTGCTACTGCCATCCTCCCCATTCTATTTCTTAGTCTCCCTCTTAGTCTCCCTGGATGCCACCCTCCCTCTTCCCCCTGTTCACCGGGCACTGATGCTATAGGCAGCAACACCCCACCTGCTCCACCTCCCTCATTGTCTCTATATAGATTGCTCCAGTATTCTTCCTCCCTTTCTAATGTCACACTCCCCTGCCCCGTACTCATATGCTCTTCTCCTTGCTCTACTTGTATTATTTTGACGGGGGCATTATTAATGCGGAATAGGATGTCTCCCACTTTCCAGTCATCCCCCAATATGTTTACTTAGGGTATGGGGTGTCCGCGGTGGCAGGGTTTGCTCGCCCCCCTGTAAGGGCATGCTTTGTTCACATATCCCTCTGATCCTTATTAGTACTGCTTGTGTCATTGTTAATCGCGTCTCTAAGACCTGTGTTAATTGTTCTAGACTTACCAGGGGTGCACATCGGCCCATATGACCCTTTTGGATCATAAGGGGGAGGGGCTGTTGCAGATGGCTTGGGGGTTGTGCTTGGCTTTGGTACATACATACAGTCACTATATCGCTCTATGGGTTTTGTTAGTAGTGGGTATATCTTTTCAGGCTCTGTTCCCCTTTCCTTATTCTTTTCCCCTTCCTCATAGTTGCTTATTGCCTGGGGAAATTACCCTTCACTCTTGTTTTTGCTTGGAGGTATCTCTTCGAATAATCCCCACAAATCTAACACGTTTCTCCTGTTTTGAAGTTGCTTACCTTTATATTTATTTGTCAAGTACGTTGCTACCATATCTAGCACTGATTTATCAAATGACCCACCTTATGGCCATACCTGGGGCATTCCCTTCCCTTTCATTTCTGTCCGCTACTGCTCGTGGTACTTTTTAATTTTTTTGCTATACACTGGTAAGCTCTGACATATGTGCGTAAGTGGGGTCTCCGCCCCCAATGTGTTCTGATTATGAGCTGTGAGGTGTGTGTGCAGGTATGAACAATCTAAGACTACTTTTTGACACTCTTTTTGACAAAAATGTACAATGTTTTTCAAACAGCAAGAAGTTTTTCAACAATTTATAACAATACTCTCACAAAAATACTTTTTCCCAAATCTCCAAACATCTTGTGATGTTAAATTTCATTATCATCAAAACAAAATAAAACAGGACATTGGCCACTTGATGTTTAACACACAGATTGACATACAGACGTTTACCATACAACATTAAACATTCAATAAAAATGTGATACATGAACATTGAAACATGAACTCTACCCTCTTCACCCAGAATCTCCCCCTTTCCTGGTCCCTTCTGGAGCTCCCTCTAGTGAACTTATTCCCTCAGAAAGAAAAGAAAAGAAGAGAGAAAAAAGCAAATCTAATACTATTCTGAGTCTTCTCCTTACACAAGACTCCTACTATTTATTTAACCTCTTGTACTAGTCGAGATAGCACTATGCAGTGCATCCTTCCTCCCCCTCACAAAGCTAGATTCCCGTACCTTTATTCACCTTATGACCTCTTTATAAAATCCTAATGGTCATATACAAAGAAGAGCAGTAAAGAGAAAAGACCCCTGCTTTTACCCCTACTAGATATTCCCAGACCACCTCAATTGACTCCTTTCCCATCTTCCCCCACCTTCTTTTAGGATCTCTCACAGTTGATACTCATGTGTCCATATTGATCCGAGACCCTCCGGACCCGATCTGTCAAGGTGCCCCCCCACACTCAATGTCCACACCCGGATCCAGCGAGCGATACAGCCGAGTATTTGCAAAGCCTGGAACTGTGGAACCTTCTCCCCTAATGTATGCACTACTAAAGGGTATCAGTTGCTGTAGATGGGCGGCCTTGTCTGGGGCACCCTGGATCTCACCGCTGTGGCTGGGGGATGTCTCGTACCAAAAGAACGAAAGAATGCTATCACATCGGGGGCACCAAATGAAAGCTGGCATTACCCTCTCATACAATGAAATAACCAAATAATGGGACACCAATGGGCACACCCCAGTAGGGAATGAGACAAGGACCAATTGCGAGTGAGGTAAAAGACAAGCCTTTATATAATTTAAAATGGGGCACGCAGAGGACTCTGCTACTCCGAGAGCACTCTGCCCAAGATACAGAAAATACATGTTATATAACAAAAACATGTCATTAATGGCGTGTGCTATAGGGGATAAAGTAAGTAATGCTCATTGGTCAAAGGAGACAAGTCAGTACATATTATATAGTTGCGTTGCTCCAGGATTGGTTAGCACTGAACTTGTATCTTCTTGAAGCTCACGGGTCAGCTGGGCTCATCAGAGAGGGGTTGCAGGGTCAGGCGATGTCCGTGCAATAATATTTATTGCTCTTTCTAATCTAGAACATCTCATCAATTCTAATCATACAAGATTTAGTAGAACACATAAAAATTAGACAGAGCATATATATATATGTATATATATATATATATATATCACATAGGCCTTTGACGTGGGTCGCAGGGAGAGCGAAGATACATGGGTCCAGGTGTCTTATCTAACACAGTATTTCAGAATGCATGAGTTAAGTACCTCATGGATCAAACAAGAGTGTTTTACTATTTGTTAGTACACAAAGAATATATGGCCTCACAGGATTAGCAATAGGGTTCTACTGGTGGAGAGGTATGTTTGTGGAGACGGATGTTTTTTTCCAGAATCAGGCTGCAGCCCGGTCACACACAGGGCAGTGATCTCAGTGTTAACTTGCTACAGTTCGCGCCCAAGCTTCTATGAGAACGGAGCAGCCATGGAGCCAGCAGAAGGGAGGAGCTAGGGGGAGACAGGCTGGCTGTGTGCGGAGATGGAAGGGGAGAGGTGCAGGCTTGCATTCAGTGTGTATGTGCGGCCTAGTACAAAATGGAGTCTGCGGTTAACACAAAATGGAGTCTTGCGGCTCATAGGCCATGCACAGTTATGTGTCATTCAATGGCTACCTCACACCTTGGCCAGAGGTGGGGCCCTTCCTCCCTTACAGTTATCATTGGTTCAATATATACTTTAACATACTTACGGTGTTAAAGCAAATTGCAAACCACTAAGGGAAGTGTTCAAGAATGTTTAGCACTAGTGGAGAAATAGCTCTGTTGTACAAAACATATCCATTCTAGTGCGTTTAGCAAAAGGGACACGTAGTATGACTATAGAACTGCCTCAAGTATTCAAAATAAAATGTGGTCAAGGGGAGCCCAATTAAAATTAATGTGTTGCTGTTCTTCAGCTCATGTCATCGTGCCTCTCATAGGGACGATTTCTGATGGTGAGATACACTCAGGACTAACCATCTCTGCTGGCATAGGGCGCCCCCTCGGGTGAAAGGAGTGGCTCTCACATTGTGACACAGTCTTTGCTCTTGCAAGGTTGATGGATTGTAAAGCCTTGATTGTGGTAAAGTGAACACCTAACATCAAATGGCAACAGGCAATTCAGTTTGTAGTGTGCAAAATGTTCCAAATACAAATAATTATCAGTGCAGCATTGATAGACACAAGGCGAGTAAATATGTGGTTGGGTAACGAGGCAGCCTTTACAGATGTTCTTAATTAAAAAGAAAATTAAGGCTTCCACTGCAGGACAGAAAAGAAAATACTCTTTAACTCACAAGACTGTGGCATTTCCATCCCAGCTAGTACATTTTTAAAACATCCCTTCCTAAACAACCTGACCAGAACATTCAGTGATTGCTGTTCTTATAAATGGTGCAGCAGAAAAATAATTAGAATATTGGGTGGTACAATTGTACCATGGTGGTCTGTGGCATCATATAGACCCAGCCTTCTACCCCTTTGCTTTATGATATTGCAAAAGTCCTGAGTAGCTTACAAAAACGTGATACTGCTCCATTGGAGCCACCATATCCTATATGCACAGGATACACTGCTGATGAGTAGCTCTCTGTTTAGAAAATGCTAAAAGACTGCTTGACAGTCACAGTGGTAACTCTAAGGGACTGATGTACAAAACAATGTTAACGTGAGGAAGTCCCATTGAAACATTGTTTGTAAATCAGGCCCTAGGAGGGCTGCAGTTGACGAGAATATGCACAGCCATTGTTCAGGTGAAAACCTCACAGGTAAATCACTGGATTCTGAAATGGATTTCACAATTTCAAGTCGCACGACCAGGTCGTCTAAGCATTTCATCCTTTGGAGGACTATAAATTATGCACTATAAATGGGGTAATCATGACTCCTGTTTTACAGTGCTTAGAAGAAGTATGAATCCACTGTGTGGCACTATGAGAAAAAAGGGGAAAACAAACAACAATCAACGGTTTGGTTGGCTAAAATACAACACTCACCACTACATTCTATAACTGGGAACCTTGATCTTGCTCCTGGACAATCAGCTTTGCTTTTTCCTTTTAACACGCATGATTTAGAAGAATATACACAGCACAATGTAAATGGCCATTGATCAGGAATGTTCAATTGTTGTTGTATAAGCTCAGCAGATCATCGAGGTAGAGGATCTGGGTTAAGACAATACATGTATCAATGTGCTTTTCTCCTGAAGCTACTGCAGCAGTGGCCTTATTTACTCCCAAGTCAAAATGTGTGCGATTTTCAGTATGAGGTGTAATACAAATGGCACACTACTTTTCTAAATGAAGTATTCCCAGTACTCTCAGGGAGAGTGGAGCACATTATGAGAAGTCCCAAATCTATACATAGATGTGTTAAGATCAATATAAACATTATCTCCTCCCTCTCAGGTGCCTTCGGGGTGAGCCAAAAGGTAATGTCAATTCTGGATACATGGTCCCTCAATACTCCTTTATGTTTTTTTTTTATTCCATGTCGGATTCCTCTTTATTCTGTAGTTTTAATGGTACACAATTTCAAAAGGATACAGGGCCTATTTGGCTCTGATTGTATTCAGATCTATGTACAGTTTTGATCTGTCGTAGGATCTGTTAGAGGGTATGATTATGTTGTGTGTCCTGTTTTGGTCATAAGTATAGCCTTAGGTTCCAACAGACAGACCAGATTTGTCTCAAGCCTTTGTCCATTCATTTGGCGTATACCCTAAGAAAGGAACAATGTGGCGAGTGGTAAATGCTGAATGTTACAAAGTAAATTTTGGCACATTCATGCCTCCTTTGCTTGCACGTAATTGTAGTTTACATAATTTCCCCAAGGGTTTATTGTCCTAAAGACAATTGTGTATCATTATATACAAGTTATTCCAGGTTCCTCTTCTTGTAGGTAATGGAATCATGTCCAGAATATACTTAATTCTTGGGGCAGCAGTCGTATTAATCAGTGTCAGGTTATACAATTAACTGACAGATTTCAGAAACTGATCTGATCAAAGAAGGCTTCCGGTGGGGCCCCAACAAAAATGTAATATCTTGGGATCTGGCAAACAAAGATTTAGGACATTTAATGAATGTAAACTTGTCAATAGCAAGTGTGACATTTAAACAGGACATAGAGATGGTCTAAACTAAAACTGACACTTTGGGGTAAAGTGAACACAATTCTCTGTTATGTGCAATTGCACTAAGTTCATAACTTTAAAAAAGTGCATAAATAGCAATATGATAGAGACTAATCACTATCCAAGCCAAACCTTCTGTCCCTGTGAGTTATGGGAGCTACAATTACAGGTAATGGGCCTCATCACGACTTGGGCGGTAAACGTGGCGGATTATCCGCCAGCCCTAAATGGCGCTAACGCCAAGGCACCCGGCGGATAATCCGCCAGATCGCGAGTTATCGTGCACGCGCCCCGGTCCAAGGCGTTAGCGCAATTAGCGCAAACCCTTAAAGCCGGCGCACCGTGCGCTACTGCCACTTGGCGCTCATAGCGCGCGGGAAATGCGTCACCGCCGGAACGGGAAATAAAGCGGCGGCCATCTTGGAAATCACAATCCGTCGGATATCAGAGCCACTTGAAGCCATTCACGCAATCTGAAGCCTAATAATGAGTCAGGAGCGCACTAGGGGCAAGTATGCACTGGACAGGGTCCGAAAACCCAAGTTCAGTGACCAGGAGCTTGAGGTGCTTGTGGATGAGGCACTGACGCACCACCATGAGCTGCAGCAGCGCAAAGCCAGCGCTGAGGCCAAATATGGCGATCTGTCGCAGAAAGGGTCAGTGCAGTGGGGCGCGTGCCCCGGGATGGGGAGGACTGCCGCAAGCGGCTGAATGACCTTCTCGTGCTAGTGCGAGGCATCCTGTCCCAGCACAGGAGTGCAAGCAGGGGCATAGGAGGGCCCCCCCGACCTCACACCATGTGAGGAGAAAATGACGAGTGTTATCGACGTTGGAACCATTGAGGGCATTGGTGAAGCGGAGGCAGGGACTGGCATCAATCCAACGGTAGGTGAGTCCCATCCCTGAATACATGCATCTGAATGAGAGTGAAGACATGTGTCTGAGGCTCTGCATACACCCGTAAGTGAGGGCCACATCCCTAGAACGGTAGTGCTGCCTAGACGACCCTATACGTGCAGTGCATGAATGACCGGGGCAGGGGATAGACTCCCATCGCCATAGGACAGCTACGTGGAGTGGTACTGTGCATCAACACAACCACAAAAGCCTGAGCGCAGTCCACCACAACCATGCGTTCCCATGCAGTGTACCTCCATGCACATCCACAACAAGCACCACATGGTGTCTGAACAGAATGCAAGTTGAATGCGTCATTGTTACTGTCTTCATTCACACTTGTTGGCATGACCTGCATCACATAAATGCAAGCAGCATTGTACTAAAACCACCCCCTATGTACGATCCCAACAGCTCAGTGATGATGGCGATGAGGCCACACAGACAATGCGCCCACAACACCGTGCCTCCACCAGCACCAGCACCCCCAAAAAAGGCCACACCCATGGGAGACAACACCGGGGAACACCCACCTCACCCCGACGCAGCCCCGCCAGACAGCAGCGGCAGCCACATGGCCACAGGGAGGTGACCGTCAGCTCACCAGAACCCAACATCCACAGCCCCGATGCCGAGGGAGAGAGGCCGGAAGGGGAGCCCAAGGTGGGAGCAACACCTCCACATGTGCATCATGCCACCGCACAACACTCCCACAGCAGTAGTGATGGGGAAGGGGTGTCAACACCCCATGGAAGCCCAGGCAGACAGCAGGCAGGGAGGCCCCATGTGCCTGTGGTGGCACACCACAGCCCGATGTGGACACTCCATCCTATGGGAGCCCAGAGGGCCATCGATCAGAGCCAGGCAGCCCAGTCCAGTGTGGTGGCATGTCCCCATGCAGCCCCCCCCCCAACAGCGCCCAATTCGCGGTCCACCACCTGACGCACCAGTAGAGGCCTTTGTCACAGGGGCAGCAGTCATGGGCCGGTTGGATGTCATTGAGGCAAAACAGACCAAGGTGGAAGCAATGGCAAAGGTCCAGAGCCAGCACATTAAGGCCGTGAGCACTTCCATCCGGCATGGGTGGCGGTACATTGCGCGGGACAATGCCCGCACACAACAAGTTGTGCAACAATGCACCGCTGCTCTGACATGCTTTGGGCAACGAGTCCTCGAATTCACGGAGGCAGTGTCTGCACTTGCAGAACAGCAACGCGAGGCCAATAACCTCATGCGCCAGCACATGATGGGCAACGCTTCCATACCCTCAATTTCCACCACACCCACAGAGGGTTAACTAGACCCATCTCCAAGGCGCCGGTCCTTGCGCCACCTGAGGGTCCTGGGAGAGGGAAGCGCCCGCGCCCATCCTAGTGGTGCATGGCATCATTGTTGTTGGCCTGACGAGGCAACTGTACAGTTTGGGGTTGTACACTGGGGGAAGCGGGGATTGTTGGGTGTTCACTGGGGGGAGGGGGGATTGCTGGGTGTTCACTGTGGGGAGGGGGGATTGTTGGACGGAAAATAACTCAAGTTAACAAAATCCCAATGCATGGACAGTAGTGATTGTTACAAATGTAATTTAATGTTAAAGTGGCATATGTACAATTTACCTATTACCCATTTCTAAAAGAATCCATCAATCAATACCTGTCTGGCCAACCTATCTTCCCTCAGACCAACCCTTTGTGCATGTGCAACACCTTCTGGCACTTCATCGCCCTCACCACCATCCTCAGGTAGCTGCACATGAGCATCTGGGGGCAGTGGCACATTTCTGTGACAACAGATGTTGTGCAGCATGGCACATGTCAGTACAATTTTTCCAACGTTTTCTGGTGCATACATCATTGCACCTCCCGTGCGGTCGAGGCAACGGAAGCGTGCCTTCAGCAGGCCAAATGCCCTCTCGCCGCAGATCCGTGTACGGGCATGGCCAAGGTTGTATGCCCGCTCCGCCGCCATGTGTGGGTGACGCACAGGGGTCATGAGCCACGTGTACTGGGGATATCCCGAATCACCTGCAGGGGAGAGAAAGCCGGTATGGGGACAAGGTAAGTCGAGTGGTTGTACATAGCCCTGTCATCAGTGTGATTTTGCCATATTTGTCATTTGGCCTATAACATTGTGGAGTGTGCTGTCCTACGGGCACGATTGAATCAATGGGGTACTCTCCACTTGGTACACCTATGTTTCTGTATGTAAAAGTACTCATTCACTTGTCGCAGGAAGAGGGGGCCCTTCCATCTACTTCTGCTTGACAGAAGTGGCTGCCTCATGTGTCATTGCAAATCCATTTGGCTACAGTTGCATTTGCTGCTCTTCACTATTAGTACTGTTATCCATGCATTTCCATGGCCATTTTGGGGACAGTGTTTGTGGGATGTGCATCGTCATTACTCGGCCGACTTATGTGTGGAGCATTCGTGGATGTGCCAGCTCATGGATTGGGTTTTCACTACTGTCGGTTGGCCAGGGTGGGATATCTGTACTGTGTCAGTGTTGGGAGCCATGGTGCTACTCACACAGGAGGCCTTGTTGTGGTGGGACTTCCATATGTCACTGTGCCGCCACATGTCTGACATCCTGCATGGGTGTGTTCTGCTGTGTTGGACATGTCCAAGGTTCATCGTGCAAGGTGCTTTAATGTGTATGCTGCTGTGATGCTGCTGACTACTGGGAATTATGGATTCTGTGACAGGCACCATCAGTTGTGGATTGACATGCTTTGTGGTATACATTTGCACTCACCCAGTAGCCATGTGTTTTGGCCTCGGTGCCTTTCCATGTACGCCGGCAGGGTACTGTTGCATAGGACCATGGAGTCATGGGTGGATCCTGGGTAGCGGGCACATCAGTGGCTGAAGGTGAGGTCAGGGCCACATGTCATCTGCACGTTGAGGGAATGGTACTGTTTCCGGTTCTTGTAGGTAGCCTCATGTGCCTGGGGTGGTACAAGTGCCACATGTGTGCAGTCCAGGGCTGCTATTACATTCGGGACTTGGGCAATGGCATAGAATTGACCCTTAAGCTGGTGCACCTGTGCCTGTGTGGCTGGCAATGCAATGTGTTCGTTCACATGATTCAACAGTGCATCAAGCACCTGTCCCAGCATGGCACTGAATGTGGACTGGGCCATTCCATGCATCATGGCAACGGTACGTTGGTAGCTGCCAGTCCCAAGAAATTGAAGCACAGACACAAGCTTCACTAGGGGAGGTACTGCCGTGCTGGTGGCTATGGGGCTGCATATGTCGCCCTGGATTGTGTCCAGCAACTGGGTGATGGTTGCCCTGTCCAGCCGATATTCTGTCACCAACTGACCATCAGTTAGGGCCCAGGGTGTTGGCCTGACCCTGGGGATGGCTGGCCGCCTTGCTGGTGCTGCTCTCCTCCTCCTTCTTCTCATCCCCACTGCCCCCTGCACTCCCAGGGCCCTGGCCTGGTTGACTGGCCTCTTTAGCACCAGGCGCAGCAGGTAGAAGTCGACATCAAGGCTCCCGGCTCCAAATGGCAGCATGGTGTTGGGGAGGGTGTGTTGTGCATGGGTGGGTCCTTTGTAGGCCTCAGATTTGCATTGCCTCCACCTGGGCCCTCATTGCTGTCTCCTCCCTGCTCCTTCTGGTGTAATGGGGTTGGGGAGGGTGTGTTGTGCATGGGTGGGTCCTTTGTAGGCCTCATATTTGCATTGCCTCCACCTGGGCCCTCATTGCTGTCTCCTCCCTGCTCCTGCTGGTGTAATGGGGTTGGGGAGGGTGTGTTGTGCATGGGTGGGTCCTTTGTAGGCCTCAGATTTGCATTGCCTCCACCTGGGCCCTCTTTGCTGTCTCCTCCCTGCTCCTGCTGGTGTAATGGGGTTGGGGAGGGTGTGTTGTGCATGGGTGGGTCCTTTGTAGGCCTCAGATTTGCATTGCCTCCACCTGGGCCCTCTTTGCTGTCTCCTCCCTGCTCCTGCTGGTGTAATGGGGTTGGGGAGGGTGTGTTGTGCATGGGTGGGTCCTTTGTAGGCCTCAGATTTGCATTGCCTCCACCTGGGCCCTCTTTGCTGTCTCCTCCCTGCTCCTGCTGGTGTAATGGGGTTGGGGAGGGTGTGTTGTGCATGGGTGGGTCCTTTGTAGGCCTCAGATTTGCATTGCCTGCAACATGCACTCTTTGTTCATTGTTGACTTTGGCACATCATATGTGCACTCCTTTTTCCTATTTTTCCTTCCCTTGTCGGGGTCACCTCTCTAGAATGTGCCTTTGTTATGCAGTAGATGCTCATCAAAATGTCCTTTGTAGTGGCTCAACAAACAGAGACAGTAACCAACGCTAGGACTGGACACCTGCTTTATTTTGGGTTCTATCATTGTCTGGTCCTGGCTGGCTTAGGTTCTCACCCACTGAAACTAACTCCCCTGATCCTTCTGCCTCGTTGTTACCAAATGGTTATTTTCTGCAATTCTTCTCATCCCAATCACTTTCTTGCTCAGCTTCTCTCCCAAGTGAAAGTCCCTACTTAATCATTCAGAAGTCACTCCAGGTTCCATAAACCTCTTGATCCTGCTACACCTCTCCACCCACCAAACACTTTCATCTTCTTCCAATGGGATTTTGCTCACACATTCCCCTTCTTCTACTACACAGCCCCCACGCCCCTGCTCCCATTTCAGTATTGCCGTACTCACCTTGACTGTCAGAAAAACCTCTGTTCTCCACCCATGCTGCACTGTAGCCAACCCCGACAACAGCCGGGAAGCTAGGCCATCTCAGCAAAACAAAAAATAGACATCAGAATTGTTTGACATTCTAATTTACAAATTAATTTAGCAGCAGTGTTTTTTCTTATTTTAATTGGGTATGGCTAAGTCCCTGTTTTGTTTGTAGAGATAGTGGCTGTAGAACATGAATAGCCCACACCTTATGTATGTAACATAATTAATAGATCCTAGGACAATCAATGATTATTTAAAGAGCATTCAAATTAAAGCTACCTCACTTTGCAATCTGACTTTCTATGCATCCCAATAGGGAGTTCCTGCTTGGCTCCTTCCTTCACCCACTTGCCTTTCTTCCCTTGAGCCTGTCTGGATCGACACTGGGACACTGTCAGTTCCCTCATTATTGCCAGATGTCATCCAATGTCAGCCCTTTTGGTTGCTCTTCCTGATGCAAGTTTTATAAGCATCTCCCCTGTTTTCTCACTGATTTTGCAAGTAGACTCTCTACAGTGTTATCAGTCCCATATAGTTCTGCTTCCTGATATGTATTATAATTACATTTAATTGGACATTTCCATTTTACCAATTTAATATTGAGCACAATGTTCATGCTATGCTTTACATTACCATCTATAGGTACCATCTTAGAAACAGAGGTCACTGCTCCACCTCATGAATCACAAAAGTGACATAAACACTTGCTGTGCATACATTCAGGTG
Organism: Ambystoma mexicanum; assembly: GCF_040938575.1. Taxonomy (NCBI): domain Eukaryota; kingdom Metazoa; phylum Chordata; class Amphibia; order Caudata; family Ambystomatidae; genus Ambystoma; species Ambystoma mexicanum. Next base: position 1,178,475,246 of record NC_090929.1, read on the forward strand.
CACACCTTCATTGATGGGCATAGGCAGCAAGAAATCACATCAGAAATACCATTTAGACCTTAGTGATCAATGTCGACCTACTGCCTTAATTATGTTGGATGTATGCATGCATGTGATACAGTACAAGACAACATGGATAACCTGGACCAATGGGGAGGGGAACCTGAAGGACTGTGCAGGCCTAGTTACCATGACACAGTTTTTACAAAATTGTCGTACAAACACAGTATGACTGTGCCTCAAACTTAAGAGGGATACTACCGCCCTAGCCCAGACTCACTATTCCAAAAGGTTTTTTTCATTCTGCAGAGTACTATCCCTACTGTCTAGTCTGCCCCTATCTTAGGGATGGCCCAAAGTACATAGCCTTATCCATCGAACTGCCTCAAGGACCTCCTAAGTAACCTAGGCGGGGTGGTAGTATTGTCCTGGTATGTATTTCCTTTAGAAGACTGTATTTCAACCTGTTTACTTTCTCTCCTACTGCTATGCCTGCCTCAACCATTCTTCATCCTGACAATAATATCTTCTTCAATCTCCCCCTCTCTCTCTCTACGCTCTATGCTCTGGTCCTATGGCACTCTCTCTCCTCCAGTCTCTCCTCTCCAGCTGCCTCCTGATCTTAAGTGATCCTTTGTAGATATGTCTCCTCTCCACATTACCCCTCACTCTGCTCTGCACAACAATGCCATCTCTCACTTCTCTCTCTCTCTTTACACTATACCCCCTCCTATTCTACCAATTCACCATGTGTATCTCTACTCTTCCTTAACTATCCTGATTTAACTCTCTCACTCTCCTTCACATTTGAAGTGCCACATTGATACCACTCTCGCATTCTCAACCCTTTACATTCAATCACTCTACAGAAGTTCAAAGTCTCCTCATTCTGATGCATCCCCTTCACTAGGCTCTTCCTCATCCTTTATCTCACCATCTTTACTCAAACACATCTCACTGTAGCAGACTCTGCTAATGTATTATACCCCCCACCCCCACTTCCTGCCTGGAAGCTTCTCTCTGCTCCCATTGGGTATTTGAGTGAGCTGCTTCCCTGGGAAAATATCTTCCTAAATCAATTGCCATCACCCCATCCCACTCCCCCATTTGGACTTGTAGTTGCAAATAGAGAATCCATGATGTTCCTCTTTTTGGCACCAGGGCTTGTCTGTTGGACCCTTGTGCATTGTCATACTCAAAGTTTTCCACTTTCCTTTTCTAAACTGTGCTGCTTACCATGATTCATGGTCCATCCCATGAGCCTGAGCAGTGTTTTGGATTGTGGTATTTGTAGTACAATTTTAGATACTAGGTTGATCCAGTAACCAAGCCTTTGGGGAAGTACCTGAAATATTAAACAGAGAGACTTTGCCAGAAAAGATGCTGATATGTGCCTGGTTAGAGACAGAAGCACAGATCTGAATGCATGGCACCAGGCCATGTGAGCAGCCATAGACCTGGATCACCCTTATCTCCCCTAAACAACCTTCAAGGTAAATCAAGCTCTGGCATACCCTGGTAGACCACCTATTCCAGGTTTAGTGGGGTATTTTGCCCCCATGACAGGGTTTTACCAATGACCCTGCTGTAGTAATTTCTGTAATGAACATCGGGGACCAGCATATCCAATTGGATTGTTGAACTCAACACCTATACCCCCACAACTCTTTTTAACATCTATCTGTTCCGCCTTTCCCATATGAGAGAAGGCTCTGCTCTGTGTTTTCAGATATATTGGATCTCCTCGGTAATTTGGCTGATGTCAACAGGTTCAGGGAGTGTCTGAAGACAGTGCTTCCAAGGATTCAGTTTAATGGCCTGTCCCTTAATAGAGAAATGACAGTGGTCATAGTCCTGGGTTGCTTCAATTCCGGCTCCCTTCTGGTATTATGCCTTTTCTTCAGGAATGGATAAGGACCTCTGGCTACTGTAATGAAGCTTTGCGCCATTTCAGATCAAAATCTAACAACCTTTGAGCTGCAGGTTGCGGCCACATTTAAAATGGCATTTTATTACATTTGTACACTCTATACAATCTGTCCACTGCTCATCCTGGATCACTTGAACATCCTAGGATTTGTCTTTATCCAATGTGCAGCACTTTCTGGGCAATGCTGCATGGGCATCCCACAAGCAAGGCAGGGTAACTGCTGTTACCATCGGCAGCTGGGAGAGGGGCAGCCCCAACCTCCCTGTGCCTGCTCCTCTCCTCCTCCCAGCTACGGAGACACGCAGTCTCGGCAGCACAAAGCCACGGAAGGGTAAGGTGCGAATAGTCATCTCACCCTTCCTCCAAACAGCAAGGTGCTAAGCGCCATAAGGAAAACAACCGTCAGGCAGGGCCCAGGTACAAAAGATCTGCCCCCACCAGGGGGCCAGACAGTCGGCTATCCGGCCGGGGGCTGCGACAACAGCAGCCCCCACCACATGCACAACAAAGACCGAGAGGCTCCCTGGGTCCTATAAATATGAGCAGCATGCTCAGAGTAAACACAGTCTGTTTGTGGACCCTGAACGGGGACCCAAGCAAACAGGAGGTTCACTGTTTACTCAGTGTCTTCCAAATCTTCTTGCTTCTTTAGCAATTCTTGAAGTTTGCTGTACATCGCAGCGTCCTTTTTCTTTCCTGAACATTGTACTGTTCAAAGCAATTGCATTGCAGACTTAAAGAAGGAAGAAGAGGCAACCGAACAGCCAGCGCGGACGGCGTCAATCTCAACATCTCGGCATAGAGGAAAAAGCAAGCGGCGAGCGTGTCCAAAACGAAACAAACAAAGACGCGTGCTGCGGAATCATCTCAAACCAGTGCGAACGAAGGAGAGAGAGGCACCCGAGCAGCCCAGCGCGGACGGCGGCCGATTCAACAACTTACAGGTGATCCACCGCGCTGGGGCTACGAGGGAGGAAAAATAGACATTTGTGGCCGGGAAGAGATACAATTTGTCACAGTGGACCGGAGCCCCCGCGTTATAAGGCAGGCGGGGCAAGATAACACAAGCCAGTTTTAAACTCGGACAGAGCCACAGCCAGCTTGGTAGCACGGCGAGCCGGGAGCTCATTTTTCTTGACATCCACGCAGAGCTTGCGAACACAATTTCAGGCTCGGCGGTCCCAAATATTGCAGATTAAAAATAATTTCTGTAATATTGCACGTGCGCCCTCACAGCGAAACCAATTAGTTAAATACCAGTGAAACAAGCCTGGGGGCTGCCCATTTTTAAAATAAACACCACACAAAGTGGACACTAGGAGACATTTTTTCTTTGAACCCTGTGAAGAAGGCACCAGCCAACAGTTACCCAGCACTGGCAACAAATAGAACAGGCTCAAAGAGCTCGCCGATAGCAACAGTTTAACTCCTTGATAAAACTTTTTTCCTTTTCCTATAACAGGCATAAAAGACCATGGGGCCCAAACGGAAAGCATGGGCACCCTCAACACCGGTGCAAAAGCCCTAATCACCACAATTGTTAGCAGCCATTGAAGTGGCAGAGCACTACGGATGGGCATGGGTTAGAGAAAACATGTACGGCCTTCCAAGGGAAGGAATTACCAGCCCACCCAGCCAAGAGGAGGTTTCTGCACCATTAAAAAGGAGAAAAGTATACCATAAAAGGTACCAAAAAATTGTCAAAACTATGCGAGAATGTAGCGGAATTACAGCAAATAATGGTAGAAATAAGGGGAAACAGACACCACCCACAAGGGAACCTGGGGCCTCAAACCCTACCATCTCAGTAGAACCTACAATAACGGTTGTCAACCCAACCATAACACTACCTACAGCAATACCACCACAACAAGTACAACAGTTGCCAGTAGCACCCACAGCTGTAAATACAACAGCCTCTACAACTCCAGCAACAGATTCAGCAGGTGCTCTAAATGCATGGGCAACCCCCAGCACAGACAACATGGGCGTGACAGGGACACCCGGCAGCAATACAACTGACATTGTAACAATCTGTAATGCACAGTTAGACCAAAAAATGAAATCTTTCCAAACAGAGATATTAAATATATACAACAGATGCCACAATCAAAGAAGCCATATGGGCCAAGGAATGTATGGAAATCTTTTCCCTAATAGAAGCCCAGCGTAAAGGGAAAGATGCTTTCAGAGACCCCAAAAAGATAGAAGAAAAAGCTATTGCCAGAAACGCCCAGGTCGAACAAAACTGGGACAACTGGTTACAAGCCTTTGCCATCTTAGCAACAATATATGAAGAAAAATTCCCCATGGATGGTAGGAAGATCTGGGCATACGTTGATAAAATAAGGGAAGTAAAAGTAACACAGGGGGGGAAGACATGGCTAGCATACGACATCAGATTTAGGAGGAGCATGTCAGAAAGGCCGGCCATTGAGTGGGATGAAGTCCAGAACAATTTATACACCCTCAACACCGAACCTCCCCAGGAAGAAGATACCATGCATTCTTCTTCCAAAAATAGCAAAAATTTGCAAGGAAGCAAATCCCATGACAATGATGAATCCAAAAAAGGGGAGCAGCCCTTACGGAGGAACCAGCCTTGGGCGGCTAAAAGTAATGCCACAGACAGAACAGCAGGCTGCCAAATCCAACATCCCATGCAGAAATTTTGGGAAAAACCAGTGTACATGGGGCAAAGAATGCTGGTACAAACACGCCTGCACAAACTGCAACGGCGACCATGCAGAAAGCAACTGCACCAGACTACCAGCCAAGAAAGAATGATATCCCAATTTTAGAACAGGACAAACACCTATCAACCCGGGCAACTTTAGGGACGCCCTAAACAACTACCCAGACAAGGAAACTAGCAGGATACTATGGCAGGGTTTCACCAAAGGTTTTTCCATCCCATTTAAGGGCACTGGGTCACACACCAGCCCGATGAACCTAAAGTCAGCCAGGGACAACCCCTAGATAGTAGAAACCAAAATCAAGAAAGAACTGCAACTAGGCAGGGTAGCAGGTCCCTGGGACGGCATGCATTTAAAGAACTATTTAATATCTCCACTAGGCCTGGTCCCCAAAAAAGAACCCGGGAAAATGAGGCTAATCCATCACCTCTCCTACCCTAAAGGCCAGTCTTTAAACGACAGCATCCCACACACAGAATCCGCCGTATCTTACACACATTTCCAAGAGGCGGTAAGGCTCATACAAGAGTGCGGCAGAAACGCCTTGATGGCCAAGTTGGACATCAAATCTGCTTTCAGACTTTTGCCAGTCCACCCAGAGTCATAGCAGTGGCTAGGTTTCACTTTTAACAACAAATCCTATGTAGATACATGCCTCCCCATGGGGTGAGCAGTATCCTGTGCACTATTTGAGCAATTCAGTTCCTTTTTCCAATGGGCTTTCCTAAAGCAGAGACCAGGGACAAAAATAGTGCATTACTTAGATGATTTCATGGTCATAGGACCACCAAACTCCAGGGAATGCGGCAGGGCTTTAGCAAAACTTGACCACATGGCCTCACAGTGGGGAATTCCCCTAGCAAGGGAAAAAACCACCAAACCAGACACAAACATAATTTTCCTGGGCATCGAAATAGACACAGCAAAGGGGTTCTGCAGAATCCCCAAAATAAAAATATCAGAACTCCTGTCTAAAATACAAAACCTGATAACGAAAGAAAAGGGGACAGTAAAGGAAATACAATCCTTAGCAGGCAGCCTCAATTTCGCATCCAGAATAATACCTCAAGGGAGGATATTTTCCAGAAGCCTAGAGTTCAAAATCAAATCACTCAACAAACCACACTTGCATATCCGGCTAGGCAGAGAGGTGAAACAAGACCTGGAAACATGGGGAATATTCCTCAGAGATTTCAACGGGACTTTATTTTAGCGAACGCCTTTAAATACCCGGTCAAACAGGGTCCTATACACAGATGCAACTGGGAGCAAGGGGTATGGAGCCATACTAGACTCTGAATGGGTGGCAGGACACTGGCCCAATGCATGGCAAGCAGCAGGGTGGACAAGAAACATCACCCTACTAGAAATATTTCCCATCTGGCGAACATTACACATCTGGGGCAGGTGACTAGCAAATATGGAACTTTTGATCTGGTGCGATAACATGGCTGTAGTGGGCTCCATAAACAGAAGGTCTACGAAATTCCCTTTAGTACTGAAAGTATTACGAGCCATTACAACAGTCACACTACAAGAAAACGTTGTACTCAAAGCGAAGCACGTTTCAGGGGCAGATAATAACAATGCTGATGCCTTATCTCGCTTCCAGTGGACAAGATTCCGAGAGCTAGCGCTGCACGCCCAAGAACAGATGAAGCCAATACCAGCAGAATGCTGGCCAATAATGGTAAGACTAACGGCATCAACGCCAACGCCAGAGAGCACAGGCCGGGATGCCCAACGAAAACCAGGCACCTCTAAAACAGGTGCCAACAAGACATTGGCATCAACGCCAGCACCAGAGAGTGCAGGCCGGGATGACCAATACAAAGCAGGCACCTCTAAAATGGGTGCCAACAACACATTGGCATCAACGCCAGTGCCAGAGAGCCCAGGCCGGGATGCCCAACAAGAATCAGGCACATCATCAACAGGTGCCAACAACCTCACAGGCTTCCTAACGGAGATGGCAGAGAGGGCAGTGGCAAGCACTACTGCAACACAGTACAGTAAGTGTTTGCAAACAGTATTTAAGGCCACAGGTGTAAACCACGTAGAATTAATAACGATTAAAGATATAGAAGTATTTTTAAAATGGGCTCGGGAACAAGGTTTCAAAAGGGATTAGGCTAAAAGACACCTGGTGGCAATTTCATATTTTACAAAAATACAGGGCGATTCAGACCCCACCCATAACGCCCTCATCTCTTATGCAGTGAACGGATGGGGCAGAATAGAGGGTGCCCAAGTGGACACCCGTGGACACCTTGATTTCAGCAAACTGGTGCAGATAGCAAGCCAGTTGGAAGCCATATGTTGGCACCTATACGAGATAAGGTTATTTAAAACAGCCTTTTTCCTAGCCTACTTTGGGGCTTTCCGGGTAGGAGAACTCATCGCTTCCTTCCAGCACCAAGGCCACAAACGGCCTGGGTGTCATGGAAATCATGGTGAGACAGGAGAGTGTTAACATATAAATGCAACAGTCGAAAACGGGTGCAAAAAGAACCATCAACATTTGTTGCATTGATGAAGCAACAAACTGTCCGGTTTGCATCACCAACCTCTATTGGGCACAATGACCCAAAGTTGGGGGGAGTTTTTTAATCCACAAGGACGCATCGGCCCTAAGCCGCTACCAATTTAAAGGAGTGCTGATAAAAGCAATCAGCAAAGCAGGGTGGGATCCCAAACAGTTTGGCACTCATTCCTTCAGGATAGGTGCCGCCACTGCAGCATGGCAGGGAGGCTTAGCACCACAACAACTAAAAAACATAGGGGGGTGGAAGTAAGACTGTTATAAAAGATATATCAGACCACAACTGATATAGCCATCCTCCCTAAAATGTTCTTTCTTTTCCCTCCCTCCCACCACCACAGAAACAACAGGCGAATCGAGGACCACACTCCGATCAGCATGGATAGTTGCCACTCATTCGTTTTCAGGACAGGCAGATGGGCAGAAGAGACTAAAGAAGGGCCACCTTTCAGAAACACCATTGCTTCATGGTGGGGATACAGAGGCCTACGTTGGGCCGATGTCCACGAAACACTAGCAGAATTGGTGGGATACAGGGACCCCCCAGAATTCCAGATCATTCATCTAGGGGGCAACGACCTAGTCAACACGGCTAGACGCATCCTATGCGAAGAAATCTGCTCCTCCCTAGCAGGCATTTCGCACAACTGGAGGGGTACTGAAATATACTTCTCAGCCATCTTACCAAGAAAGAAATGGCTAGGGGCCAACTGCTGCAAATCTATAGACATATCCAGAAGAAAATTGAACAGGACGATAGAGAGATTCTGTCTGACAAGAGGACTGGGTTTCATAAAACACCCAGCCATTACACTAGGCAACCCAGACCTCTTCCTCCACGACGGCACCCATTTGTCTAACAAGGGCATGGAGCATTTATTTCGGGAAATCAATGCAACACTTGCTCACAGGGGCTGTCTCTAGGGCATACTCTTGGGGGAACACGGTCAGCCGTCAACCTGCCCGTGTGTGGCGGCACGGGTCAGAGGGGGTAACCTCAGGACCCGGTGCCCAAAAGCATGATACCATCATGATATGTGATATTGTTATTGCCATAACTCATATCTGTACAATAAAATCCCCACGGCCATTTATTGCCAACACTTGACACAAGTTGTGAGCCTATCATTACGGGAGAGGGTTTGGGGTTCGGCCAATACTAATGCATGCATATGGGTTCAGCAGTTATGGCTGTTTAAAATCGACAAGCTGTTCAAAACAGGCTAATTATGACTAGCCCACCTTTTTTTCAATGTGTTGTTTTCATTCTGTCGTTCATGTTCTATTTTTCATACCATTACTTTTGGCAGTTTTTGTTCTTCTTTCAAAGCCTTGAAGCTTCCGGATTGTGGGTGTGCCGTTATTAAAGGATAACTCCTCTTCTGTTTTAAGACCTACACACTGTCCACGACGTTCATTCGAAACATTAGGAATGCAGGCATGTCCTTATTACATGTTTCAATGCAATGCTCGTAGTTTGCATACAATATAACTGTGCAGTGTTTTAGCATGCCCACGTTTTCATTTCATGATGAGCACTTTAGAATGTTACACGCGAACACAACATAGACACTGTTTATTGCCAACATATACCCCCCCCCCCAGAGGAACATCAATATTTTTAGGTGGAGTGGGTCATTGGCAGACCTATATTTACTGAGTGTTTGAAAATAACAAGGGGGGGGACCATTCCTAAGTGCTTGTCTTGCTTGACCAAGCCTATAATATTCTGTGATTTTAAGCACTGTTTGACATTGATGGATGGCAAGGAAGTGTCCATTGGAAATATGTGCATTAGCGTGTTCTTGTACCAAAAGCTACCTGACGAATCTCGGCCATTTTAAATGGAGTGAAGTAAAACGCTGAAAGAACGTAGTTGCCATAGTAAGCAGCGTTGCACGGCATGCGATATTCCAAAGTGCAGACTGCCTGAATGCACAGTTGAAGGCAGAGTCGAAAGCAGACCTGCCAAGTCTCATTTTTCAAGGAGTTGAAAGGTTAAGGTTTTGTTTTTGTGATTGAAACCGAATTATTAAAATCAAGCAACTAATCAGTTAATATTTAGTTCTGTTGGAGTGACTGATATTAGGGAAAATCTTGTCAAATGTCATGGACCAACCATGCTCCTCAATGCCCAACAATGCTAATAATCAATACTGGGCGAACATGTTTGTGAATACCCTGTATCACCAGACTTCTGGGTGTGTTGAGTCCTTCCACCGTGTGGATCTTCCCCTGAGAGTGTTTCGGGGCAGTTAGGTGTCATCCATGAGTATAAATCTATGCCCCTGGGTGGTTAGAGTAGATTTCTGCCCCCCGCCCCCAATTCCCCTCCACTCAGGTCCCTATAAGATGCACTAGTAAATCTCTTGCAGACACAGGGGCATGTTATGTTTTCACATTCCAGTGCTCTGGAAATAATTCAGATAAGTCTTATGGGGCTGGGAAGGAGGGAGACAATGGTGAGCAGTAGGGGTGTGGAAAGGTAGACACGAGATTTGTTTTGGGTGATGTAGGGTGGTTACTTTATACCCCACAAAAGTGGCCAGTAAAAATGTTATCAGCGAAAACGTGCAGGCCACTATTGTGAATGTTCACCCAGCCTTTGAAAAATAAATAGACATATAATGAAAGTTTCCAATGGGAATGAGGTAAAGCAAGTGTAGAAAGGCTACTTCAAATACTGCAAGGGTTAACCTGCAATGGGGGACTTGCTCCCTCATAGGGACTTGAGAAGTCACGATTTACCAGCAGCCACCTTTAGAGATTCCTCGGCGACCAAAGCCAGGAGCAGTTATAATACGTTTGATTCATAGTGGAGAAAACCTTCAGAGTGCTTTGTGTGCATTCACACTGAATTTCAAGGGCCACCATTTAATGTCAATTACTTATTCCAATTAAAGGAAGAGCATTAATTTAGTTTAAGTGGTACAAATTGGCCAAAATGTCCCTGAAACCTAGGCAGGATTGCAGAAGACACTCTACATTCAGAGAAATGTTGTAAAGCTGTTGCGACTGCAGCTAGTGATTGTGGACATTTTATAGATATCACTAAAGTTTACTGACTCATTTAATTTTGTTGAATACTTGAAAGTCATTCAACAAATGTAGACGTGCAACTGAAACAAGTTAGCTCAGCTGTTTAAAATATAAATATAACACTTATTTGAATTAATAAATGCATTAGTTGGTAACAAATCATATATGCAATGGGGAGCACTGTCAACAATATGGGGGAGCACAATGAGTTGTTGCTAGAAAATTGCTGTCACGTCATTTTCTCAAAGGCGGCTGTAGATGCGATGGAGGTTCCGCCACTAAGGTGCCATCACATTATTTTCTGATTGCGCTGCAGCGCGCTAGTCTTTTTCATCATGGCTGCCACCTGAAACAATATATGCCATCAGCACTCTTGCGGCGGTGCGTTGCAACCCTCTGGCCAGTCTTAGGGGTAAGACGCTGTGTTCCAGGCCCTGTGCTTCCAACACTCTCTCTTTTGCTTGTTTTTTTGTGTGCCTTTCCTTATGCTTTCGCCTGATTCCCCACATCGGGCTCTCGCTTGCCGTGGGAAGTCTCCCCCTGGTTTCTCCTTCCTCCGGCTCTCTCTCTCTCTCCTCCCTCTCCATCTGGGTATTGGCTCTATCTCTCATCTGCCCTGGGATCCCGATACCTTTACTGGTCGCATGCATATTCCATGGTTGCACACAGATTTGGACTTACTTTCCACCACCTTTGGTTCCCGTTCTCATTTACGTGTTTCCAGCATTTCTTACGTGACTGCACACGTATTGGGACATACTTGCTGCAGCCTTTAGATTCTGTTCCAGCAAACACACAAAATTGGATACAGTTGTGATTCCTTAAGTCTGGATGGCTACCCAGAACGCCTATTCCACCTGAGCCCTCTCGGAACATCCCACTCTGCTCACCTTCATTCAGGGAATGATGTGCCTATCCAGGCTTTTCCTTGTCTCTCTTGGGGAAGAGGCCGCTAGTCCCCGATTCTGGAGGTAGACATAGTGGATTCCCCCGTGAGACGAGCCCTATCTCTTCAAAGAACTGAAGACCAGTAAAAATCAAAGAGGAAAGAAATGGAAGAAGAAGGGAACCACCTCTTACATCCCAGAAGTAACAGTTGAGGAGTTGGGGGTCCTCTCAGACACTGAACCCAATCATGACAATTGCTAATGATGACTTCCATAGGACGGGCAATAATTACTGATTTGAGGCACACTAATATGACTGGTGCCAAGGACAGGGACGCAGCATAGCAACTCGAGCAGCATGCAGCAGGTAAGTGGTTTGGTAGCGAGGGGTGTGAGGCAAGAGGTTCTGGATGTCTTGGAGGTCTGCGGGATGATGGGGTTGAGTGGGGGAACAAGGAGGGTCTAGCGGATAGAAAGTAAAACAGGATGTCAGCATCCAGGGAAGGGGCTTGTGCAACACGGGCAGGACACTGGCAGTTCTCTGACGTTTTCAGCCATCTGATTTGTTGAGCATACTTCCCAGGTGTAGAAAAGAGGATGACTAACAGTTTATGGGGGAAATAATCAGTGAGTATGATGAAAGATTCATTGTTAATACGTGGAAGTATGTATTTGTGGGAAAGAGAGCTGTAGACAGACAGATATGCAGTGACTGCAAAGCAAATGAGCAAGGTTGACTAGGGAATGAGTCAGGCCTGCATGATATCACTGATGCACCATTTCCTATAAATGAGGATGATTAACTATCTACTGACACGGCAAAGCGATTGAAGGACACAGATGTGAATGGTGGAATGTGATAAGTAATAGGAGCATTTTATAAGTGAAGGAAGGATGGCGGTTAACACAAAGGATGCATTATAACTAGAACATGAGACAGAGATACCATGTGAGCCTCCACTGTCATTCTCAAGGTGAATTTTTCATTTTACTTTACGGACACCTGCCCAGTGTTATTTCTCTTCTTTCGGTAAGTCATCAATGCCTTAGAATTCAGTCTGTTTGTGCAAAGGTGACAGAGAGAGAGTGCCTGTTTCCCTTGAGACCATCTTGTGTGAAACACTGCTTTCTGGACAGCTGGTCGAGGTAGTAGCAATTGTCCGATGCACTCCGCTCCTCGAATGTTTGGGCACTTTCATGAAAAGTATCTGCATAAAAATAAATCTTTAATGTATTTGGTGTAATTAGGCTCAATACACAGTGCTTCATTATGGCCCTTCTGGGCACTTTTGATTTGTGTTGGGTTCTTTGCGTATGCATCAACGTGGAACCATGCAGTGCTTTCAACATGGCTGCTCAGGCCTCTACAACATTGGAGGCAGTGTTTGATTACAGCCTTTCTACAACCTGTACAGGGATTGGCAGGGAGCTAATTATTTTAACCAACCAGGGGCTGGCAGGCTTCAGCCAACGCCCCTCTTCAAAGGCTGACTTCTAAGGCCACTGTCTGCTACTGGGATGCTACATGAATCTACTACTGCAACCTGGATCTCCGTGGGGCTGCCAGCTCACTCAGCTACGAAACTGCACTGCCAAGACTCTATTACTTTCCTCTCCATAGGTTAGTTCCCTCCTTCTGTTTTTCCTTTATTTTCCATTCATGGTACTTAACTCTCCCCTCAACCTGCTCAACCTGTTCTCCCTGTTATGCTCTCTAATATTCTCATTCCAGAACTCACCTCTACTCATACCTAATTTCCTTTACCTATGGTGCCTTAGCATTTACCTTTGAAAGTCAAATGTGGGTGTGTAATTGGGAAGTCAAATGTGGGTGTGTTTTTGAAAGTCAAATTTGGCTGTGTAATTGGGAAGTCAATTTTGGGTGTGTAATTGGGAAGTCAAATATGGGTGTGTAATTCAGAAGTCAAATTTGTGTGTGTTTCTGAAAGTCAAATTTGGGTGTGTTTCTGGGAAGTCAAATTTGGATGTGTTTCTGGGAATTCAAATTTGGTTGTGTTTTTTTTATTTAACTTTGGCCCTAAATTGAAACCTGCTGCTCCATACCGCTGTACTTGCATTTTTATCCTACTGCCTCCTCCCTCTACCTGCCCATGGCATTATCTGTTTCTCCTATCTACCCCAAATGCTTCTCTATCAACTATCCTTCCCTTCTCGTTAAGTCTATTAGAAGAAATTTAAAAAGGATATCTTGGCCTCCAACCCAAGTCTCCCCATCGCCAATACTTATTACAGCGCCTCTGGCAGGCAAACCCTCACTGACATTCTCTTTGTCATCCCTTTGCCAGATCTCTGGACCCCTTATATGATCTCTGTGCTCTTTCCTGTTTCCTCCTCTCCCATTAATGGTGGCACCTGCTGGAAAGTCCTCATGGATTCCTTTCACTCCTCCAGAGTCATCACTAATGTCTACCTAAATGGCATTGTCGTGGTGCGACGCCCTCAGGCCAATCTCCTCCTCTTTGATAGGTGGTTCCCTCCACTCATCAACTTTCTCTCATCTCCAGCTGTACTCTAATCTCCTCCTTTGGCTACCTTGCCCTCTTTTCCTTCCTTTTCTGTCCGTCCTCAAGCTCCCTCCAACCTTCTCAGGGCATACCCCTGATTTGTACCCCTCCGCGGAAGGTCTTTAAGGCTGGCAACCTTCTTCATCTTGCCGCTCTCAACTCTCGCTCTGCTGTCAAACACTCCTCCGACATCTGCCACCTCCTTGAAGAACTTGACCTTGATGTCAATGGTCTTATCGAGACATGGTTCATGGCCAGCTCTGTCACAAGCTTTGACACTCTCCTCCCTGATGGCTACAAGATCCTCTCCGCCGCCAGAGCCACCCGGCCTGGAGGGGGTGTAGTGTTGATCTTCCCTGAGTGGATTCCTGCATCTATCATCCCCACTCAGACTTACTCCACTTTCGATTGCCTTGTCTGCATGCTCTCTCTCTCTCTCTCTCTCTCTCTCTCTCTCTCTCTCTCTCTCTCTCTCTCTCTCTCTCTCCCCTAGCCACTCACTTACTGTTGCTACTATCTACTGGCCCCCTGTTAAAATCACCGCTTTTCTCTCTGACCGGGCAGACCTCTCCTCCTCCCTCCTGGCCTCAACCACTCAACTCTTCCTCTTTGGTGACCTCAACATCCATCTTGATTCTCCCTGTTCCTCATCTATGCTCTTTTGTGACTTCTGCGATTCACTCTCCCTCTCTATCCTCCCCTCTGGCCCGAATCACTCTGCTGGTCACCCACTTGATGTCTTGATCTCCTCTGGCCTACCCCTCTCTATTCCTCACACCACTCCTCTCTCCTGGTGTGATCACTGCCTCCTCTCCTCTCATCTGTCCATCTCCTCCCCTCAAGCCAAGCCTACTCCAAGACTGCCACCCACCTTCTCGGACATCTGGCCCATGAAGCATGTGTCAGTTGAGGCTTTTGCTGCCACCTTCTCACCTCCACCACGGGCCGACTCACACCCTGACACAGCCCTCTCCCTTCTCTACTCCTCTATTTTTCCCACTCTTGATGCTCTTGCCCTGTCATGACGATCCACTTGAAGTCCAAAGCCAAGTGCAACTCTTGGTATGACTCTAACCTAGCTACACTTAAACATAAGTGTTGGGTAGTTGAGAGGAAATGGAGGGCTTCTTGTTCATCCCCTGACAAACTGGCCTGCCACCTGCTTCAAAGGCAATACTGACTCTCTGTCCACACCAAGAAGAGAGTCCACATTCAAGCCAGTGTCTCTGTACCATCTAACAAGTCAGCCGAACTCTTTAAAATCTGTAAGGAGCTGGCCCACCCCGCTGCAGTCTCCACTCCTCTTCTCGCCTCCCAGGCTCTTTGCAATGCCCTTGCCTCTCACTTTATCTCTAAAACCCAGGACGTCTTGTCCACCCTCTCCTCCGCTCTCGCTTTTCTCCCCCCTACTTCTCCTCTTGCTGACCCTCCTTCAGCTACCCCCACCCTCTTTCTGCTCCTTTCCTCTTTTCTCCCCTGATGAGGTCGCTAGACAAGTCTGATCTATGAAAGCCTCATCAAAACAGGTCCATCCCTGTTCCTCTAAAACCACTAAGGACAACATTGATATCCTCCCTCTAGCCCATGCCGATTTCTGCAGCCTCTTTGTTGCCTCTGAATATTTCTCCTCCACTTTGAACCACTCCCTTGGGCATCCACTCCTTAAGAAATCCACAGCTGATCCTTCTAGTCCGGCTAACTATCGCCCAATTTCCATTACTCCCTTTTTGGGCAAACTCCTGGAAAAGCTTGCCATCTCTCAGGTTAACCTTAATTCTGATTCTGTTGGTTCTCTCCATGATCACCAATCTGGCTTAAGAGCTGCCAGAAGCACGGAAACTGGTCTCCTGAACATCCGTGAATATCTGCTCTCCAACCATGACTCTTACATTCCCTCTGTCTTCACCCTACTTGATCTCGCCTCTGCTTTTGACACAGTCAACCATACCACCCTGCTCAACCGTCTCTGTGACAGTCTGGGTATCACCGATCAGGCTCTGGCCTGACTAACCTCTTTCCTCTCTGATCGACTCTCCAAGGTACAACTTGGGTCCTTCCTATCATCTATCTCCCTCTCTACCTGTGGTGTTCCCCAGGGGTCTAACCTTTCACCCTGGCTTTTCAACCAATACCTGGCAACTCTCGCCTACTGCATTTCCATTTTTTGCTCTAATTTCCAGTGCAATGGTGATGACACCCAACTCATTGTCTGGCTTCCTTCAGCCACCTCCTCTCTTTCCCTCATCTCTGATTGTCTAATCGCCATTCAAAATTGGTGTGCCGCCAACACACTTTGTCTAAATCCTAACAAAATTGAGATCCTCCTTATTGGTACACCTTCAACCATCCTTTCCCCTCACTCTTTGGCCGGCCTCCATTGGCCACACTCCTACCCCTACCTGCGAGGCCAGAACCTTGGGGTCATCTTTGACTCCACACTTTCCTTCTCTGCACACATCTCGGACATCTCTAAAAAGCACAACGTTTTACTGCACCTCCTCAGAGGTACTCTGCTTTTCCTCTCCTTCCCTCAGAAGTTCACTGTCTCCCAAGCTTTGGTTCTTTCTAGGTTGGACTTCTGTAAGAGCCTCTTTCTAAATCTACCTGCCTCCACCCTGCCCTTTACAACTAATCCAGAATAGGACTGCAAGACCTGTCCTTCGCCTCAAATCCTGGGATTGTATCTCTCCAGCTCTGAAATCCCTTCACTGGCTCCCAGTGGATGCAATGATTACATTTAAAACTCTCTGCATTGTCCACAAGGCTTTCTGGGGCCTGGGTCCAAAATACCTTCAACTATCCCCCTGTAAATACCTCCCCTCTCAAGGCCTTCGCTCCTCTACTTCTGACACCCTCAGGGTCTGTCATTTTTCAAAGAAACAAGCTGGGGGTAGATCTCTGTCTTCTGCTGGGGCCTCCCTTTGGAACAGCCTCCCTGCCACGTTGAAACTTTAGGAGAATCATCTCTGGTTCCAGAAGCACCTCGAAACCTTCCTCTTTGCTTCTGCCTTTGCCCCTCTTCTCCCCTGCTGAACTGTTTTCTCGCTCAGCACCATGCACCTGACCACCCTCTGTCCTTCGGGCTCAGGTACCGGTCCACCCTGCCACCCCCCTGCACTGCATTCAGGCCACCCCTTACACTGGGGTCTGTATCCGTACCCATACAGTCCCTCACCCACTTCTCTTCTGTATTTATCAGATATACCCTCTCTGCTTAACCTAGCACTTGTCACTTGCACTGCCACTGTTTTATCACCTTTATTTATTTATTCTACTTATTTATTTTTTCTGTTCTCTCCTGTGTTCTGCACTTTCCACCTATCCCCCTTCTATGCACTTTATCCCTTTTCTCTGTCCCATGCACTTGCGCATTCTCATTGTCACTGGGCCTAGTAAGATAGTTGTTTTTTCGTTCTCCCCTGTTCCCTTCCCTTTGCTTGGTCGCGCTCTGATACACTTGTGCATGAGCGTGATATAAATAAAATATCATATCCTATAATACCCGGAGTGTGGACAATTCAAACATAAGAAAAAAACAGGTACGTCTTTAATACTCCTTTAAACTTGCTTGTGGCGTGTGTCTGGCCCTTATCACTTAGCAAACTCTGGTGACCACTACGTCAATCTTACCATCGTGTTGCTCAATGGGAAAATCAAATACTGGCACTATCAAGCTTCTCCGGAAAATATTAAATAAAAGGACATCACAGTACCTGTGTCTTGGTACGATCACATGCAATGGAATTACAGTCAGGGTTATGCACTATATCAAAAACGATGCCTCCAATTTTAAATATGCTAACCATGTCCCAATAGCTAGCAGATTTTTCCGAAAAAAAGAAAGAAAACAAACATATATTTGTAACACATACTTAACAGGAATTAAACTGGGTGGCACAGGTATGTGTTTATAGTACACCTGATAGAGCGAGCCATTGCACGAAAATCAGCTATCATTTTTCCTGAGAAACCTAACTCAATGAAATAATGTTAGGGTATGTGTTGACTTTTTTTATAAGTCACACATTTATAGCCTTTTGTCTTCTATAGGTATTTGTTATGAGGTTTAGGCAAGGGCTACAATCCTTAATGCGTTATAACCCCATGCATCAGTAGAAAGAGGGCTGTTGAATTTCATGCACTTTTCACCCTGTGTTATTTTTAGTGTGCCTCCGCGCGAAGATCGGAAGGCATTGTTTGTCTTTTAAAAGACTTCAGTACATGTTTACCTCTTTACTGACTAATATATATATATTCCAGCTCGCATCATGTCGATCTTTCTTAAAGGAACACAGTCTTGTCAACAGTTGCTAGCAGGTTTAAGAAGGTAGAACCGATGTCCTGTTTCGGGCCTGGCACGATTGGGTTTTCTTCCATTGGTGTAATCACAATACATATTTTGCGGATTCTGACAACTCTGAAGTTATTGGCAATGTATTGTGCATTAAACATGTCGTTTTCAGAACAAAGGATGATCATTATTCTTTCCAACATTCAAAATCAAGATACTGTTTCAAAATAATTATGGTTCAGAATCAAGCTGGAACAAATTAATCAGTCCAAGTTAACTTTGGATGCAAAATGAGTGCAAATGATAGTTTAACTAGCACCCCATTATCTGTGGCATTATTTATTATTATTATTATTATTATTATTATTATTATTATTATTATTATTATTATTATTATTATTATTATTATTATTATTATAAATAACATTATTAGATTAGTATTATTATTTTTAGCTTGAACCTGGTTCCGGAGCAATGGAGCCAGGTCAGAACATTGCTAGTAAACATTAGAAATAATTATCACACTGAAGTATATGAATGTGGTGTGCACAAGCCAGCTGGAAAGTGTTGTCCAGAGAGCCATGTCTTCAGTTCTTTCCTAAACTGAAAGATAATTGGAGCAGGCCGGATTGTCAAGACGACCAGAGTGTAGCAGGACAAGAACTATGTTCCAGTTTTCCCCTTGCTAGACAGTATAGTTTCCAGTCTGGTGATGGTCTTACTGAGAGATGACCTTGTGCCTCCCAATGTTTGGCCATCAGGTAGGAACATGTACTGGTGGTGGTTGCCTTGTAGGTGAGAGACCATTTTGCACCAGATCCAGATGAAATGGGTGTGCAGTGTAATTTGCACAGGGTGGAATGATGTGATCGAATTTCTTAGATCCAAATGGTGAGGTGATCCCCACCATGGTAAGGCACTTTGAGCGGGCCGAGTTCAGCATACAGAAGCACCGTTAGGAGTGCATCTGCCTGTTGATATGTGAGATCACTAGGGCTTGCATGGCCATCCAGAGATCCTGGGGTGGGAAGATGGGCTTGAACTTGTGAAGCAAGGAGACCTGACACCAAGCCATTGGCGCCTCTATCACAATTGTTATCCACAAAGAAGCTTAGGCAATTTGCTGAGTGTGTTGGGCAAGGGTTTATTCCTTCCAAGTACTTTTCGTCCAGCCATCTTTGAGTGGGTTCCTGCTCGGAGGGGTCTACCAGGGGTTTGAATTCGGTCTTGGTGGGGTCCAGCTTAAACTAGGGCCTTCTCATCATGGTTGAATGTTTGCAAGACACGAGCAAAGGTGAGAGATGGCTTGTGAACCTTGAATTTTTGGTACAATTGTGTATCGTACTGGTGTTTCACACTGTTTGAGTCATCTTCCAGTAAGCCTAGCTTTCCAGTAAGCCTAGCTTTCCATATAAATGGTAAAAACGACAGAGGAAAGAATGGAAACCTGAGAGACTCCACAATGGATGGGGTGGTGTTTACACCTGAGAGAGCCCATCTTCATAGCCCAGTGTCTAGCAGGTAGGCAGGATGTGAACACATTTATGGACCATATCTATCCTCTGTGCAAGGATGGTAAATCGTTTGTGATGGTCGACCATGTCAAATGCAGCAAACAGGTCAGGAGGACTCGCTGGAACAGGTCCCTTTATCAATACTATAATAGCATTGTTGATTATCGGATGGGGCCTGTTACAGTGATGTGTATTGGGTGGAAACCAGATTGGCAATCACAGTAATTTATGTTCCATGTATTAACAATACATGTTATTTCTCTATCTGATGGCATGTGAACCTGGGCAAATGATTCCAATACCTGGTGAAATGTTTACATACTTGGACATTTTACAGCACTACCGACATATGTTGTAAGTAAACGGGTATATGATGATACAATATGGATGCCATATTCTATCCTAATATTGTTATATATGAGTATATGAGCATTTATATATGAGTGTATGAGAAATGGTGACATTGCTATCAAACAATAGTAGAATCTTAACTAATGTTGCAATACCTGTAGATATGGTGCCAATACTCTACAATAGGGTTATTACCCAGTTACAACATGTCAAATCATTCCGTTTGGATTAAGTATGTGGTCAAATAAAAGCGTGCCTGACAAATTGTGGTAGTACTTGGATGATTATAGTGGTTATGTTGGTACCAGTCAAATATGGAGAAAATGGTTGTCAAATGATGTATCTTGGTATTTGATGGCAGCAGCAGGCAAATACAGTGACTACTTAGTCTATGAAGGTATTAAGGTAAAATGTAGCATATGATTTTAGCTCTAAGACCACACAAAAAAAGAGAATGTGCTATGAGTAGTCTTTAAGTTGCAGAAGTAAACCGGCATATGCTGGCATTGCCTATTATGTGCTTATGATACCTGCATACGTTTACATGTGAGGGCAGTACCCGCCAAATAATAATGTCGTCATATGCCCCCACAACTCACACAATGTTTGCGGTCTTTGTCATATAATGTGATTTGAGAGTTTCTAAGCATTTAATGCCAATATCTGGCAAATGGTCGTAGTTTCTGGGAAAAGGATGGCTACTAAATAGAGTAATTGCTTGAACAAAGGTGGCGAATAGCCTAAAAGGTATCCGGGTACCTGTGAATATGCTGGCTTCAAAGGAACTGCGTTCATGTTACAAAAGTCAGAATGACTTGCTGACACTGTTTGTTCAGCCTGTGTTTTCTGTGGTACCTTCTGCTTCAAATTGAACTAAAGCTTACATTCCCTCTGCCTTTCTCTCAGTTTCCATGTAGAAAGCATTATTTCTTGTCAATTGCTCCTCTTCATTGTTTCTCAACATTGCCTTGCACCTGATCCTAGTTGCAGACTGCTTGGAACAGTAGCCATTGTACTTAATGTTTCCCTCTTCAGTTCTCTGTACTTACATATTTTATTTTTCTTGTGGACGCTGTACCATACACTCCTTTGAAGTCCCTTAATCTCTTCATTCTCCCGCAATTCCTGGTTTTCTGCCATTAATAGTATGCCTCTGTCTTGTACTCTCCTCATATATGTTTCTCTTGCAAGTTTCCTTCCCCCTTATGCCGGTGGATTGCAATATTGGTACTCTGTGTAGTATAGTAAGTTAGCAATCAATAGTACCTTTTTGTGGTTCTTGGTGGTCCGGCAGTGCAAAGTCATACTTCTTAGCCCTCAGGGTGCAGTGAGTCCCAATTTAGGGGTTCAGGGACAAGATGAGTCCTTTTCTCATTCTACAAACACAGACTGGATTGCACTCTATGCTCCTGCAGTCCTATGCTGACACCTAGGACAGCTGCCAGTTTACTTAACGTTTTGCGTCTCAGTACATCCTTCTCCAATCCAGCAAGCAGCTTACTCCAACAAGGTTTTTCTACAGGCAAATTAGTTTTTTCTGGAGGGTATAACCCTTCTTGGAGCCACTGACAGCCATGGGTTAACAATTGAATCCACCAGGGCAGCATGGGCGGATTGACTCCTGATAGTACGAGTCACAGTGACATTCAGGTAAGGCATATTGCTTAGAGCAGGTCACTCCTCCGGTTGCTGTAAATCTGATTCCAGGGACTCAGAGAGAATATGAGTCCTTGTTCTAATGCTCCCAAACACATGGGAAGCTGGCACACAACTGCAGGGGCCTTACAACACATTGAGGTCCTGTGTAACATTGTGGGTGTGAACAAGGCAGGTCTTCTTCCAGAAGCAGGTTCACCTCCAAATGTCCCTGGTGATGGTTAGGTGGCAGAGCTCTCCTCTGTTTTGGAACACCTGTGTTCACCTCACAACTGAAGGACCCTGGAAAAGACTGCTCACCCACCAGGGTCCAAACAAATTCTTCAGGCATTGTAATCCAAAAGATGATTCAAAGAAGTGGTGCAAGACCCCTTTTTAAGGTAATAGCCCACAGATGATTGGCGGTGAAAGACTTCCAACACTGCACAAATATCTCCTGTATACACTAACCCCAGCCCCTTCCCATCTCACTAGGTGCAAAGGTCTTTAGAAATGCAGAACCCCGGTGTGATGCTTCTCTCTTTGAAGGGGTACGCTCCTTTGATGCCTAAGCTCAAGACAACTGACTGTTGACTGATTGTCCCTGGAGCAGGATGTTACCTACCCTCACAAAGAGATTCAAGTATGGCCATTCAGGTTCCTGCCCTGTCCTCTGGCAGGCTCAGTCTGTCTGGACAGAATACACATCACCTTCCACAGCTGAACTGGTTCACAGGAGCTGACACATGTGTGATATCAAATTGTATGCTGCTGCAATGATTATAAACTGTTGCATGCACCATACCTTAACATGAGCATAGGTCATTTTTAGAATGTAGTCTGCCACCATCATGGTCTATTTGTGATCATCAGGTGTTTGGTACAGTGGTGCAGATTCTTAAATGCAGCCCCTGCACTACAGAGACTTGTTTATCACTGCAGCTGTCAAATGGGTAACTGTGCCCCCTGAAACTGCTCTGCACCACTGGTAGAGCAGGTGCTGAAAATCAGGATACAGATGCAGCAGGGCACATATGCACACTATGCTTTTGGCATAGAGCTTATGAAAGGGGAATCTGATCAGCAGATTACCCTTTCAGAGATGGAATTACTACATAAATGTATTACTTAATTTAGAAGGAAAACAAAGCTATGGCTTTCACACCCTTGCCAGATGGGAATTCATCAGACTTTAATTCACACTTTATCTTATAATTGTTTACGAATGTGCAGTGTTTTGTACACAATCCTAAACACTTACAACATGCCTACATTTAAATACATCTGCTATTATTCCATTTCAAAATGGCAGATTTGCATGATGAAAAGCTGTTCAGCTATAGTACCTCGTGTTTTTGCATTGGCAAGAGAGGGAGCTTTCAGCACTGGACCACACAGGTATTCCATTGCCTGTTCTTCAGTAGAGATAGCATTGTTTTTAAAAGACAAAGAGAATCTGTTCACTTAATGATTGCTGTGGCTGCACCAGTTTAAGTCAGTCGGGTTGGTGTACCTGACCTGAAGCAGGATCACCCTTAAGGCCCCTGCTGAAGCACATCAACCCTGAAACTCCCACTAATGTCAACACTTCCCACATGCCTCCTCTTTATTCCCAGGTAAATGAACGTTGAGAAAATGACACTACCTCTTCTGCTTTCTTAAGCCCATTTGTTCATGTTCTCTCCTTTTTAATACCTTTTGGCCCAGCAGAACATACTGACAATGCTACAAAAAGCCCATGCTATTTTGAAATGCTATAATGTTACTAAAGAATCCCAGGTAATTATGGACATATCCTGAAATGGCTTAATCCTCCCAAAAGTCATTCAGTTGCCATCTAATCGCAGGGGGTATAATTGGACTTTTAGCAGCACAATCAACTGTGTGCATAATGCTCTTTGCTCAAGTATGAGAAGTAGAACTTTAACGACTGGGTATCACCGTGTCTCGTCTGTGACCTGGAAAGACCGCGTCTGTTGTTGTTTTTTTTTTTTTACTGCTTTTCTTCACTACTCGCTACATTTTAACTTCTCTTTCTGCATTCTTTTGTGTTGCTTGAAAGTAAAGAATTGCCTGTAGGGAGGGGGTGAATTCGTCGCCTTCACTGGGGATGTCTCTGGAGTGGATAATGCCTACTACTGAGCTGTAGAAGACAGGGGGGATTCATTTAGGCGGGGAATGTTCTGGGAGCTTTTAAACGCAAGCCAGCTGTTGAGAAAATGAGCAGCCATTAGTCTTATAGCACATGGCATAAAGAGATGATTACATGTGTACAGCCCCCACCCCTGCCCCAGCAATGATGCTTCACATTAAAAAGACTAAAGAAGATCAGAAGCAACATATAACAAATGAAGAGAAATTAAAAGAAATGAAAATATAGAGGGGATTAATAGAGTAAAGTACAATGATATGGGAAATGAAACAGTGTAAGCGCAAGCACAACAGAATGTTAATAAATATGTAGGATGAACACTATGTTTTTTTGTTTTATTTGATGCATTCAAGGACTCACGTGATGGACAGGCAGGCTTCTCTTGAGTCTTGTTTGTGTGCTTTAGAATTTCAGTCTAAGAAGTGGCAGTTATTTCGTCACAAACACCTGGATTGTGCAGCACTCAAGGAACAATGCTGTATGTGTACTCGTTATGTCTCTCACTGAAAGGGGAAACAATGTCTGCTGGAGAACCAGACCGTTTTCAGGGAGAACGTGTCCTAAAATGATCAACAAGGGAAGAGGGCATGTATTGCTACATGCCAACCCTTAGTGCACTCCAAGGGGAGTTCAATCCCAAAAACATTAATGTTTCCGGCATGTGGGGTCTAATACAGGTCCCACTGCTTGCTGTTCAAAGTTTAGCGTATTATTATAAAGGCTTATATTAGGATTTCAAAATACAAATGTTCAATGAAGTTAAGATAGGTGTATAACCTCTAGTTAACTTATAGTTTGACAACCAATTGTTTGTCATGCACTTAATTCAGTTCACAAAATGTAACAAACAATTCCTTCATACAATAATTTACACCATAGAGAGTCAGAAAACCCTAAGTGGGTTATTTTAATCAACCAAAGTGTATAATTTTACAAAACCTTTTTTAGTGAACATAATCAAAGTCCCACCATAGTTGGTTTGTCTCACAAAATTTGTTTTAGTACATTCACAATTTGTAAGTGTTTTGTTTCACACATAGATTTGCACATACATTTACATTTGCAAAGTCCCTTTTCCCTGTATGTGATAATAACAAAATCAAATAATATGATAAAGTTCTTTGCTTCAAAGTCACCAATCCAAAGTAGCATCAGGATATTTCAATGTATTGCCAACGCCTTTCGGACTTTACACCAGTCCATCTTCAGGGCCAATGATACTATTTGTTTCCAAAAGTTCTATAAATTCGTGATTTCAGTTCCTGAAGCAAAAAACATAGAAGGTATTCTACTATCAGTGTCATTACGCTGGGTCAATCATGACAATCTCATCTTTAAGCCAATTTTCACTTTAAGAGTTGCAACTCTAATAATTATAAACATAATACTCAAAGTACCTCTTTTATAGTGCCAATAGCACCTTTATCTTTGGTCTTTGGACACACCCTGTAGGTAGGATCGATTGTGCGTAGCTCGCTGTGTATGTAGTCAGTCATTCCTCGAGAAAACAGAGTATAATGTCGGTTCAGTTCATGTTTCTAGAGGGATTATAAATACATTTGTATGCCATCATTTATAAAATTGGTTCCTATGAAGAGACCCTTAATATTAATGGAGTGAACTGAATCATCCCTCACACCATCCTTAGTTGGCAAGCTAGGTAGGGGTAATTCTAACTTTAACAGTGTTCAGAGTAACTTGATAGCTCCGTGGCAAAGAAGGAGCTGATTTGCTGGTTGGGTAGTGACCTATCCCTCACCTCTCTACGCGAGGTGCGTGTGTGCCCAGAGTCGTCAGGTGTCCGGATCTCGAGGTGCTTCCTCCGGTCCGTGAACTTGCAGATGTAGACTGTGTTAGGTGTTGTTTAAGTACTTTTACGCATGCGTTTCTGCGGGCCAGGCCGCTTCCCAATCGCGCATGCGCATGTGGGGTGTTTATAACCGGACCCACTGCGCATGCGTGGGTGATCAGCACGACGCCCATGTCCTGATCGCATTTCGTTCTGCGCGTGTGCAGAGTGTGCAGCGCGCCACCCTGTGGCTCGCACACTACCAACCTGCGCATGCCTGCATGCTTCTTCCTCGTTCCTGCCAGGGAAACGAGAATGTGTTGCGTATTTCCATGCTGATGGTGTCTAAGAGGTCCTAATAGTATGTCAATTACTGGACTATTGGGGGCTCCCACTGTTCTTACTGATGTAACCATATGATCATGGACAATTCTACTAACTCTGTGTCTCATTTCCATATCCCACTATCTGGAGACCGATGTGCCAGATAGTAATGCCTGTTAAGCCTGATTTTTTAGAAATGCCTGTTAATCCTGTTGATCCTGATTTCAGGGCCACGACGTCTCGTTAATTCTGAGTTATTAATAGGTGTAGGAGATTCTGAGTGCTAAATGGGGAATCGTGTCATAGGGACACAGCTCAGGTGAGTGGGGAGTAACGCAGATAGTTAGTCTGCTTGGGTCCCCGTCTATCCTATGCTGTAGCCAAGGTGGCACGATTCCCTGTCCCTCCAATTCTGGCTTTTGAAGAGGGTACATTGTTGACTGTATACCTAATGTTTTACATGGCCATGTGGTTTACTAGCTCCAATGTGGTATCATGCTCTCATCTGGTAGGGGCTTTTCCTGTCTCACTCATTGTGACAAAACTTAGTCTTACTTTATGTACATTCCACATTTGTCCCTGCTGACCTGCCGGCTCACACTCTACAGCGATTCCTCCTTTAACTTAGTTTCACAATTCAACCCGAACAAAAAGTTTTGAAACATGTATCAGGCATTTTTTAGTGTGTATTATTTTAGAGATCATCATATGACTTTAGGTCAAGGGCCCTTCACACCCTTAAGGGGTCAGGCATCAAGAGAGATCTACTTCTCGTTCATATCCATCAAACAGAACATATCAGATCGAACTCCAAATCAACTTTACATTGTGATACATCAAACATAACACATCAGATCGAACTCTACATTCATGCCTCTAGGGCTAAGACAGTCAAGGGTATCAATCCATGTTATCTCCCTATGGTGGAGATCTCTTACAATATCTCCACCTCTAGGGCCCAGTTTCACATGTTCAAGTATTACACATTTCATTTGTGCTACGGAATGTCTGGCTTGTGAAAAGTGTATTGCAACAGGCGATTTCTGACTTTTTGTTCTAATGTTGGATTTATGCTCTGACCATCGGATTTTAGCTTTTCTGGTGGTTATGCCTACATAAAATAGGCCGCAAGGGCATTTGAGTCCATAGATGACAGTTGATGCATCACATGTGCAGGAGTGTTTGAGGGGGATGGATTTCCCTGTATACGGGTGACCCATCGTGTTTCCTTTTAATATATTGCCACAGTGTTGGCAGTTGTGGCATGGGACCGTCCCTTTGAACGTGATTTTTCCGGTTCTCATGGTTGTTATGTCTGCTGTGATCAGGCTGTTGCGTAGAGATTTGTTATTCCTGTAGGCGAATGTTGGGATCTCCAGGAAGAGTTGTTGTAATTTTGGATCCATTTGTAGCAGGTGCCAGTGTTTCTGGAAGATCCTTTTTATACTCTTACTCTGGGTAGAATAAGTCGTTACTTATACCAATTTCTGTTGTTCCTGGGTACTCCTGGTTGTCAGGAGAGTTTCTCTTTGGGTCAAATTCACTTTCTCTTTGATTTCAGAGATTACATTTCTGTCATAACCACTTTCAATGAATTTCGTTTGTAAGGATAATGATAGCCTCGAGAATTCTCCCATTTCCGATATATTGCGTCTGTATCGTAAGAATTGACTCAATGGTACACTATCCAGTGTTCTTTGTGGATGAAAACTTGTGGCTAGAAGTAGGCTGTTCCTATCTGTCTTCTTTGTGAAGATACGTGTCTGCAATTTCCATTCTTTCACGCAGACTTCAATGTCCAGGAAGTGTATTTTGGACTCATTGGTAGTTGTTGTGAACTTGATTCTAGGATTCATCAGGTTCATCATGGCAAAGAATTCCTCCAGCTCTTCTCTTGGGCCCGTCCAGATTCCAAACACGTCATCAATATATCGTGTGTAAAGTGATAGATGCCGAGACCATCTGGGGGGAGGTCAAGATATTCTCATGTTCCAGATAGAACATGGATATGTTGGCGTAGCATGGTGCCATAGCGGCACCCATGCTGGTTCCTGATACTTGCAAAAAGTAGTGCTCTCCAAATTTAAAGGAATTATTCATTAGAAGCAATTTCAGTAACGTCAAAAGAAACACCCTGTCTGCTTTGCAATCTGCTGTTCTTAGCAATATCCATTCTACCGCCTCCAGACCCGTTTCATGTGTAATATTAGTGTAGAGCGATGTCATGTCCATGGTGAAAAGGATGTCGCAACCCTCTGCAAATTCGACAACTTGTAGTTTCTGTAGAAAACTTGTTGTGTCCTTCAAATAGGTTTCTGTGTTCTGAATCAGTAGTTGTAAGATCCTGCCAGATACTGTGCAAGAGGTTCTAAAATGATCAACAAACATTTGCTTAAGCCTTGCTTGAATCCACTTGTGTATTCAGGCTTTAACTGAGTCGAGTGGTATTTCTGCACATGTAAACCTCACATTTGGCATCTTCTCGCTGCGTATCCGACTGTCACAATGTACTGGAGTGTACATTTATAACAAATTGACATGAGCAGAGGGTTCAGTTGGCTAAATTGGTCCTCACAGCCTAGTAATGCAGGCTTTGACCCACCTCAAACGAATGCATGTTGCGTCTTTACACAGCTTATCGCAGTGACCACCGAGGTTTTGCAGGGGCCACGTGAGATGCGCAATGCTGAATCCTCAAAGGAAGGGGGCACCACTTTATACTCGGAAAAATAAACACGTTGATGCTCCCCTGATAGCTTGCTGGCCAAGTAATGCTGAAATGCATTGGCGAGTTTCAACAGTGTGAAATCCCCACTGTTTCAGCACAGCATCAGAAAACAGGAGATGACAACATAGGATTGGATGGAAAAGCGGAAATAGAATGTGTTTTTTTTTTATATTGACGTGGTGGTACACAAACGGTCATGCAGGCAGCGTTTATACCCGTGGCTTGTGGAGAGAATTTTGTTTCCGGAGTTCTAATTTAACTTTGCAAACACCCCTCCCAATAGCATAACCACTTCATGACAACGCTCACATGTGCTATGCTTTCTTTACAGGTGTGCATCGCCCTTCACTTGCCGTCCGAGCAACCGCCCACTTATCTCCCATGTATAAAACCACCTTCATTAACCGGGAAATGCAATCTCTCTCTGTTGTTATTCATAACGTCTATTGCACTTGGGCATCATCGTAAATTAGCATATTGCATACAATTAGAAGCAATGGACAGCCAAGGCAACTACCTCAATTCTCCACCCAGAGTTGTATTTTCCACTGTACAAATTGACATATTGGGACAGTCTAATATAAGTGCAAGCCCTGGTGAGGCTAACGTTGTCCAGAGATCATCGTCAACCCATCACTGAGGAGGGATGATGATATTGTGGGCAATTGGATATCTTTCCAGCCACAGTAGGTGCACCTGAGGGACATTTTAAAGGTGGTGGCAAAGTGAATGAATGAAACCATAAGGCAGTGAGAGGGGGACCAGTGTGCCGGAGTTGGAAACGTACTTATGATCTCAGGGTGCTAGAGAGGGAATAGAAAGACATAGTAATGTAAGCAAGAGAATACATGGATACAGTTAAAAATAGAAGAAGGAATGTGAAGGAAAAAACTGCAGCTGTGCGTGAAGATTCATACCCCTCTGTGGCAGAGGTGTGTGGGGAGCGAGGGCAGGTGAAGAGGGTTTATGTGATGGTGTTAGGAACATTTTCAAAAGGGGAAAAGGAATAGAATTGAAACACAGGAGGAGGCCAGAGTTCCAGTCCACTTTGCTGTGATGTAGAGTAGAGATCCGGGTTTTTGTAAAGTGGAAAGTGAAGTGTGGACACATTTTACAGATGCTGAAAAGTTGGATCATGCAGTTGTGGAAGGCGAGGTGATGAAGTGACAGAGTTTAAGATTGAAGTCAAGGAGGACCCCTTGTTTGAGAGTCTTGACGGAAGGGGTGTCAAGATCAGTTGTAAAGGAAATAGGAGACATTAGGGGTGGGAAAAAGATCAACTCTATTTTTGAGTAGTCAAGCATCAGATAACATTTTTGTAGGATGTTTCAATCGGGAGACAACTAGTTCGGGGGAATTTTCTAGCCACCCCAAATCCGAAGTGCACAATATTTATTTATTAAATAATGTTCTTTTTATGCACCTGTGACCACCTATTTAACAATATTGATTCTGGGACAAAACACAGACAGGGTTGAACAGAAGGTGTACTTATTAATAGAATAGAAATAAACAACGAATTTAAATAGAAGCACATTATGCAACTAGGAATTTCCAATGTCAAATGGTAACTACAATGAAGAATAATCAATACACTGGTCACATCGCTTTTGTATGCTGCCTCTAAATGAATGAAGACTTTGGTAAACCCACACATCACCACCTATACCTTTGGTTTACCATGGGTGCACATCCAACATGCATAAATGCATGAGCATTCAATAAAAGCGTTCATTCTCGGAAGGATAGCTCGAGGCAAATGTGCTCGCCTTGGAAGCAAGACAACACAGAGCACTGCAGGTTCGATCCCCAGGTCTGCACTTAGAAACCTTTGGGTATTAAGCACGTTATAAATATAACCACTACCCCTTCATCCGATAGACATGTGAGCATCTCAAACGGCGTTCTAGCCAACTCAGTTGAAATACTGGCTATTTGACATCCCTGCATGTAAATTGCTTGTCAAGAGAAAAATCTCTATTTAACGTGTCTTGTCTCTATATTCCTTTCAATGGTATTTCTATTGCATTACTGTGTAAAAGTGTACATTTGTCATTCTCAATGGACGACGTAAAGGTGGGAAAATGGGCAGCATGTAATTGCCCATTCCTCTTTGTCTTGAATGGTTCAGCACCAGTATAAGAACTGTAACTAGGAAATGACTACAGTTTGCTTATTTCTCTAGGTATGTACACAGTTTTATATCCTTTGGGCTCCTAGAATACCTCTTCTGTGTTTAATCTGTGAAAATTTGCATCCCACAGCCTCCTCAGTACTTTCACAGATAAAAAGGGCCATGATTTATTCTATTGTCATTTATACTATCACTGCACTAAGAATGTTGTCCCCTTAATATTATAATTACATAGGAATTTCTTGTTGGCTGTCTCACAGATATGTGGGCACACTCTTAAGGACTGGCTCAATTCTCCCCCGCTAGGAACAGGTGGGCATCCATCAGAATGATTGTGTCTGGCAGCCGTCTTCTCCATTGAAGTATGCCTGAGATACAAATCCAGGTAGGCTTCATTTACAGTGCTCTGTTATAATAATCCAAAATGGGTCCAGAAGGAAAGCAATCTATTCCCATTCTGCTTTCTGTTGTTGTCAATTCTCCTTTCTCTTCTTCTGTTAGACAGTCTATCACATTGAGTGACCAACTGAGTGTACCCATAATCTATGGATTGGGAATGGTATGGATTAGAAACCACTCATTTTAGACAAGTGAACAATTTTTCTAATCTAATTGGTCATCTAGGTGTTCAGACAGTGTTCCAAAAGTGACATCGCGCTAAACCATCAGCTCTGTACTCATTGGGCATACTAATGAAGAGGGCAGTTAAATAGGAGAGAATTCCAAACACAGTTTCCCTCTCATTTGATGTGATGTCATCTTGGAGATTTCTACATTAAATAATTATGATTTTCTGAAACCTCATGTCCCTCTCATGTGATTATGTTACTAATCGGTTCATCAGTTTCCTCTCACAAAGGTGAATCAAATAACATAATGTTCATCTTGGCACGACATACAGTGGGTAGTGGGTATGTGATAGATTATTTGTTTAACCGTTGATACTTTTATACAAAAATATTTCCATGTCAGAGTAACCGGCTTGCTAGGATAGATGCTAGGCTATATGACTCACTTGTGCCCACACCTTCTGTGTAAAAATATACACATCCACCTAATTTACAAAAATATAATGTTGCCTTCAGCTAAAGGTGCGCTTCACCCTAACATTTAAAAATGTACATCTAAACTTACAAGCAAAAATGTGATTCCATATGTAATTTTCAAAATGCTGTTTTACTTTCTACCTTAACAAAATATTAAATGATATTTGCAGTTCCTCTGCCTGGTAACAGAACATCTGGTATCATATACTGTTGGTTCTTTTGAAGCTCAGAAATGCTCATTTATGACTAGTGAGAATGCTGGTTCTCATGGTGCAAGAGATTTCATTTCTCATACGAAGTGTTTTGTATAGCTCTGCCCTTGAATGATTACAGCCACTTGAGCCAGACTCAAAATCTACCAAGGTACAAAGTGTTTGTTCCTGGAAAGGCTGGGCTGATTACAGGATCAGATTGTTCGGAGAGCGGCCCCTGCTGGGGCTGAATTCTGTGTGTTTATAAGGAATTTGTCTTCCCTGGCAAGGCCTATCTTTGAGAACAAAAGCAAAACGTGTGCTCCTTTTCTGAAGTCAACATTTTGTTATCAGAATCAAAGCTTGTGTTTGTACTTTCCTCATTGGAAAGCATGCCATCCCCCACCACATTTGCTCTGTATTTGTGGCTGGAGGGGAGGAATGACAATTGGCTGTCCAGGCCCAAAACCAGTTG
Organism: Ambystoma mexicanum; assembly: GCF_040938575.1. Lineage (NCBI taxonomy): Eukaryota > Metazoa > Chordata > Amphibia > Caudata > Ambystomatidae > Ambystoma > Ambystoma mexicanum. Next base: position 1,178,507,495 of record NC_090929.1, read on the forward strand.
CATTCACAAATTGAGCTTTTACAGTCTTTTGCTTTGCCCCTTGCTTTTACATTTCCATAAAACAAGGCAACAACATAACATTTCTATTTGCAATCACAGTAATGTCAAATACTTATATCTTTAATATGTCTGTATGTTTATTTATACAAAGCTGCTTCACAGTCCTATTAAGGAAAATATACAAAATTCAGGGTCCAATTCGGTTTTGTCTCTCTTATGAAATGCTGTGCTTTTCATCCCACATCAGACTGTTTTTCCAATTAACAAAAGGTTGCTGGATTCTTTCATATAATTGAAGAGATTTATTTTTGTGCCTTATGATATAATTTGGACATATAGGGCCTCATTACGACCCTGGCGCTAAGTGTTTAACGGCGCCGTAAAAGGCTGCGGCGCCGTTAAACACTTAGCACCTTACTACGAGGTCCCTTTGCGGGACCCGACCTTAACGGCTGCTCTACACCAGCCGTTAATGTAGGGACCTGCAAAGGGACCTTGGTGCTAAGTATGGTACCGCAATTTGCGGTACCGTACTTAGCGCCTTGCCCATTCCCATAGAGCCCTACGGGGCGAAAATGGGAATGGGGAAGGGCCATGGTTCAATGGGGAATTACCGCCCCGCCAACCTTGGAATAGGATATTTCCCATTGAACCATGGCGGACCCGTTACAACACCGGCACCAACCATGGTGCTAATAGTGCCATGGTTTAGCGCTGGTGTTGTAATGAGGGCCATATCTTATTATAGGTGGTCCACTGATATAACACCTTCCTTTCATGTGTCTTTTTCAAATGCTGTGCACATTATGGAGCTAGCATTTTTATTTTTAAATTCCAAGCTTTTCCTGGAATCCTTTTCTTCGGGATCTAGCGCATTACACAATTGACAGAGAGAAAGTTGGTGATGCATGACAAAAGCTAGGGGTTTGGGTTGGAAGTTAAAGACATGGGCCTCATTACGACCCTGGCGCTAAGGGGTTAACGGTGCTGTAAAAGGCTGCGGCACCGTTAACCCTTTAGCGCCTAATTACGAGGTCCCTTTACGGCTCCCGACCTTAACGGCTGGTCTGGACCAGCCGTTAAAGTAGGGACCCGCAAAGGGACCTTGAAGGTAATTACGGTACCGCAATTTGCGGTACCGTAATTACCACCTTCCCCATTCCCATTGAGCCCTATGGGCCAAAAATGGGAATGGGGAAGGGCCAATGGTGCATGGGGAATTACCGCCCCACCAACCTTGGAATGGGGTGGTAATTCCCCATTGCACCATGGCGGACACAATACCGGCACCAAACATGGTGCTAACATTGGTTACCGCCGGTGTTGTAATGAGGGCCATTGTGGTAATCATCAGCAAATAGATATTAGAAATGAAAGGAGGGAGTGATATTTCCCAAAAAAGAAGGTAGAGTGTGAATAGGTGAGGACAAAAGACTGAGCCTTGGAGAAACCCCACACATATGGGTGTGGTTGTAAAGGTAACAGGGTTCTAAAAGATGGAGAAGTGTGCCGAGTAATCAATTTTTGTGTGGGGATACCCTGAAAATCAAAATTGACAAGAGTTCAGAAGGGAAATGGATCCTCACAGTATCACATGCAGAAGAGAAAATCTAGGAGAATAGAACCTGAAGCATTACTGGGGAAGTTTAAGACACAGGAAAAGGCGCTTTCTGTGGAACTTCTGATTTGTAAACCCAGAATGTAATTGTTCTCTGAGCATGTTGGCCTCCTGCAATGTGGTTAGGTATTGAATACTAACTGTTCAAGCATTTTACAGCAGTAGGTGAGTAGTGATACAGGGGTATAGTCAGATTTTCTGAGTTGACAGTGGGCTCCATTAAAATGGAGTAGATGAGGCCACTGTGACAAATTACCATCTGGTAAGAGTGTAAACAGACTAATTATTTCATTTTCTATTGAATAATAAAATAGATAGTCAGCTAACCAAAACACCCTTTTCTTAAACTGCATGGAAAAAGCATAGCACACACTTATGCTCTGCTGCATCAGTATCCTGATCTGAAGTGCTCTCCACTGGCACAGAGCAGGATCGGGGCCACAAGTGCCCTGTTTGAATCTGTTGTAACAGCCAAATGACCGCAGTGCAGAGATCCCATTTAAGTTTACACCTCTGTTCCAAAACAATTATAATTATGATAAACTATCAACTTGAAGACCGAATGATCTGGAAATGTCGACCAGGCCAATTTTCAGTATGGTAGTTCGTATTCCACAATTATTCGAACCACCTCTGGTTTTTAACATACCATTATCATCCCTGTGAGCTCGGACAGCTATGAGAGTCGATGCAGGTTTCAAGCACCAGCCTGTCTACGTTCCAGTGAATGAGTCAAAAGGTTCTGGTTGCATGCCTTTATTGACTCTCTGTGAGGGAAGGTAACACCTCTCTTGAAAGTCCTGGGATCTCACAGCCATAGATGGCCATAGATCCTGGCTTTGAAGAGCCAATTGTATAACACAGGCCTCCGACCTCTTCTTTGGTTCACGATTGGACCATCCAGGATTTATCGAAGAATACATTTGGACCTCTTTTGGGAGAGTTGATCTTTCCAAAAACCTCATCCATTGAGCAAGAAAAATAAGTCCTCCTGAGGCAGAGGCAATCTCTGCCCCGCCCACTCCCTGGGCACATTTTGGGTTAACTGCAGCTGAAGCAAGTTTTGTCTCTCTGCTTGCTACACTGCTACTCAGGTCCTCACTTGAGTTTAAGGTTTCCTGCAAGTATTAGCCAACCTCCCCCGTGTTGAGAAATTGAGTACAAGGACTCACCTTGACCCTGAACCACCTGGATTGGGACCCACAGCATCATGAGAGCTGGAACAGCCAGGATCCCCGTATTTCCTTGTTTTGAAACAATGTTTACTGCATTTGAACCAGAAGGACCCACTGGTGCTGCCTTTGGCACTAACTCGAATTTCCAACCACTATGTTACCATCATCAAGCCATATTTATGCTGGATTGCCCCAGCAGAGGCTCCTCATCAAACCAAAGCAGCAGTTCTCATTGTTTTGAACCATGCTCAATTGTCAAACCACTTCTGGTTTTCCATTTGACCTGCATCACTCCACACCACCATGAACCGCATGGACCATCTGCTCGAACCTGACAAACTTGACTCATCACATTGGATCAACTTGACTCTGTACCGCCAAACCTGATTGGACCCTCAAGCACAAGTTACCAAAGCAAGGTTCAACAGCATTGAAATTCTTAACATTGAGACTTGGTACTTTGAAGTGACCCCCTCCCCCTGGTCCACCTTTTGGGTCCCTAGAGACTGGACCTTATTTCCATCAAGACCTATCCTTTTAACACCTATTATTGCACTTCTTGTATATCTTTCCTCCATGACAATGTATCTAGAATGCTTATACATTTCTATTCTGTCTTCTTTTAAAAGAGTTGGTTTTTAACAGTTTTCAATTACACATGTTATGATTGTTTTGTTTAGTTAAAGTACATATTTGTATATAACCTTGATTAATCATTCTTTATTTTGGAACTGTTGTACTATTGTTGTTTGGGTTTCTACTGGCTCACATTCACACCCCTTCTGAGAGTATAAGCTCATGTTACCAGAAAAGGCAAAGAAGGTATATGTCTTAGCCGGGGCCTTTTTTTACCTTTATGATTGTGAATGCTATAGGTTTGTAGACCTCTAGAGACTAAGTAAACAGATTTGCATGCATTACCCATCTGTGTACTCCTGCACAATCATTTCATCAAAGAAACCTTTGAAGTAGGGTTTTAAGATTCCACTAGCCAGAAATAGAGGACATTGAGGAGATGGGGATGACCAGGTAAGGGGTGCCACACTGTTGAATGTTTGTGGGGCACAGGTGTCATCAGAGCATACGTTGAGCTGGCCAATCATTGACTTTGTATTAGTTTGGCTGTGGCTGGGGATATTAAAAACGGAAGAGATGTTGATTGGTGGTGGGGAATTGTAGGTGGAGGGTTGGGAGGAGGATAATAGGGATGTTGCATTTAAGAGAGTTTAGAGCAGATGTAGCCTGCAGATCATCATCTGAGAGAAGGAGTGAGTGCAAGGATGGGGAGAAAAGCATTCTGGATAATGTCGATCAGTGGAAGAAACATGGCTGATGTATCAGATCAGTTTTGCAGGATACAACTCAGGGAATAGGGAAGAGAAGTTTTCCTTATAAGAGGCAACAAGGGTGAGCCGTTATATCACCATCAATATAGGTGGAGGCATATGGTGACCTTTGTAGATTTTGTCCTTGGAATATACAGGGTTGCGGGCAAGAAGGGGAGAGTGTGAAGGAGTGACAATGCTCAAATGGAGTTGTCAGTGCTACATTTAAGTTGATGAAGTCCTAGTCAATGTTGTTAGTGTGGATGGGGTTTGGGTGTATATCCTGACTGGATTTAGGGTACTAGGGAGTTGGATTAAGATGCACGTTGTGAAAACTAGGGGTGAGAGCAGAGAAGCTGAAGAAAGGAAGTAAAGGATGGCTGGAATGATGAGTATGTACAGTGCCATGTAAGTATGGCAGGATGTATTAATTGAAAACCATATAACAGAGCCCTGCAACAACACTGCTTCAGTCTCCTTTTCCGAACCATCAACCACTCCTTCTAGAACCTCTCTGCATCAGATGGAACTTGGCAATAGCCAAGTTCCACATCAAAAACATATGCCCTTTGTGACAAATTATATTCTTCTCTGCAGGAGTACAGGGGGTAAATTGGGGTAAATTGTTCCACTCAGCCCGCACACTTCTACAAACCAAAACACAACACAATCATAAAGGTTAAAGAGGGACTGTTAAGAGGTATACCTCCTTCAACTTTTGTGATAATGCTCGCAGAGGAAATTATATACCCTCATGAGGGGTGTGAACGTGAACCATTAGTGACCCAAACAACACCGTATCACAGTCCAAACAAAGGGGAATCTCCAATCAGGATTCTATAGAAAATAAACACTTTAAACAAAACATGCCATCTGCATGCAGAATGGATAGAAACACCCACTCGAAAGGAAGAATAGAGACTATATGTCAGACTGGAGAATGTAACACTGTGAGCATAGTTCCTGGGGTGGTAGGAAAGGTACTACCATAAAAAGGATATATTGTAAAAAACATGAGTAATTGTAACCTAACCTGTCTCTAGGGTCCACGTGGACTGAGGGGATGTTCAGGGTCAACAGTACCTATATTCAGCTCTTGGTGGGCTGACAGAGTCAGACCCAGGATTGAACATTGATGGAAGCTGATCAGACTCAGTTCTGGCACGTAGGATCATGGAGGCCCCAGCAGCAAGCAGGCTTCGAATAGGGGAACAAATGCGGGTGCTCTGCATGGTAGAATGGCAGATCTTCAAAGATGCAGGTTGTGCAGTCTCAGGAAGTCTTCACAGTTGGCCAGGCCATGTTGGGCCTTAGCTGTTGTGAGGGATGGATGAATGATGCTCCAGTGATTCGAGTCAGCAGGCGACAGTTGTCAAAGTGGTGATCTTGTGTGCATCGATGTGCGACTGATGAGGTGGAGGTTCAAGGGCTAGCTGGGTGGATCTATGGTTGTAGCCCGCAGTTAGAGTGGGCAAGTGACTCGCCAGGTATTCGTTGCAGGTTCCAGCATTGAGCAGGTGCTTTGGGAATACCAGCTGACCAGATTTGGCTGTGACATGATGCAGCATCAAGCTTGTCATAGGAGCAAGCGATGTTCGATGGGTGGAGGAGCACAACAACCAGCACCAGTTATTTCCCTCTTGTTCCAGGTGCGGTGAACATGGAGCAACCAGTTCTGTGTAGTGAAAAGGGTGCTTCAGCTGGTCTGTTCCTCCTCTCTCAGAGGCCCTTTCAGGTGGACTCAAGGATAGGAGGGTTCTGCTCAGGGTCTGCTCTCCCAGTTTAGGAGATTACGGTGCAGAGTGGTATTTGTATTTGTATTTGTTTTATTTGTATAGCGCGCTAGGCCCGAGGGCAACCAGGCACATATCTTGGAGCACGAAGTACAGTTACAGACAGTCAAAGATCATAATCACAGGTTCATAGATTAAGGTACAATGGTACAAAAGTGGCAGACTAGGGTGCAGGCAAAAAACAGTGAGTTCACAATCCAGGTGCAAGTAGTGCAAGAGTAGTGGGGCAGCATATCTTATATTGGTGGTGAGTGATGAGTAGTGGATAGCCATAGCTTGGCTTTGATTTTAAAGAGCATGGCGCACAAGAGAGTTCTGATGGAGAGTGGCACGGAGTTCCAGAGTTTGGAGGCAAGGACTGGGAAGCTGACGCCACTGGCAGACTGCAGGTTGTATTTCGGTATAGTGAGCGACTAAGCTTGGGCAGATTTTAGTGTCCGTGAGGGGATGTATTGTGAAAAGCGGGAAGTTAAGTAGGTAGGGGCCTGGTTGTTGACACATTTGTGAGTGAGAGTCAGGGATTTTAGCGAAATTCTTTGTGCGACGGAGAGCCAATGTAAGCTCTTCCTGGTGTCAGAGATGTGCGCCGACCTAGGGATGGCGAGGGCTGCTCTGATCGCATTGTTTTAGACAGTTTGAAGTTTGTTGAAGTTACGTTGGTTAGTGCCTTGATATAATGCGTTGCAATAATCAAGTTTAGACATCACCAGCGTCCTAGCGAGAGTGATGCAGTTCTGGGTGGAGAGGAATGGGCGCAGGCAGTAATCAGCTTGCAGATGTAGGCTGATGCAGAGGCGACTGCATTGGTTTGTCGGTTAAGGGAAAGCGTGGAATCGAGGTAGATCCCCAAGGTTTTGGTGTCTTTAGCCACTTTGATGGAATTGCCATCAATGTTGAAAGTGCTGAAGGACGGGTCAAGTTTGCCGAATCTTTGTTGGGTACCAAGGATGAGGAGTTCTGTCTTGTCATCATTGAGACAAAGCTCGTGGTGTGCCATCCATGCTTGGACGACTTAGTATACGTCGTTCAGTGCTTCGGCGTCTGCAATGTAATCACCAGTGATGGGGATGAGTATCTGGGTGTCATCCACATAATTAGTGTAGGTCACACCCAGATAGTCAAGCACATCAAACAGAGGTTTGGTGAAAACATTGTACAGCGTAGGAGATACTCATGAACCTTCTGGAACTCCACATGGGACCTGGGATGGGTCGGCGGAGTCCGTAGGTGAAAATACTCTAAGTCTGTTGTCTACGAAGGATCTGATCCAGTTAGTGACATTTTCAGAAAAGTGTGCCACCGATTTCAGGTGTTGGCAGAGGATTTGATGATTGACCAGATCAAAAGCCGCAGAGAGGTCCAAGAGCAATAGTAGGGCTAGTTTGCCTTTGTCTTTTATATCCTCTATTTGAGTTCTCAGGTCTAATAAGGCTGTTTCTGTTCCATGCCTGGGTCTGAATCCAGATTGTCTTGTGCCAAGTAAGTTATTAGTCTCCAAATGTTTCTGAATCTGGAGGTAGGCCGCTCTATCTAGTATTTTTAGAAGGAACGGGACCGTTGTGATTGGTCTGAAGTTCATTGGAATGGACGGATCAAGTGATGGCTTTATCAACAGTGGGATGACCCAAGCGTCCTTGAGGTTGTTGGGCACAATTCCGGTGTGAAATGAAGAATTAATTAAGGTGGTAATGAAAGGGGCGAGTTCATGGGCAGATTCATTAATGATAGGGGCGGGCAGGAGTCCCCTTGGCAATTGGAGGGTTTAAGGTTGCTGATAATTTTTTCAACCTCAGAAATAGAGAGAGGGGTGAAGCTGAATGGGGGCTGGGTGAAAGTGGTGGGTGTTTTAGGTACTAGAGGTGTGGAGAGAAGGGAATTTTTTTTTGGCATTGATTTTAGCTTGTAAGGTGGTTATTTTGGAGAGGAGAGCATTTTGGATGCTGTTGCACGTGCCAGGTATAGGGGAAGGGGATTCTAATTCTTTGAGAATTTTGAAGAGCTCCTTCGTATTAGATTCGGCTTGCGTGATATGCAGGTTATACGTTTCTTTTTTTGCCTGTATAATCGCTTGCTCGTAGTTGAGGGATGCGATGAAGAGGTTGTCTTTGTTAGAAGCACACAGGAGACTTTTCCAGAGTGATTCTGCCTTGCGTTTTTTCTTTACGCAGCGCTCTGCGGTGTGGCATGAACCACGAGTTCAGGTGAGTTTGTTGTTTGGCTTTCCTAAGTTTGAGCGGGGCTATGGTGTCGATAGCTTTGAGCAGTGTACGGTTGAAAGTGTCCACCATGACCTTAGGGTCGTTATGAAATGTGGCACAGTTGTTCAGAGTGGGTAGGATAAGCGAGAGTAATTTGTCCCTGGTGATGTCCTTTTTATTTCTAGTGGGACCGATGGGGCTAATGGAGGTTTAGTGCAGGGAGTGGTGGCTGGTATTTGGAAGGTAACGAAGTGGTGGTCGGACCAGGCACAGGCTGAGTTGGAGCTTATCGTGGTATTACAGTTTAAGTCTGCAATCCAATCGAGCGTTCTGCCTTTGTTGTGTGTAGGTTCGAGGTTGCGTTGTTGGAAACCCAGGTTAGACACAATGCTTGCGACTTCAGTGGCCATGAGATCCTTGGGGTCTGACAGTCCAAGATTCAGGTCCCCTAGCAACATCACTTGTGAGTTAGGCTTAGTATTGTTGGAGTGGATAGCTGTGATATTGTAACGCTCACCTGGTTCCCACGGAGGCGCGGCGTTGAAGGCGCAGAACTCTGAAGATGGACAGGAAGGGCCCCTCTATTCTGGCTTCCCTGGCTTGTTGGATACCCTCCTTAGGGTTTGGAAGGATGAGCTCTCCATCCTGCTTCTGATGCAGGGGCGCGTTGAAACCCAGTTACTTCACTGGATTGAGGATTGATGGGAGTTCAGGTAAGCTTGACTGTTCAGGTAAGGCGCTGTAAAGTTCTGTTCAAAAGTTCAAGCTTAATAATAATGTTCGTTGTCTAATTGCAGCAAGCGCTAATGCTTATGTATTTTTCCCCTTAGGGGCCGGGGTTCGGAGTGCCGGAGATATGGCGCCGACCCGAAGTGAAACAGTTCTGGATGAGCGCTCAGGTAATGTCTTTGCATTCACTCATTCAATGTCTTTGTCTTTTTTCCCCATAGGGGCCGGGGTCCGGAGATGCCAGGAAGCGGCAGGACCCGAAATGCAGTGGGAATAATCCAACAGGTAAGACTTAAAAGGAAACTGAGCTTTCCTTATTCCTTTTCTCCCTCTCACCTTTGTTCTTGTCTTTTTTCCTCTAGGCGCCGGGGCGTAGCTGAATCCGGAAGATCGCTGCTGAAGATGGAAGCGCCTTGCAAAGGTGAGTAAAATGCAGCGCTGCAGCGATCGAAACGAAATGCCTTTAAAATGATGTCTTCCTTTTCAGGGCCGTTGGAGAAATGACTCCGGGATGCAGATTTAGCAGGTAAGGGCTTTTCTTCTCCTATTCTCTTCCTTTCTCCCCTTGCAGGTGTTCCAGGGTGCTGGCAGGCGTGGCTGAAGTGAGGATGCAGGAGCTGACACGGTGAGCGTCCAGCTGCTAGGTGCAGAACAACGCGAAGCATGTGTGGCTGTTCGGGTGGGGTTTAAATAGCCTTGGAAGAAGTTCCTGGTATGTATCCTTCCACCAATCAGGTATGTATCCTTCCCCGACCACACCCGGGTGGTGAAGTAGTCCTACAGGTTAAGTAGTTCCATTCAGGCTTCAAGAGGGCCTGGATGAAGCAGCAAGGTCTGCATCAGGTAAGTGTGCACCCAAGCACTTAAACACATATCCTCTTCTATGAGCCTGGCGCCTAAGGCGCCAGGACTGAGTCCAAAGGGCCCCGACTTGGGCCCGCTGAGACTTCCCTGGGGAAAATGATGTATGCCTCTGGGGTTGCTGGGCCCGGCCTGGCTCCTTAGAGGTAGGCATCATGACAGTACCCCCCCTCAAGGCCCCTCCCAAGGTCTTTTCCTCCGGGGGTTTTGGTTTGTGCGGGAATCTTCGATGGAATCTTTGAATTAATCGTGGTGCGTGAACATAGTTACTGGGTTCCCAAGATCTTTCCTGAGGTCCATATCCTTTCCAATCAACAAGATAGAAGAGTTTCGACTTAACTATCTTGGAATCTAAAATGTCTTTCACTTCGAATTCTAATTCTCCATCAATTTGGACAGGGCCTGGGGGCTCCAACAGTCGGGTTCCAGGTTGTACTGGTTTTAAAAGAGATGCGTGAAAAACGGGATGAATCCGCATGTTGGATGGTAAATCGAGTTTAAAGGCCACTGGGTTGATAATAGCTTTGATGGGGTAAGGCCCAATGAATCTGGGATTAAAAGTTTGCTGACCCTTGAGGGGTAGATGTTTAGTTGCTAGCCATACCTGATCTCCTACTTGGTAAGGAGGAGTTTTACTTCGGTGCAAATCAGCGTTTTCTTTATACTTTTTCTTGGCTTGCTGTAAGTGGGTTGTAGCTTCTTTGAAGGCTTGGGTTATTGTGGAATGTAGGTGATTTACTGCAGGCATCTCCAGGGTCAGAGGTGGATCTAGGTCAGAGGTCCGAGGATGGTGACCATACAGGGTATAAAAAGGAGTCTGTCCGGTTCCAGAATGCACTGAATTGTTGTATGCATATTCTGCAATCCGAAGGATGTCCTTCCAATTCAACTCGGATTGGTGTATCATGCACCGCAGATATTGCTCGAGAGTCTGATTGGTTCTCTCGGTTTGTCCGTCGGTCTGGGGTGGTGGCTGGTGGATAACCGCACGTCTATTTGTGCTAGTTGGCAACATTTCTTCCAAAAGTGGGAGATAAATTGACTTCCACGGTCTGATACTAATATGGAAGGGAAACCATGTAACCGCACTATATTTTCCATAAATTCCTTGGCCAAGGTGGAAGCTGACGGCAATCCTTTTAACGGGATAAAATGGGCCATTTTGGAGAATAGATCCACTATTACGAGAATCGTGTTGTAACCACCACAAGGAGGCAGGTCAGTTATAAAGTCCATTGACAAGGTGTGCCAAGGTGCTGGTGGAATGTCCAAAGGTTGAAGTAGGCCGGCTGGCTTTTTATTTTGACTCTTATTTTGGGCACAGATTCCGCAAGACAACACAAATGACTTTATGTCTTTTCTCCAAGAAGGCCACCAGAAGTGGCGTTTGATCTTTTCTTCTGTTTTCGCGATACCGGGGTGTCCTTCCATTAATGATTCATGATGACGGGTAATGACAAGTTCCTGCAATTCTTTACTTGGCAGAAATAACTGCTCTTGGAAGTAGGGTAAATCATCGTTAACGGTGTAGTGAGGACCCTTTTGACTCCATTCCAGTAAAGCAGAAGAGTCAAAAAGCTGTTTTACTTGAGCTTGGATGTCCTCAATGGTTTGCAATGAAGTCAAGCCCAGAATTCTTTGTTCCGGTATGATTGGCACAGGTTCTAAACTCGAATTGGGTTCTTCCATGCCTATCCGGGATAAGGCATCTGCCTTACCATTCTTGCAGCCAGGGCGATAGGTAATTACAAAATCAAATTCCGCAAAGAATAAAGCCCATCGGAGTTGTCGCGAAGATTGAGCTTTGGCCGTCTTTAAATACTGCAAATTTCTGTGATCCGTAATTACGGTGATGGTGTGTCTTGCACCGAGAAGATAGTGACGCCAAGCCTTGAAAGCTGATTTAATAGCCAGTAGTTCTTTGTCGGTAATTGCGTAAATGAGTTCAGGTGGATAGAATTTTCTGGACCAAAAGGCTACAGGGTGTAGTTGGTTAGTTTCTGGGTCTCTTTGCGACAGGACAGCTCCCATGGCCGAACTGGATGCATCGGTTTCCACGATGTAAGGGAGATCTGGGCGCGGGTGCTTCAATACAGGTGCAGAGGTGAATTTGGTTTTCAGGTCCTGAAAGGCTTGTTCAGCCTCAAGAGTCCATTCAAAGTGTTTATTTTTCTTTAGGAGAGCTGTGATGGGTTGAACAGTTCGAGAAAATTCCGGGATGAACCTTCGATAGAAATTGGCAAAGCCAAGCATGCTTTGCACTCCCTTCACAGAGCTAGGAGATGGCCATTTGAGAATGGCTCCACTTTCCGCGAGTCCATTCGGATTCCTTGAGGTGTCAGGATGAATCCGAGAAGCTCCACTTCTGTGGTATAAAAAACGCATTTTTCGAGCTTGGCAAATAATTTGTGCTGGCGCAATTCCTCAAGAACTGCCCTAACATGGTTTCTGTGATCAGATTCTGAGGAGGAATACACCAGGATGTCGTCAATATAAACGATGACACAAACATCGATAAGTTCCCGAAGAACATCATTCATGAAGTACTGAAAGGCGGCAGGTGCGTTGCACAAACCGAAGGGCATTACTTGATATTCGAAGAGCCCAAATTTGGTGCGGAATGCAGTCTTCCACTCGTCGCCCTCTTTTATACGTACCAGGTGGTAAGCTCCTCGGAGATCTAGCTTGGTGTACACACGAGCATCTTTTACTTGGTCGATAAGCTCAGGTATCAGGGGCAAAGGGTAACGATTCTTAATCGTTATCTGATTCAGGGCGTGGTAGTCAATACAGGCCCTAAGGTCTCCTTCCTTTTTAGGTACGAAGAACAAAGCGGAAGAGACTGGTGACTTTGATGGGCGAATGAAACCATTGGCCAGGTATTGATCCAAATACTGGCGCAAATGCAGGTTCTCAGGTTCAGTAAGAGCATAAATCCTACTACAAGGTAGTTGTGCATTGGGTACCAAGTCGATTTGGCAATCGTAAGATCGACAGGGAGGTAAGGTGTTAGCCTGCTCTTTCTGAAAAACGTCTTGGAATTCTTGGTATTCAGATGGTAGCTGTACAGGGGTGGAAGTTACAGAGGCTAGACCCATAGCTGGATTCCTTGGGTAACAGGTTGGTTCACAATCAGGAAAAGTTATCTTCTTTGCTCGCCAGTCTATTCTCGGATTATGTGTTTCTAACCAAGGGATTCCAAGAAGTACTTGAAATTGTGGGGCCTTGATCACATCAAACACGATTGCTTCCCGATGTCCGTCCTGACCCACCAGAGTGATTTCAACTGTGGAATGCGTTACAGGCCCTGAGGCTATTTCGGTTCCATCAACTGTAGTAATTACATCTTGGGTTACTTTCGGGCGGAGAGGAAGCTTAATCCTGGAAGCCAATTCACGGTCTATGTAATTTCCAATAGCTCCACTGTCTATGTATGCTTTTATAGCATGCAACTGCTGAGGCTGTTTTGGGTTCACAAGCACCATTGGCATGACAAAATGCGAGGTCAAAGAGTTTGTTTTCAAGCTCGGCAAGCGGACCCCTACGCTTGTCGGGCTAGGTCGTTTCCCGAACCAGGTGTCAATAACTCGTTATCAGTGGCTCCAACCACCTTCTTGGGTGGTTTAACTGGACAACTTTGAAGAAAGTGACCGGAAGTTCCGCAATACAGACAAAGTTGCATTTGTCGCCTTCTCTCTCGTTCCTTCTGCGTTAATGGTCCTTTAACACTGCCAATTTGCATAGGTTCGGAAACGTCAGTACTCTTGGAGTTAACGTGGGTCTTGATAGGTACTCTGGTTTCATACTTGAGCCGATCTGCTTTTCTATTTTGAAGTCTGTGATCAAGTTGAACCACTAAGTCTATGTAGTCTGCGCAAGGCCTGGGGTGGATCTACTATCTGAGCTATAACATCTTTAAGCTCTCCGCACAGGCCTCGATGAAACAATGTGATCCTTTTATTTTCAGGCCATCCGGTTTCCACAACTAGTCTATTAAAGGTGGCGATATAGGACAAAAGATCCTGATTACCTTGTCGTAAGGATAGCAGTTCGTTGTCAAGGGCCTGTCCCTGCGAGTGTCGGGCGAACAAGTGGAAGCCCTGGAAATCCCGGAGAATGGGATCATCCTGATTTACCAATGGAATAGACCAATCGGCAGCACAGCCACTGAGGTAAGATAGTACAAAGGCTACTTTGGTCTGGTCGTTGGGGAAGGCCCCGGGCCTGCATAAAAAGTGTAAACGGCATTGGTTCATAAAAACGGCATATTTCTTGGGATCCCCCGCAAAACGTTCCGACGGGGCCAAAGGCATGTGTCCAGGTATATTGATTTGTACCGGGTTATTCGAAGCCATTGTTGTAGAAATATCTCCGGAAACAGGTAAAGGAGTGTGCTCTGCCTGGCCCTGCAATAACCTTTTGGCCAGATCATCAGTTCTTTCCTTGGATAGGATTAGTTCCCTTCTGAGAGCATTAGTCTCCTGGCGGGCTGAGTGCACTTCTGCCCGTAATTCCCCTAAAAGATGGGCCAGCTGATCTGTCTCGGAAGTCTCCATAGCGCCCAGGTGGGAAATTGTGGTAAGGCTTCGCGTTCTGTAACGCTCACCTGGTTCCCACGGAGAGGCGCGGCGTTGAAGGCGCAGAACTCTGAAGATGGACAGGAAGGGCCCCTCTATTCTGGCTTCCCTGGCTCGTTGGATACCCTCCTTAGGGTTTGGAAGGATGAGCTCTCCATCCTGCTTCTGATGCAGGGGCGCGTTGAAACCCAGTTACTTCACTGGATTGAGGATTGATGGGAGTTCAGGTAAGCTTGACTGTTCAGGTAAGGCGCTGTAAAGTTCTGTTCAAAAGTTCAAGCTTAATAATAATGTTTGTTGTCTAATTGCAGCAAGCGCTAATGCTTATGTCTTTTTCCCCTTAGGGGCCGGGGTTCGGAGTGCCGGAGATATGGCGCCGACCCGAAGTGAAACAGTTCTGGATGAGCGCTCAGGTAATGTCTTTGCATTCACTCATTCAATGTCTTTGTCTTTTTTCCCCATAGGGGCCGGGGTCCGGAGATGCCAGGAAGCGGCAGGACCCGAAATGCAGTGGGAATAATCCAACAGGTAAGACTTAAAAGGAAACTGAGCTTTCCTTATTCCTTTTCTCCCTCTCACCTTTGTTCTTGTCTTTTTTCCTCTAGGCGCCGGGGCGTAGCTGAATCCGGAAGATCGCTGCCGAAGATGGAAGCGCCTTGCAAAGGTGAGTGAAATGCAGCGCTGCAGCGATCGAAACGAAATGCCTTTAAAATGATGTCTTCCTTTTCAGGGCCGTTGGAGAAATGACTCCGGGATGCAGATTTAGCAGGTAAGGGCTTTTCTTCTCCTATTCTCTTCCTTTCTCCCCTTGCAGGTGTTCCAGGGTGCTGGCAGGCGTGGCTCAAGTCAGGATGCAGGAGCTGACACGGTGAGCGTCCAGCTGCTAGGTGCAGAACAACGCGAAGCATGTGTGGCTGTTCGGATGGGGTTTAAATAGCCTTGGAAGAAGTTCCTGGTATGTATCCTTCCACCAATCAGGTATGTATCCTTCCCCGACCACACCCGGGTGGTGAAGTAGTCCTACAGGTTAAGTAGTCCCATTCAGGCCTCAAGAGGGCCTGGATGAAGCAGCAAGGTCTGCATCAGGTAGGTGTGCACCCAAGCACTTAAACACATATCCTCTTCTATGAGCCTGGCGCCTAAGGTGCCAGGACTGAGTCCAAAGGGCCCCGACTTGGGCCCGCTGAGACTTCCCTGGGGAAAATGATGTCTGCCTCTGGGGTTGCTGGGCCCGGCCTGGCTCCTTAGAGGTAGGCATCATGATAGATATCTTCTGCGAAGGAAGAGAGAGGACCGGGTGGTCTGTAAATGAGGTGAAGTGTCGCTGTGTTGGTGGGTGAGAGCAAAGTTTCACTGATAGTAATTCCGCTGAGCAGCAATGAGAATTTGAGATCAGTCTTATGTTAATATTCTCCCTATGTATGAAGGCAAGGCCACCCTCTTTAGACACGTTAGATGGGCAGTCGTTTCTAAGGATGGAGTAACCATCGGGAATGGCGAGGGATAGGAGCGGGCCGGAAGCAGCGTGTAGCCAAGTTTCTGTAATTGCAATGAAGTCAAGGTTCTGGGTGGTGATGAGGTCGGCAATATCAAGGGCATGGGTGGTAAGGGATCTGGCATTGATGAGTGCATCTTTCAATTCTTTGGGCACTGTTGTGGCAGGTTTAGTTAGGGTCTGAGTGGAAGAGTTTTGGCGTTGGGCGCACGGAGTGCGAAGCGTCTGGAGCCAAGTCTAGCATTTCTGAATGTAAGTGTGCATGGTTGGTTAGGAGTGGGTTTGGTGACAAAATGTTTGAGCCACAGGGCTGGTTCATTGAGGAATGGATTGGAGGGATGTATGTAAGTGACGGAGTTAGGTAGTAGAGAAGTGTTATGATGCATTGTGGTGAGGTGTAAACGGGAAATGTTGCAAGGCGTGCCGGTGGTGCAAGTGGGTGTTGCATGATATGCATTGGCTTGTGACCAAATAATGGGTAGACAGAGTTTGAGAATACTTGCTGACGGGCGGGGGAGCATGTCCACAGTGCTAAGGTGATTTTAAGTGTCAGGGAGCCGCCTATTTCGGATGGTAGAGCTTTTACGGACCGCGCTAATGGTAAGTTAGAGTAGAAGGGCGGTGATAGCAGCAGGGTCTATCTAGGTTTGGAAATCACAAGTAGGCTAAAATGCTAAAATGCAGTGTACCGACATAACAGCAAGGTCTATCTGGATTTGAAAATCACAATATAGTCTAAAATGCAGTGAATCAGCAGTATAGGCTAAAATGCAGTGTACCAACATAGCAGCGTTTCTAGCTAGATTTGAAAATCACAATGAGAACTGAAGGGCATTAGCCAGATAGGTAATAGCTGAGGCAGCACTAATAAGTTACTGTATGATAGCGCATATGATAATAGCAGGCAAAGTAAGGAGACATTGATGATGCAGATAAGCATTGTGGGCTCTGGTTGGTGAGCTGCACACGTGCTACATATTACTTAACAGAGATGACACAGTGGCGGCACACGAGCGAGTAATAGGTACATAGCGTCAGTATAGAACAATGCAGTCCAAGTGTCTTGGCGTAATGTGAAGGCAGACCCTGCAGTCCCTACAGACCCTCCTTAAGGGTAGGAGGATAGGGTGGGCGTGGGCAAATAAAACCAGCCGATACTAATAGAGAACTTAATGAGCACAAGGAGGTGCGTGGCTAGAGGGTGACAACGGGGTCCATGCATTGGATGACTGAGGCAGGGCTGAATACATGTTGTTAACGCGGTGCTGAGGTAGGTGCAAAGAGTAATTACAGCGGGTCAGGCAGCTCAGCTCCTTGCTACCCTACGCTGACAGACGCAGACAGGCCCTTCGGCTACCGCCTCTCGTACCCTCTGGTAGTTCCTGATCCACAGCAGAGGTTCCTCCTAATGTGCCCTGGGAGTGGTAGGGGACAGATCTTGCATCTGGATTGGATGATTCCTTCTTAACCTCAGGCTGAGGGCTTTGGAGAGAACCACTCTCCTAAAGGAAGTCCAGTGATATCTCCAGAAAAAATATGCAGCCTTAAAAAAATCTGAGAGCAACTGAGCAAATGTACTCAAGTGGTGAAAGACCCCCTTCTTTTAAGGGCCAGAGTCCTCAGGTAATTGGACTAAAGACACCCTGCTCTAGTGGTCCAATCCCTGATCTGGAATGGAGTGGACTTTGCCCTGTTGATGTCATGCCAAAAGTACTTTTGCTACAGAGGAAGTCTAGGGGACAGGAAAGAGAGAGAGAGAGGGACAATGACAGTAAAAATGCTGGAAACATTCTCGCATTGACCACAGCACTCATGCATATCATAATCCCACCCTTCCCTTCTTACTGAGAACAAAAGTAGTTAGAGATGCAGCTCCCTGTTAAAAGGCTACTCCTTTTGAATCACTGTACTCCCTTGATTCCCAGGCTTGGGGCAGCTGCTTGTTCTGTGGCTGTCTCAGGTTGAGGGTGTCACTGGCCCTCATGATGAGATCAAAGAGGAGGCCCAGCATTCAAGTTTCTTGCCCTGCCATTTGGTGGGCTACACCCTGTTTACCAGAATACACATCACCTGCTATATTGGAGATGGTTCACAGGAGCTGACACATGTGATATTAATTAGAATGTGGCTGTTGTGATCATAAGTAGCACACATCAAACTTTTGGGAGACCAGAGGCAATGTTTACAATGACCTCTTGTGAACAGCCCTCTACAAAAACACTTGTTTAACAATATAATATGTTCACAGGATCACTTGCTTCCCCAAGACCATTCGGGTTTTCCCTTATGTATATGATTAGTACTCATCGAATTCTCATATACAACTCAAATTTATATCAAAAATGATTTATTTTTACAACATCTCTTTAGTTAAAAACTTATTTCCACTTCTACAATATTAAAGATTTTTTAGACAATTTATGCAAAAAATTGTGTTTGTAAAAAACAGACATTTCACAATGTTATTTAGTTTAACTGTGCACATTCCATATTATGTAGTACTCCAATCAATGAACAATTTATAAGAGTAGTATCTCCATTAAGATCTGTTATTTGCTTTCCTCTTTCATAGAGAAACACATCACAGTCCATACAACATTTCGATCTGTGTTTATATCACCCATGCTTACTTTCATACCACATTCATACCATACCCGACATGTTTCATTCCTTTCACACTTACACACTTCTAGTAAGGAAATTCTTCAGGGTTTTTTTGTACCACATTCTTTTAAAATGTACAATTGTGCTTGTCTTCTGTTAGATTATTTCTGGGGATCAACTTTAAATGGCATCCCGTTACTCCTTTCATCCGGTCCAACCACCAAACGGATAGCTGTGGGAATCAAGTGTGGGATATTCGAATTTTAGTACTCGAGTAACATCCCGATTGTAATTTTTATTACATACAACCTGCTGTAATCAATTTTGCAGCAGAAGGGAAACATTACTTTAACTAGCTCCTTCTATACATCTGTTGTGACATCATTACTCTTTCTAGCTTGGTACAGTTTGGTTAGGTTCATTCGTGATGGGATTTGTATCACCCTTAAATTTATAGATCATACTCTTCTAACGCACATCATCATTCCCTCATGCATTAGTAGATCTCTAAGGTTATCTTGGCATTTTACCTTTGTAATGATCACCTTGTTTCTGCTACTCCTTGGTACGGCCCGTCTATTCCTTAGTCCATACTTCCAGTTTTATGTGGTCAAGAGGCTGTCCACCGCCGCATATATTGGACCACTGGGGCGCACCCCTATGTAAAAGACATAGAGTGCGCATCGTCAGTATTTCACTTTTTATCTCATTTATTTCCTTACTACGGATTGGGTTATTTGGTGCATCACATACTGACCTAATGATCTTATTAGTCTCAGGTCACCAGTGTTGGCGAATCTTGGCGGTTCACTCTGTGTGTCCTTAGTTGGTAATATGGGGTCCTCTATGATTTAGTTGGGAGATACCATCCGCGTTATTCCTAGTGAAGGGAAAACATGGCAGGAAAAAGAAGGCCAGGTCAGACTTTTAACATTCAACTATCTGGAAGAGTGTTGTCATATCCCTAAGACATTCTAATTAGTCTTTTAATCACGCCGTTCTTACCTCGGGTTCCTTTTGTTTCCTCGCTCCTTCTCAGGTTCAGATTATAGCTTGCTCTGCTCCTGTCCGGGTCGTCCACCGTCTTCTCTGGTAGCTGGATTCTCTTCTGTCAGAGCCATTCGCCTGCTTTCCCTTTTGGTGTCAGGCTTCGCTTTTTATTTGTTAAACCCGGTCATGTGAAAATCTTGTCACATGATGGGGGGGCGTGTCCTGGAGTACTCCTTTTACTATTTCTCCGTATCTTGCTGTTCCCTGTCTTTGGCCCCCCATAAACACCTCCATAGGGATACAGCACCCCTCAGCGCCAACACGGCACTGAAACGCGCACCCACATGTAAAAGCCCCCGCACTTGCCGAGAATCACCGTCCTTCCAACTCGTAAGTTTTAATGATTCTTACTTACTCTGGGGGTGTAAGGAGATACACATAATGCTGGGTTTTTCTTTTGAGATTGACAGCCCATTCCTCAGACCCTCCTGTTTTTTTGGTAAATTACTGCATCCTTATTCCTACCTCTTTTCAATGGCTTATTGTCCTCCATTATTGTGAGGTATTCACATTATGCTGTTTAGTGGATTTTACTGCAATATGTATATTGGGTTATGCGACTTACTTTTCTCTACGTTATGGGCTATTCGCCCACCATGACTATGAGGGGAAAGGTAACCAGTCTATTGGGTCTCACTATAGGATACCATAGTACAAACAGTTCTAATTGTTTAGCTAAGCACTTCAAAACAAAAAGCAGATCAGTTTTTGCCAGGCCTAGGTTCTATATTCTACAGGTTCCATATACACATATGGGCCACGTCCTGTTTTCATATCTTGTGACTGGATGGGTAGGATGTACTAATCTTCCTATTTTCTTATTGATACCTACAGAGCCTGTTTTAGTATCTTTATCTTGGTAGAATAGGCATTGTCATTCTGTTTTCTAATTCAAACCCAACTCTACACTTCTTGTTAAAAAAATGAATTCCTTTTCTTTCTGCGATAACTTCCTTCTGTCGAGCTTTATATCATTCGTGGGTCTCACCAGATAAACAATCGACCATCTGAGATCGTCAACTTTATGTAGCATCTCCATGAAGTGTCCGACTAAAGGGGCTGGGTGTACTCTGTTTTTTATGCAACTTTTATGCTCTGTGATTTGGATCTTAATTTTTCTTTCCGTCTTCCCTATATACAACTTCTTACAGGGGCACCAGATTACATAAACTACAAAACAGGAGTTGCAGTTCGTAAGTACTTTTTGTGTCCATGGGCTTCTTAGACCTAGATCTATTTCTGTTGTTTTTTTGGTTTGTTGGCAACAGACACAGGATCCACACGGATAGTGCCCCTTAGGTACCTGCATCCCCCATTTCTCTGTTAAGGTCGGTTGTGGTTGAATCTGTTTGGTAATATCATTTCGCTTGATCTGATCTTTAATTGATCTGCTCCTTAGGAATGCCATCATTGGTCTCTGTAACAGCACTTTCCCTTTTTCCAAAATTCCCCAATTGCGATGGACAATTGTTTGAATTCTGTTAGAGAGATTACTGTATGTGTTCACAAACACTAAGTTGTCTTTATTTTTCGCTCTAGGGATTTGTTCAAGAATCGCTTCTCGGTTGTGATTGTCGGCTCTCTTCATGGCCTTTTTTGTCAACTTTGATGGATGTCCCCTTTTATGTAGATTGGTTCTCAGTTTCTGGGCTCCTTCTTTATAATCATCCCTATTGGCACTGTTCTTTTTTAACCGTAGAAACTGGCCAAAGGGTAAATTATCGCGTGTATCGCGTGTATGGGTCTGGTGGAAACTTGTATAGTGAACAGTGTATTACAGTCAGTAGGTTTCTTATATGGTTTTACATAGAGTTCTCCCTTGTCTGGGTCCACTTTGATTGTAACTTCGAGATAATTAATCTCTAATTTACTCGAGTTCTCTGTGAATTGTAGATGTTGGTTTTGTTGATTGGCCCAATCGAAGAACAAGATTGCGATGTTTTCCTCTCCTCTCCAAATGATCAGAACATCATCTGTGTATCTTTTCCATAGGAGTATGTTCTTTTTAAATGGATTGGTATCACTACAGATGCAGTTCTTTTCAAAGGCCTCCATGTAGAGATTTGCAATACTCGGTGCCAAAGTGGCAGCCATGGCCGTGCCCTGTATTTGCTTGTAGAAAGTGCCATTAAAATGGAAATAACTTTCCATCAGTGCCATTTCGCCACACCACATAATGAAAGACACAGGGGTATTAGTGCTGATCTTTTCTGTGAGTAGCCTTTCTTCCAATACCTCGAGTGATGCTCTCTGTGGTATGTTCGTATAGAGGAATGTTACATCAAGACTGATTAAGATCTTGTTAGTAATGTCAAAAGGTCTGCCTTCTACTTCTTTTATAATCTGTGTGGTGTCTTTGACGAATGACGCCATCTCCCTGACCATCGGTTGCATAAAGTGGTCAGCAAATTTTGACAAGGGCTCTAAAATTGAATCACACCCCGACACTATCGGTCTCCCTGGTGGTCTAGTTAGGGTCTTATGTATTTTTGGGAGTGTATAAAATTGTGGGATCCTCGGTTTGTCCACAATTAGGAAGTCTGCTTCTTTTTACGTTATCCATCTCCTTTCTTCTGCTTTTCTCACCTTTTGATGGATCAATCTTTCCAGTTTTTCCGTTGGATTTCCTTCCAGTTGTTGATAGTTGTTACTGTCTCCTCGTTGGCTCATACACTCTCCTACATAGTCTTTCCTATTCAGGACCACCGTGGCTCCACCCTTATCCGCATTTCGGATTATCGAATCATTGAATAACAATGTCTTAAGAGTGGCCTTCTCTGCCCGGTTGAGATTTTGAAACATTTTCTCTCTTACAGTTCTTTCTTCCAAAGCGGCGATTTCTTGTATCACCCTGTTTTCGAATACCTGGGCTTCGACCGTTTGTGTTTGGGATGGGGGGAAAAAAATCAGATTTCCTGTGTAATCCACTGTCTGGTTCAATATTGCCGATTTTATCATCGAAAAATTGTTTCAAATTGATTTTTCTCATAAATTCTGAGAACTCTTCTTGGAATTTAAATGGTTATGTTTGTTGGTAGTTACAAACCTAGGCCTTTATTCAAGGCTTGTGTTTCCTCTGGAGTGAGTTCATAGTCGTACAGATTTACCACAATTTTTTCATGCTGCGGGTCGTCACTCGTTGGTCTGGGTCCCATTCTTGTTGGTCCCGTCTGAAAAAAAATTGCCCTTTCGGGTTTCCTCTGTTGCTGTTCCTTGTCGTACCTCCTCCTCTCCTAAAGCCCCTTCTACCTGGATTAAAGTCGGGAGCTTGTCCCCTTCTCCCTGTGCTGTTACCTTCCCCCGTGCTTTCTTCACTGGAACTATACGAGGTTCCTCGGAACCTAACTCGTCTTTTAGAGTTGCCCTGCTTTCGTACTCGTTCCTCCTGTTCTTTAGTGAAGTAGTTCTCTTGTACATATGGGAAGGCCTTTTCATGGGTGAATTGTTGTATGTCTTTCTTTAATCGCCTAATTCGTTCTTTAGTCAGGTCTTCTTTGAAAGCCTTCATTTCACTCAGCAATTCGTCCAATCATTTTTTATATTGTTCAATCGTGACAATTTTTTTAATTTCTTCCTCCAAATTATTTTAGGTCTGTGGCTATTTTTTCTGTGGTCTGTTTGGCGGTATCTATTATCAGGATCACCCAATCTCTGCCACATTTATTTCCGATATAACTCCACTGTAATAGGAATTCTTTGTTTTCTAAAAAAATCCTAGACTCATTTCTCACTACGAGCCCCATTGGTAGTATGCTGTTTCTCAGATATTCTAACATTATGCTACCATGCAATTCCGACCTGATTATTCTATTCTTATCATCTGGGTCAATTCGTCCCAACTAGTGAGATTAGATGTGTCGCCCAGTTCTCCTCCAAACAGTGTTGAGTTGCTAAGTAATTCAGTGATGTACTCATCATAGCTTTTACACCTTTCGGCAGCCATGTTTACACCTATATCATGTGTCACCTGTTCCTCCCAAGTTGAGGATGATGTCATCTATCAGATGTAATGACAATATATGTATCTGTCTCACAGCCAGACAGCCGTACACACTCACATCAAACTTCTGGGAGACCAGAGGTAATGTTTACGATGACCTCTTATGAACAGCCCTCTACAAAAACACTTGTTTAACAATATAATATGTTCACAGGGTCACTTGCTTCCCCAAGACCATTCAGTTTTTCCCTTATGTATATGATTAGTACTCATTGAATTCTCATATACAACTCCAATTTATATCAAGAATAATTATTTATTTTTACAACATCTCTTTATTAAACATTTTTTTTCCACTTTTACAATATTAAAGATTTTTTAGACAATGTATGCAAACATTTCTTTGTAAAAAACAGACATTTCACAATGTTATTTAGTTTAACTGTGCACATTCCATATTATGTAGTACTCCAATCAATTAACAATTTATAAGAGTAGTATCTCCATTAGGATCTGTTATTTGCTTTCCTCTTTCATAGATAAACACATCACAGTCCATACAACATTTTGCTCTGTGTTTATATCACCCATGCTTACTTTCATACCACATTCATACTATACCCGACATGTTTCATTCCTTTCACACTTACACACTTCTAGTAAGGACATTCTTCAGGGTTTTTTATGTACCACATTCTTTTAAAATGTACAATTGTGCTTGTCTTCTGTTAGATTATTTCTGGGGATCAACTTTAAATGGCATCCTGTTACTCCTTTCATCCGGTCCAACCACCAAACGGATAGCTGTGGGAAGCAAGTGTGGGATATTCAAATTTTAGTACACAAGTGTATACTAATAGTGTTATTACATACAACCTGCTGTATTCAATTTTGCAGCAGAAGGGACACATTACTTTAACTCTTTGATCTTAAGTAGCACCATTCCCTATGCCTAAATGTAGGCCTACCTTTTATTTAGAATGTTCCCTGCCACCAGCATGGGTGAATCATGATCATTATAATTTTGGGTAGAGTGGGGGTATATCTTAAATGCTGCCACTGAACTGCAGAAGGGCTGACTGTCTCTGCGGCTGTCAAGTGAGCATCTTGTGACCTTCAAGTCCGCTCTGTGCATGAGTAGAGTGAGTGAACAGATCTGGCTACTGATGCGGCAGGGCATGAGTGCACTATCTTTTGGCATGGAGATGACGGAGAAAGGAGGAATCTGGTTGGCAGATCACCCCTTTTTGTGATGGAAATGTTCTCATCATTCTACTTGTTAATTAAAAAAGCCAGGGCTTTTCACCTCTTCCAGATGGCAGTTTCTCTCATGCTTTCCAACCATTGAATAATTTAACAATCATCAACAATATAAATATTAAATAACATAGATGTTCAATATTTCCTAAAATAATAAAAGGAATTAAAGGAATACAATAAATAAAGGGATACATTCTTGATGGGTAAGACTATGCTCAAAATAACATATACACTTTAATACAAGACAAACCTATGCTCAGTCTCTTTTAAGCCATTACATAGCCTCTCCATCTGTTGTGAACTACTCTAATCCTGGAACTAAGCTGATTGTAGTCTGTTCCATCATTTCCCATTTCATCATGCCTTTCCACTCTCTCTTTCAGCATTCACCTCGCCATTTTGTAATCCCTCCAGAGGGAATGTTTCCAGTTGACCACCACTATAATTATCTGCTCTCTTGCAATTCCATCTTGGTCTACTCTCCAACACTATATGGTGTGACCCACTCTTTGCCTTCTTAGTTCAAACTACAACAATTCTACTTTCCCCACTCTGTACGGTTTCTCAATGTTAACCCAATCTCTTATACCCGCGTGTTCCTTGGTTGTACACTTCTGTTTCTAGTTGTATTTCTTTTCGTATGCTAACTGGTACTTGCACACTCTCTCTATAAATTGGCCTTCATCAATTTCCCCTCTTCTTCCCAACCACACAAATCTGACTTCATTTACCTCCATATCCTCATCACAAATAGTGAATATCCTGCTCTTTAAGCAGTAATCGTCTACCACCAAACGTGTTCCCACTGTATACCACTCACCAATGCCAATTGTAGATTCTCCTTAATTATCCTATTCACTCTTTCCAATAACCAGTTTGCTTGTGGATGTTATAATGAACCACTGAGATGAATAATACCACCACATCCAAAATTATCTTCATCTCATTGCACCCCATTGTCACTGACCATATACATGGGATATCCCTCCCATGCAGACAGCTCTAGTACAACTCTATTACCAATCTGGTAGTCACAGAACTGGCTATTATTATTTCAAATAATCTTGATTTGTAATCTACTAATACAGTTAAATAACAACATTCTTCCCTCACACTCCTGTTAGGACCCTACTTTTTCCCACATTCTCCTCTGAACAAGAGTACCAACAGCATCCCCAGACACGTGTTTCGGTCTGGTTGGACCTCATCATTAGGGAGGAGTCTGGGGATGCTGTTTGTACTCTTGTTCAGAGGAGAATTGCCTAGCATTTCGGTGCTGGACTTCCCCAGGGCAGGACAAAGACTGATATGGTTGGGATATTTCTTCTCTGTGAAAGATATTGAGCTAAAGACTCTGGGTAAGTCTCTTGAAACCAGGACTAATGTCTGGCAGAGGGATTCCCAGGACCCCTCTTGTTAATTTGATTGTTAAATCAGACCAGAGAAATTCAAACCAAGAGAAGCCCTCCAGAATAAAGTGTTGGTATGGCTATGATCTAAAACTGTGGTGGGAGGAGTGGGAGGGGGTTATCAGAACCCAGGATCTAAAAATTTGCAGAGGGTACAAATCAAGGAGTGGTCACTCACTGATGACTTGTATTGTATTGTCATTGGCTGTGGTCGAAGCAATCTCCTGTCCTTTTTGGGATGCTGTGCTAAGGTGGGAGAGGTTCTATCCACCTCAAATTGTATAACTGTAGTGGACTAAATATGTCCTATTGTGAAATGTCTTTCCACCAGACCTGTGATGATGTCCATTGTTACCGGCTTTTAAAGGGAAGCTGCATGCCAGTCTATTCCCCTGTTCTGGCATTCTCTGTCCACGATTTGATGAATTTGTTTTGTTTCTTGCTTTCGTTGATTGTTTTGTTTGTCTTGTTATGCACCTTTATGCCTGCGGGCTCTTGTTTCGTGCTATTGAAATAAATAAAATAAAATTCATACACCATTTGCAATACTAATGTGTACGGTGAAATAGAGTCCACCAACATTTGCAATTGTGTAATTTGCTGCAACCTCTGTCGACGGAGGGCTATACAGTACATCTTTCTCATCATTCTCTGTTGCTGTGGGTGTGCAAATCTGCCCAACACCTTTATAGTAGTCTCTATTTTCATCCACGTTTACCACATTTACTCAAGTTCTCAATGATTCGTTACCTTCTCCCTGATCAACATACTTTAGCAAAATTACCTCTCTTGGTGTATTTCCTACACACTCCCTTTATAGCTGGACAAGCTGGGTCAGTTGCCATGTGGTCCATGCACCACATTTTACACCAGAACCAAGCAGCCTTAAAGCCTGTTCCACTTAATAAACATCCACAGGTGTAAGGAACTTTTTTTTTCCTGGTCACTACTGTCATCGTTCTATCTCCTTTGGGTTGTTGCATGGCTTTGACTTCTTTCATGCCATCTTCACTGCTCGCTTCTTCTGTTTCCGCACATTCAGCACATCTCCTGCTCAATTCAATTCTTCTCACTATTTCCAATGCCTCACTTAAAGTAGGATTATTCGTTAGTTACAATTTCTCCTGTATACTTGGGTCCGATGTCCACTGCACCATCTGATCCCTAATATGCTAATCCTCTTTGCCACTGAAATAACATGTAGCAATCAATATTCTCCAGAGTGCTATGTAAGCATCCATACTTTCTATTTGCATCTGCATGTGGGAGGAAAACTTGCACCGTTCCAACACTATGTTTGCTCTCTGACCATACTGTTCCTCCATTTTCCATAACATTTGGTTATACATAGTCTTGAGGGGCCATCACCTTCACCTTCTGCTGCACACCAGACTCACAACAAGCTCTGTCCATTGCTGCCTCCTGCTTGCCCTTCTCACACAGTGCTGATGGACCCCCCTGCTGTGGCTTCCAGTTGCTTCTTCCAATGGTGTGTTTCTCATGTAACAGAGACCCACAATGGCACCGCTTCAGTCTTCATATCCCAACCATCAACCACCCCTTCCAGATCCCATCCACCTCATATGGAAAATGTCAGCAGCCAAGTTCGACATCATACAAGTGGTGTTGTCAGAGGTAGGAGATCTTCAAGGTTGTTGCTAAAAGAGATAAATTCATGGTTAAGTCATTTGCTATGGTTGTGCGTCCATACTTTGAGGAGATACGATGGAATGTTCAGAAAGAGTAGAGTCAAGGTCCATGGACCTTAGTCGTGCTTGGGAGGTGTAAGTCTCCCATGTGTATGGCTTGGAAATCAATGGTGATACAGTGATGGAGGCGGTCATGATCATGAAAGAAGAGATTAGGTGTGTGAGGGGTCAATAGATGAGGGTGAGAGTGTGCGGGTTTGTTGTAACAAGTTGTAAGATGTTGGATTGCAGGAACTTCAAGGAAGAGGTGTCAAGTGCAAGGATGTTTCAGGGCTGGCTGGATTTTCTGGTAAATAAGTCACCTCAATACCCATTTTAGAATGTTTCTGGGGTGAGAGAAGGTAACAATATTAACGTGGACAGCCGGACACACAATGTCTGATTCAAGGGGGAAAATCAGGTTTACGTCATGTCCATTAGTGAGAGCTGGGTTGAGTGGGAATCACAATAGTTGTTTGGAAGAAGGACGCATTGCCTTTATATTGCGGATCAAAAGTACCAAGTTTGGACCAGTGAGAGAAGAGGAGCCAGTGGGAGGAAGGAGATATTGGTGCAAGAGGGAGGCAAGAGGTATTGGTCAAATAATAGTGCCCAGATTTCAAATTTAGCCTGTCTGCATCATTGCAAACAGTGTCCAGCCATATGCAAATCAGTCAGGTACTGCCACCAATGGCAACAGCCCTGCCCAAACTGCTAGGCTAGGACCACTCTGCATGGAAACACAATCTGCGAAATAGAGTTCTCATTTTTGGACAGTACCCTGCCCTCCATTTCCGCTCAGCCTGTATACAGAGGAGCCTGAGTTAAGCTTGCTGAGAAGTGAACCAAGGCTTGGCCAACCAGGGGAGTGGACGAGAGGGCCTCATGGGAGCTGGATTGTTATAATCATAATTGTTTTTATAATGCGCTTAATACCGAAGAGGTTTCTAAGCACTAACATGGGATTCCAACCTGTGTTGCTCTGCGTCGTCTTGCTTCCAAGACGAGTGCGTTGCCACTGGGCTATATCACACATGCCCGTGTTGGCAGTGCAGTGAGTATCTGAGATAGGCTTTCAAGGTCAGTGTGGGATCGTCAATCAGAGCAGACAATTTGGCAGAGTCTGTCAAATGTCACTTCCGCCGGGGCGTGCCTTGAGAGAGCCTTCTCAGACAAGGCATCAGAATATTCATAATAATAGGTAGAATAAAATGTTCTGTCCAGAGAAAAGACAGGGCAGGAAATACAGGAGCAAAAGTTGAAGCTGAGAATACAAGATCCAGTGTGTTTCTACGATTGTGAGTGGGTTGGTGATGCCTAGATCCTCCATTGCTGATGGAAAGCTAATAGTTCAGTGATCAGTAGGAACATTAGGCTGCAAGTTAAAATCTCCAATAATGCAACAGTTAGTAAAGCACTATTTTAAATTGGCAGACAACTCAATAAAGGCTGGGGGAAAAGATGAGTCAGGTGTCAGAAGCCGATTAACTAGTAACACATTAAGGGTCTGTGAGGCTGAGAGCGATATGCGAATCTCACGCAGTTCTGTGTGGATTCATAAATGACTGCGAGGCCACCTCCAGGTCTCGACTGTGAGGCCACCTCCAGGTCTCGATGAGCCTCTATGCTTACAGAGAAATTTTAAAATTCACTGCCAGATATTGTATAATAGCATCAGATGACTCATTCAAACAAGTTTCGGTCACACAAGGCAAGTCTGGCTGATGTTCGTGCAATAACTCATAACACTCATTTGTATGGGCTGAAAGAGAGCGAGCATTTAGCAAAAAGCAGTTTAGCTGCTGAGGTCGCGTCGTAGGGGCAGCCACAGTCTTTACTGATGAAACAAGAAGGTTTTTAGGATAAGTAGTATTGATCGGTGCACAAGCAAGTAACTCCTGGTGGGAGTAGTACCTACCCAGATTTTTCTGATCAGAAATGACATTCCTCCAAGGCCTATTTGCAGTCCACACAAGCACAGACGAACTTGCCTTTTGCGCACCTTTGGCCACTGCGCTGTCTTGTCTGCCGGCACATAAATGCTGGCAGTATAGATCACGTGACCGTGCTTCGGTACATATATATATATATATATATATATATATATATATATACATATACAAAGTAAAGTAATTTTGATGAAGAAAGTGACCACATAGTAATTTACTTTGATAAAACAATACTACATTTTAGAAATAATTGTATCCTATAGCTTTACAATGTTAGAGCCATTCACTTTCCAAATGCTTGTTACACATTCCCTTCCCCAGCTTGTGGTGGTGAGGAGGCTGCATTGGAAAATAGAGTGATTCCTCCTTTATCAATCTTTAAATTTGCTTATTAAATAGAAACCAGCATTGTTGGCATAGAAAGGATACTTCGCTCCAGGTTCCATGTGTTCATATCCCGGCAAAAATAATGCCAAACAAGAAGGGCACCGTATTTTTGTGGCGATATTAGCCCATTGAACCTGCGGGGGACACCACTGCAACCTCCATATTATTTTAAAGGGACCGGGGGACACCCTTCAACCCCCCGCTCCCATTTACTTCCAACATTATCCCCACGAATAATATCGCCTATGACTGTTCCCGACGACCATATATATGGCGATATTATTGGTGGGGGTAATATTACCTGATACTCCACTCACGCTAAAGAAAAAATCTGTTCCGCTACCAATGTCTTCCTACTGCCCATGTCCTCTGTGATTCTTATTGAAACCCTGCAATGTTTGTAAAACCATCATGTAGGACTGGCATTCCTCATTAACCTATCACAATTATTTCCAGGCAAAACTTACTGTAGTCTTTTATTATGAAAGCTGGTGGCAACTTCCGTCAAGGAATTCTTTATCACTTTGAATTACTTGACAGATTCTCTTCACCAAAGACAATTTCCTGCAATGTCTGTTTAGTCCTGATCACAGCATATCTGCCACATGCTGAGCACAGTAAGGCATCCGAGGATCCCATCGTACGTTTTCTTTTAGTATTACCTCACCTACTATGCATGTTGCACCAAATGCGGTGTGCAAAATGACCTCCTTTCTTATATATTCTGGGGGGTGTGAGAAGATTTGGACCAGTTATTTCCATTACGGCACCTGCCCCTTCCTTTAAAGAACACAAGCGGGAGCGGGTGTGCTCCTTCCAAGGGAACACTCTAAGTTAGTTTCAACTGTGTTCTATAGGAGGGCAGGCTCTCGATTCCACAAAATGACGCGAGCTAAACAAATGTAGTGCTTGGATGGTCTAGTGCTACAATGATCTTGTTCTGCGATGGAAGTCTTCCATCAAGTAAATTGTGCATGATGTCAGCTTCTGCGGATGAGATCACCAGTACTCTTACCTGGATGAACAGACAAAGCGCCAACATGCCTGTCAGTTTGTCCTGGCACAATATATGGTCTTCACGCTGTCAGTAGCCATGAACCTTAAGTGCCACGGACGAGTATGCTCGTCCTTTTTGCATAGACTTGCAAAATAGCCTGGCACTTATTAAAGGTGACACAGCTGAATGAGAGGGTGGGACTACTCACTGCACAAGCAAATGAGAGCTGTACCTGGGTCCATACAGTGCATGGAACTGTGTCATGGCAGCACTTGAGCATCCGTGGCTGCTGCTGCTCCTGGGACTATTTTACTGTGTGCCTTCACTTAAGTCATTTACACATGTGTCTGGGAAGATGTGGGTTACCACGCTCCTTTTACTGACCCGAGTATGCCTATAAAAAACAGAGCGGCGCAGCCATTTTTTTTTTAATCGTTTCTGCAATTACATGTACCTGCCGAACCCTGGTAGTAACATATTTCAAATAAGGCTAACGCTGTGAAGCTTCACAACACGAATTCCTCTGTTTTCATATCTCGATAACCAATATTAACGTGAGGGGATCAATGGTATACAGTAGGAACATTTACACTCCAGTGCCTACAGCCCTACTTTCCTGTTATACAGAAATAATGTGGCCTCTTGCAAATGAAGAGCTCTTCTTAATTAGCTCTAGGACAACCATTGTCCTATTGCATGAAAGAAATTATTTCAATTGCATTTTGCACCAAGGCAAATGACTAGGACTAGGGCACACATTGCCCCTGTGCAACGTCCATTCAAAAACATCCTTTTGACACTCGGTCCATGTTTGCCCTAGTGGTAATAGCCCTTGCACTGGGGCACACTCTGTCATATGGTCCTGAATGGTGTCATGTGTACATGTAGATAACAATGTAGCTTGCCCGGTTGAAAACCACGCATGACATGTTTTGTACAATAAACATATGCTGAAAAAACATTAATGATATTTTGATAATAAAAATATATGTTGTCAATAATCCATGCTACAGTACACGAACATCTATTTTAAAAGTAATTCTTAGAAACATTACAAATAGTTGTACCATTCAACACAGCAATATTCAAACAAGGCCCAGCAACCAAACCGCAGAAAGAAGACTGGTATCTGAACTTTGAGGATCTTAGTTTCTACAAAATTCGGTTTAGTTTGCAAACTTTTAGCAATACATTGCCATGTGAAACATGCAAATGATAACACCACATAATAAGGGAGAGGTGATATGTAAGTTGTGGTGTGTAAAATGAAAATATTAAAGTATTTTTTGTAAAGGCTCTTGCATGAACTGAAACAAACAGATACATAAATAATAATACATTTTGAATTCTGACTTACAACTTTTTCCCAAAAATGATTAAGCATAGCTTTTTTTTTTTATTCCCACAGATTGTTTTGTTTTCCTTCCTTTTTTTCCTCGATTGCAAATTGCCTTGACTTTGTCCCTGGAGGTACGAACGAATCATAACAGAATGCGACATAATTAGAAACACTCCGGATCATCCTTCCTAGTGCAGCTCCCACCATTGTTCCTGAAGTAATCACGAAGCTGTGCAAATATGTATGCGTTCCGCCTCATTTTGCTAATGGCCCCCGGAATCTGTGTAAATCAATCTATTTTAATTACAGAGAAAGCCACTTCTTCAACTGATACCGGTTTGCACTGGCCTGAAACATCAGGCGAATAAATGCGCGAGCACAGGGCCGTTTAAGTTAGATCAAAACTAGGATTACAGCTGGCTCACCCATCCCTAATTATGAAAATTAGGCAAACGCTAATAAATTATGAGCCTTTGAAAGGCTTGGGGCTGATGGACTGGTTGGGTTTGCATCATTGTGATGTGAATTATTCATGTGGCACTACTGGGAATAATTGCGAGCTTAGTTTCAGTATTGATCACATAATTCTTTCTTCCCAAATAAGTGTGCTCTTCAGCATTCAAAGGGAGGTCACGCGAATATTATATATGGGTGCGCGGCGCGGGCTTAGACAGAGGCCGCGCTTCTTCTGCCTCCTGTGCTCATAGTAATGAGAGTGCGCTGGGGAGTCAGCGAATGTCATGCATGCATTCGTTTATGTCAGAGGCTGGTTCCTTCATCGGCAATTGTTTGGTCTAAGGGCTCTTTGCGCATTATTATACAATCGTTTGCGTCCTTGCAGAAAGAATAATTATGTTTTAAGATTGTGATGCGAAGAAGCGTGAACTCTCCTTTCCCCCCAGGTGTAAATCATTGGCACACACTGTTGGAATGATTCACAAAAGACGTGTTGTCCAATGGTGTGTGCTCTGTGCACAAGGCAGTACACCGAACAGGACATAGAGCAGGGGCGTGTAGGCCTATTCACAAAAAGGAAACCGCATCTGTCAACTACCTCGCGCTTCCTGTCTTTGAGAATGATGCCTCCCACTGAAGGCAGCCATTTTAGGGGCTGCTGCAGTTCAAAGGGCACCTGGTACTCAAAGGGAGGCAATTTGATCAGCAGCACACAAGCTCTTACCCATGGCCATTATCTCATCTATTGGAAGCTAGGAGCAGGGACAATGGAACAATCCGAACATACACATCCATTTAGCGAAACATTATTTAAGGGCCTGATTTTAAAAGGTGTTTTACAATGGTGCAGTGCCATTAGAAAACGCTTTCATAAATCAGGCTCTATACAATGTCCATTTGGTTTATGTCATGTTGATGAATAAACACCAATGTTTAGCAAGCTGTCTAAATCATGTGTTGAAAGATATTTTACAGAATGTAATTATAATGTGACCCAACTGAGTTTTTGCATTTTGGAACCGATCCAGCTTTCTCTGCAAAGGTGCAGAACAAATACATTCCTGAAAACAAGGGATGCAATTTGGATTTTGTTTTTGGAGATCGTAAAATGTTAAGGAATTTAATGAACTATTATGTCATGTTTTGCTTTTAGAATAATTGGGTTGGACTACAGGGTCCAGAAAAACCTTTGAAATGTGTGACTACAAGACGTTCTCCATTGACCACTACCACTCTTGGGGGTGTGTTGGTGGGGTAATAATACAAGGTAGGGATGGTATTAGAGCAGATAGCACCTTAGGCGGGAAGCATCCTTTGTGACTGCCCTCACACCAAAAGTGATTGGTCAATCAATAATAAACCAGATGGGAACACAATGCAAAATACCCAAAGTAGACATTAGGCGACAGCCTTAGAATGTTAAATGTATCATGTGTTCAAAAAGTCACTTTTCTTGACTTTGCCCTTGTAAACTTAAGCACAGCATCCGATAGATCCAGAGACTGGCTAATTTAATTTTCAATTGATGAAATAGAAAATGATGTCCATCTTACATTGGCCATTGTTGAGCAAAGATATGTTTTAATGAGCTTGTATTTTCTTTTCCTCCCAAAGAATTGACATACAGCTAACTGAAACAAAAATAATTGGCTTTGAGAAGTGATACACAACCTTTTACAACAATAAGAATCTGTACACACGCTGTGGGATTTTATTCTACAAAACTCAATAGTATGAGTATCAATCAAGAAAGCACAATGCTGTGTTATGTTATTACAGTGTTTCCTTCCAGGGGAAGATTCCACACTATCTTCAGGGATTGAAAGATGTCTGGTTCAGTATATGGATGGTACAACGTCCTTTCATCGTGAGATGTTTTTTCAGCAAATTTTTTATTGCAAAAAACCCATAGATTTTTTTTTTTTAGGGGGGTTAAAAAAATTATATATGTGGGTTTTTGGTAATAGATGTAAACTGAAAGGGAATGAGGGGTTGGGGGAGGGGGACCCCCCAAAAAAAAAATTGATGTTTTTTTCGATAAAAGATTTGTGGAAAAAAACCCAGCAAAAAAACTTCCTGCGATGAAATGGCATAGAACATTTGATATACTTGTGATTTATGTGCTGCATATTTTGTATGCTTTTTGTGACTTTCTTTTTTTCATCACTTTTAGTGTAGTGTGGTGATAACTAATTTGGGTGTTCACAATGCATTTGACCAATTATTGCTCCCTTATACTGTGTTCATATTATTGAATTAAAGTCGCAGTTAATAGGAAAACATTTTTTTTTTGGGTTCTTTTACAGTATTTGACATTTCATGTCAACCTGTTGTTGTTCATTGATTGCACACTTTCTGTCAAAACATTGTTTAATTTGTTTATGTTGAGGTAGAGAATGTTAGGGTAATGGCTATGTATTTACTGCACCATTTAAATGGTCGAAACAATTCAAATGAGCATAGTCTGGGCCGGTCATTAAGAAGAGGAAAGTGAACCACCCCTACTCACTCCCAAAAAGCCTAGTTCTACTGACTTAAAGGAATTCCTGAAATGCTCGGACCCCAGGATAGTAAGGCTAGGCTGTTCAGGTCAAACTCACACAAAAGGCAAAACCTTGTTGGGCTTCTATTAAAGAGGAGGAAAATAATCATATGTTTTTTGCTTAACATATTTTGATAAGTATGCATTGATGCGTCATGTTAATTTCTTTTGATTTGCAATTTGAAGTCCTGTCTATAAGAACAGAGTATTCTTAAAATCAAAACATTAGCACACTGTGAATGCATCATGACGCAGGCACAAACAACTGAATTCAAGTGTTCTCTTCGTACTTTTATTAAATCAAAAAGAGGGTTGGAAAAAAGCCTAACTTGCCATATAGTAAGGTGGGATTTCCCTACCTAAATTAAACCAAGGATAGTGTATGTCATAATGTCTAACGTAAATCTCTGTCCATGTCAAAACCTATACTTGCCCTCACATTTATTTCTATACAAAGTGTAGGGATGTCAGCTTCAAAATCATAAGTGTTCAGATATCAGTTCCAAGCTTCTTCCATCTCTGGGATGGAAAGGATCTCTGTTCCTCGTTATTTAGGATAGTTCACAAGACACCAAGATGGTTCCTTCCCCAAGGCTTCAGGATAGTTCACTGAGCCCATAGGATTCTCCCTTCCCCAAGGCTTCAAGCCTTTCAACATTTTCACAAAGTTCACAAGCCTCAGTTCCAGTTCACACACTGAATTCCTTCAGATTCACCCACAAACTCTGTTGCAGGTATTTCAATTAGCTTTCCATTGATGGGTGTCCTTGGTCTGGGCACAGTTGTTGGACCACATGGTCCACCCATTACAGGTCATGCAACCAATACACCTTACTGGTTTCTCCTTCACCTGCAATTTGACACTGTTTCAGCTTTCGGGGGGTTTAGTTCAGGTTCATTTCACATCCTTTTGATGCCTTACCTTTACTTGTTGGCACAATGCAAATGGTACACTTTCCTATATTCTGAAGGCTCTTCTCAATACTTGTTTCTCTCGAAATTACACAATTCCGTGATATAGTTCATATGGCTCTGGCCAATGCTTGTTCTCTCAAAGTTCACAGTTCCTGGATATTCATACGTTTCCACACAAAACTGCTTTCATTCAGATCAGTATTCAAAATGCTTACTTTCATTCGGCTCGGTATTGTTACTCACCACTTTGAAATAGGCCCAAGATGTGGAGGAGTGCCCTTGGAGATGATGGTTGTACGAGAATCGATATTCAGCCTTCCATCCCAGCTCCCCTGAGTACAAGACTCAGGCTTCCTCAAAGAGGGGCTCTTTTCTACAATGTACCTCTCTGCTGTTTCATTTGGGACAGACAGAGGTGTCAATTGAATAAAAGTGCGGGGAGAACTCATACCGCCAATACCAATGCTGTAAAGGAATACAGAGATATTAGACAGTGTGGAAATTAGACCAAGTAATCAGAACAGTGTATTTTACGGGAAACTACCTAGGTAAGTATTGGAGTGGAGCTTCCCCAGGGTGGATCTACAAAAAATATGAATAAACACAATGAGTGGGATAATTCTAAAGAGCTTTCCTAAAGTATCAATCCACCTTAATATCGAACCAATAACAACTAACCTGAATAAGGATATGTTGAGGAAAGTAGTCCATGAAACAGAAGACAACGAAAGGAGAAAATAACAAACAGGAATGTTAGTATAGGGAAGTAGCCCCGAACGGCACAAGGGTCGCACTAGTGCCGGGTTGGTACAGTTTCAGCAGAGCGTTTATATGCACTTGAAGACCAGTTCACAATATAGTCACTCAATGTCCCAGAATCCAACAAAAGACAAATATCCAAACAAGGTTGCGGAGAGAAATAATAGCAGAGACAGGATTTGTCAATGATAAGTATGTACCTGAGCACACATGTAAGCGTAGAAAGTTCCAAATTGTTGACAGGAAGGCTTTGTGGTTCCGCGCCCAGAAGCGGCTAACTGGAATGTAGTACCGCAAGAGACAGCAGGAAGCCGAATCCAATAACGTTCCGAGTCAAAAGCCAGACGAGCACGACAAGAATAAAGGAGGAGGCAAGCCAATCCAGAAGTCAGGCAAGGGTCAAAACCAGGAAAGCAGATAAGGAATTCGTGTGGAGGAGACACGAAGTAGTAACGGACGTAACCGCTGTAGCTTGTAACGCTAATTAGCAGCAACAAGCCCCTTGAAAGACGGTGGTTTTAAAGCCATATGGGGGCGTGTCTTGCCGTACATCTTCCACTTACAGGACGTGTCAGCTGACACTGAGTCCGTCGTAGTTTGTACAGGCGCCATGACAACCTGTATCTGGTCCACAGAGGAGCTTGTAAAGAAGTCGTATTCTGCAGGGAAGACCGCACGGAAGCCCGAAGTGTAACAGGTATTCAAAAAGTTCCTGATTCTACGTGAAATGTCATTTGCACTATTACCTTGCTTCAGCGTATCAGGATATGGCCTTTCCACATTAACCTGGTTCTTTACCCTGCCAGGTTATGGCTTTTCCACTTTCTTCACGGCACTCACTGGTTTCTTCCGGTGCCATCCTCTCACGGTGAACCCTAGCACTGGCCACAGTGAAGTCTGCTTTGTTTTTGCTTCCTTCGGCTCCCTCTGGCTCCTTCCTTCACCACTTCTTCTAGCGTCTCGGAAAAGATCTCCAGTAAGCCTTGCCTTGTTTGACCTCATCTGCACAAGTCCCAAAGCTTCTCCTCTTCTTTCGTTATCCCCACAGCCTGCAGCTTTCTTGCTATGGCTCTCATCAGTGAGCCTCCTTGCTCCACTGCACCGCTCTTCCCTCTGCATGGCTTCCCAGGGAAATTTGGTCTGTTTGCACCCACAGCCATACCTGTCACCATCCTACTCCTTCCTGTATTGTGGGAATTGTAATATCTTGCCGAGAAGATTCGTTTTTTGACTACTAGACCACACAGTGTTGGTTCTAGAGTCTTTTGTCTCTTTTTGTTGCTTCTTCCTGGTCCCAGTACTAAAGTGCGGTGTGTATGAATGCATGCATATGGGAAAATGGGGATCTGACCTACAGCAGCCGAGAAAGGTTTGGGGGATTGAGGGGGCATTTTGAGTGGGAAAAGGGTGATACCATGTCTCATCTAAGGGTATCTCATCTCCTCTCTCCAAGTCTCCACCACCCAGGTGATCCTCCCTTGCATATCCACCCCCAGGGTTAGGATCCAATAATGACAGCCTTTGCCTTGCTACCTGGGGGAAGGGCATATTGGGAAAAGAAGTGAGAATGCCCTCAGATTCCTCACAACACATTTATAACAACTAGACCTGAGAGGATATGTGGTCAAGTGACAAGGTTGCAGGCTAGTCTCAAACACTGGCTTCACCACTTAACTGAAATGTGTGATCCTGGACAAATGATGTTATCTCACTATGGTTTATCTGCAAAATTTAGAAGACCCTATTCAATTTCCTCTGTATCACACATGCCAGCATTATCTGTTCCATTTAGGAGATGCTATTACAGTCCTGGTTTTAACTTTGCATTCTGGGCTTATATTCCTTGATTTATAATGGGGAAATCCAGGCTACACGCCCACGAATGCAAAGTTAAAACCAGGACTGGACTACCATCTCCCAAATGGATATTGTTGACATGTATGCTGTACGCTATTAAAAAAAAAATCCTCCATCTTGGTGTTTTGCACAAAGGAATGTTTTATTCATGTCGACTTCTTGTCACTGATTTCCTATGATGTCTCTAGTATCAAAGAATGTAACACACTGAAACATACTTTACTGTGATGTCTATAAATAAGCAAATTAGGGGACACTAGCGGCCTTATTCATGGAACATTTTCCTATGGGATTGCACCATTATAAAACACTTCCATGAATCAAGCCCAAGATATAGTTAGCAGATCAGCACTTCACAAATCCTAGAACCATCCCTGTATATTCCAGTGGAAATTGTCATTAATTTGTAACCTTAAACTAGCAGTAACAGCTTGCTCACCAAAAAGCCAAGTGACATTTAAAAGACACATTTATTTCCATTCCAAGTACTGCAAACTATCCCGAACTATAATCACTGCACTGCCATTATGCTCTTTTAATAAGTGCACAAAATCTGGACAGTACCACTGAGAATGGAGACAGATGATTAGTGTATAGGCTTTCATATTACAGGTCGGAGATGGATGCTGTCCCAGTAAAGTGCCAATTAGGTGACTCCCCTCTGCTCTACTTGGAATGGTATTAGATTTTATTTTTGTAGTGCCAAAAATACAACCCATGCGGGCATGGTTGTGGATGATAAGTGACAATGTTTCATTTAAAATGAAGACAACAAAATAAGACACAGTGGGCCTCTTTACAAGGCTGGCAGTAGCCGTGCTTGTAATACAGGTTATGCTGCCGCCTGTATTCATTTTTTTCTGGCACCCCGAAATGGGCAATTACCGGGTCATTACGGCCTTGCCGGACCCGGTATTTGCCCATTCCTGGGCGCTGGAATTTTTTCCCCCCATTCCCATTTGAACCTCATAGGGCTCAATGGGAAAGGGGAGGTTGGATACACCGGCACCATTTGTAACGGTGCCGGTGCATCCGGCATGCTGTGCTCGCGGGTGCCTTTCATTCCGCCAGGTTGTACCTGGCGGAATGAAAGGCACCCGCGGGAACAACTCAGAGTTTGCCTGTCTGGATACAACGGTACCAGCATGCTTACCGTTACCATTGTATCCGGACCTGCCATCTCATAATGAGGCCCAGTATCTGTCCCCATGCTTGGGCTCTTGGCAGAATTCATAGGGAAGCTATGAATGTAAGCACTAGTCTCTGCCTTGTAGGGATTTGTTGTCATATGATGTGCACAAAGGTGAGAAATAACTGGACCTCGTAAACTCCGATTTACGCCACTGTTTAAGAAACCTAGTCATGTATCATGTCTATCATATTTAATCTAGTAACATGATTTGGATGCAATATTTTCTTAGTGCAATCTGAGGCACATCTTGGAGAAAAATCACAGCCTAGAAAATGAAGTCAGATCTTTAAGCACCAGATTCCTTTAAGAGCCATGAGGCAGCGAGTGGTTTTATCGATGGGTGATGGTGCAGTCTGTTCTAGGCTTCCTACCAAAAAGTCTGCGATTAAAGATGTCATCGGGCTCCCAAACCCGCCAAGACACTGTCGGTCCCAATTGCATTTGCTGTGCTCCGTGTCCCACATATAGCCTGTTCAGGATGGGTTGAAGTCCTGACTTAGGTTCTCCGAAGCACGATCGGGTTTCTGAAGCCATCCCAGGTCATAGGTCACACTTTTTAATGGTACATTTAAAGCACACGTAAGCACTGCAATACAAGCCAGTGGTTGATGGGCCAGGCACAGGGGTGGCTAGGAAAGGATCGTTGTCCCTTAATAAGTGTGAATAGTAGGTGATAGTAAACGACAGGAGAACATACCACTACTTGCTGTGTGACATAATGGCCCATTAGATGGCCATATATTCCCTTGCATCTTATTTCTCTATAAATGCAGTTTTAGCACACAAATGCGATTTGTTTAGGCTCACAACTTTGCAGGGTACTAATGTAATCTTCCATTCAGGACGCCCTTAGAGGGTTTGTTTGTTTTGGGGATGGGAAATTAAACCATAGGTCTTAGGTCATATTTGCCTATTGCACTACTTTAAAGACCAGCCTATCGCCTTGGAGACTCAGGGGTCCGAAAAGAACGGACAAAGCAATATCTACGATAAACTTCACTCAAGTTTATGGTATGTATAATGGTATGTAAACGCACACCGTCTCTGGACCCATGCCGCAGGCACAACTCCCCATCCAAATTCGATCTAGCAGCTTACATATCTTTCTACACTGAAACCCCTGACATGCCTCAACACCTCTGCCATTAGTAAACAGTGACAACCTTTGACAAATTCGGACTAGCTGGACACATATCGAGTCTCTTGCATTAGTACTCTGTCTTGACCACCACCAGCAGCAGCAGCCCACGTACCTGACCTCTTGGGGTTGCTTACTGGAGCCTAGCCAGCCCTTCTAAGCCCTAATCCAGGCAGAATGCACACACAGGTCTTAAGGGGTAATCTTAAAAAATGTTCCCATACCTGGACTTTGGTTGCAGAGGGTGCTACAACCACAAACCAAATTGAGGCCATACAAATGGAAAATGGCGCTATATAAACGACGACTACACTACACTACATTACAATGGGGAAAATAAAGTTAAATCTGTTTTTTTTTTCTTGAAAGATATGTTTCTTGAACAATTTCTATGAAGGCAGGTCATTTTATATGCAATTGTTGTACTCTGTAAGTCATTGCTATACAAGTCTGGCAGATATGTAGGCAAGTGATACTCTCCAACCCCAGGACTAACCGGCCTGGAGGTGGAGTTTCTCTTGTCTTACCTGAATGGGTCCCTGCTACTATCATTACAACTCAATCTTGCTCTTCCTTTGAACGAATGCCTCATCTGTAGGCTGGGTGTCTCTCCTACCCTCTACCTCACTTTCACCACTATCTATAGGCCCATTGGACTTATCCCCCTTTTCCTTTAGGTGACTAGTTTTCATTCAGGCTATCCAGATGCAGTCACTGTATATTTCTATGACTTCTGTGACTCTCCCTCACAATTCTCTCCTCCCAGCTGGACCTAGCTGGCGCCCCGGTGATGCCTCTGCCAGCACTGCCAGGCTCTTTCTCCGTCATTCAACCGATGAATTGTGTGTCAGTTGCTGCATTTGCCGCCACCTTCATTCCCTCTCAGACACCTGCTCCTGACTCTCATGCTGACTCGGCATCTGCTAGCCTCCATCTCTTCATATCCAACACTCTGAACATCTTTGCCCCTGTCATGAGGATCCACATGAAGCCTGTATCCAAGTACAACTCTTGGTATGACTCTGACTTGCCCGCTCTGAAACAAGTGCAGAGCGGAAGTGGCAGACCTCAAGCACATCCTCTGCCAAACTGGCATGCTACCTGCTCCAAAGGCAATATGAACTATCCATCCACTCTAAGAAGAGGGCTCATGTTCAAGCCTGCTTTTTGGGGGCCACCAATAACACAGCTGAACATTTCAAATGTTGCAGGGAACTTGCCAATCCTACTACAGTCTCCTCTTCTCTTTCCTCCCAAGTCCTCTTCACTGGTGTCCCACCTCTCCATGAAAACTCTGAACATCCTGTCCTCACTGTCCTCTACTCCCCTCCCTACCCCCTCTGCTCTTTCCTCCCTTGTCCACCTGCTCATCCTCTCCTCCTTCTCTCCAATTGCACCAGACAAGGTCTCAAGAGTAGCACGCTCTATGAAAGTCTCCTCCAAACAGGTGCTCCCCTGCTATCCAGAACGATCATCCTCTCTCCTCCCCCTTGACTAGGCTGACTGCTGTAATAAGTCCTTTGCCACTGGCTCTTTTCCACAACCCCTCAAGCACTGCCCTGTGCAGACTCTTGTAAAAATGTAATCTGTAGACCCTTGCTGCCTGGCTCATTATCACCCCTTTCCTAGGCAAACTGCTGGCTGTCTCCATGTCCACCAGTCTGGCTTCAGAACACCAAGAGGCATGGAAACTGCTCTCATGCACACCTGTGAAGATCTGCTCACAGATCTTGATTTCAATTTTCCCTCTGTCCTGATCCTTCTCTATCTTTTCTCTGCCTTTGACACGATCAATCATGCCATCCTCATAAATCGACTCTGTGATAGCCTAGGCAGCATGGACCTGGAACTGGCCTGTCTGACCTCATTCCACTCTAACCAACCTTCCCAAGTACAACTGAGCCTTTTCCTCTCTGCCGCCTTTCTCTATACCTGTCGTGTCCATCAGAGGTCTATCCTATTCCAGTGGCTCTTCAATATCTACTTTGCCTCTCTGGGCCACTTGATCTCCACCTTCTTTCCTTATGTCCAGTGCCTTGCTGATGACACACAACTATCCTTTAAGCTTCTTTCCTCTCTCATGCCTAACTGCCTGACTGCTATTCAAGCATCGTGTTCTGCTAACAATCTCTGCCTTAATTCCAGCAAGACCAAGATCCTTCTCATTCAAACACCTGCTCCCTGCTTCCCTCCCACTCTTTGGCCACCCTCTTTGGCCCCCCTCTCCTCAGCCTCTTGTGAGGCAAAACGCCTTGGGGTCATCTTCGACTCCTCTGTCTCCTTCTTCCCTCAAATCATGGACCTTGCCAAGAAGTCCAATTGTCAGCTCCAACTCTTCAGGGGCATTCTCCCTTTCCTCATTCCC
Organism: Ambystoma mexicanum; assembly: GCF_040938575.1. Taxonomy (NCBI): domain Eukaryota; kingdom Metazoa; phylum Chordata; class Amphibia; order Caudata; family Ambystomatidae; genus Ambystoma; species Ambystoma mexicanum. The sequence goes on from NC_090929.1 coordinate 1,178,551,113, forward strand.
TATAAGCTCAATGTCTCCAGAGCTATGTCTCTCTCTAGACTGGACTCCTGAAACAGCCTCTTCCTCAATCTGACTTGTTCCTCCGTTTGCCCTCTTAAACTAATCCAGAATAGGGCTACAATATTTATCCCTGGGCACAAGCCCAGGGACTGCATCTCTCCAGCACTAAAATCTCTCCACTGGCTCCCGGTAGCTTCAAGGATCAAATTCAAGACCTTCTGCATCATCCACACAGCTTTCTGGGGTCTGGGACCCCACTACATCCAACCTTTCTCTCCCTAAATACCACCCTGCTAGAGTCCTTCGGTCCTCTAGCTCCAACTCTCTGCAGATAAGATGACTCTCTAAGCAGAGAGTGGGAGGGTAGATGTCTTTCTTCCGCAGGAGCCTCCCTCTGGAATGGCCTTCCTACCCCTCTTAGACTTGAGCTGGATCTACTTAAGTTCCAGAAACTTCTCACAACTTTATTTTACCCCTCCCCCTTCCCTGTCCCCCTCTGTTGCTAATGTCCTCGTGCTGCTTTGACTGGTTCTTGGTCCTTTATGTGCCTTACAGGGGCCTGGCCCTTCTTCAGACAGTCTACTCAAGCGCCCCTTAACCAGCATTTGCTCTCAGGCACCATTCCCAGATTAGCTGGAACCTGATCCACTCCATCCTTGCACTAGCTGACACCGTGGCACTTGCCCTCCTGGTCTACCCTCAGCAATTGGCCCCTGGGGCCCCAGCCTTCCTGCACCTCTCCCTTCCCCCTTCCCTTATGCCCTGCTATTCGTACCTGACCCCCACACCCCCTCCGCCTGCAATTATTTATACTGCACTTGCATGGACTGAATGTCACAAGGCCGTGTAGGATCATTTATTGTTGGTATTTTTCTCTCTTTCCCCCCAACCCCCCCCACCCCCCGCACACCCTTTGTCTTGAAACACGTGTGTGAAGGCACCTTACAAATTTCCAATCAAAAGGGCTTAAATCAAAGGATGTTTCCCTATCCCAATTTCACCACTTATGCAAAGGGTGTGATCCTGCCCAAATCCCTAGAAGCAATTCAGTTTGCAGCTAAAGCTATTAAAATAATCATCTCTCATGGTTTACTAAACTGAATAGTGATCTCATATTAATATTAGCGTCCATAGATTGCACTCGACATTTATGTGTCTCTTGACTTAAAATAGAAACTTCTTTTAATGTCTCGACCCAAGATGGCCTAGAGTATCTAAGACTGATTTCACTCCATGTAATGGTATTTTCTATTGTATCACTTCTTAAAATAATCCCGGGCCATTCCCTTAAGAGAAACCAAACATGTCATTGCCCAGTATGCATAATTTGCATATGCTGCTTTGGTGTGAAATTACCCTTTTCCAGTAATATTACTATACAATTGGATGGGATGAAAGGCACGTGCAAATTATGTCATATAGAACCGCCACCAACTGCTTCTGATTCGCCATCACATCTAAATTGTCCAGCAAATCTATTTTGTACATTTGGCCAACCTACTTAATTTTGTGACAGAATTTGCTAGCACTAATTGAAGCTCGAAAATGGTATTATGGATTTGTTGAGACTTGTAATCATGTACGTGACATTTCTCTGGTGAGATACCTTGGTGTTCAAATGATGATTATTTTGTTGCAAATATTAAAGCGTTTTGTGTTGTTAGTACAAAAACTCTGCATTAAAACTGGATGTTGCCTTTATTCATTGTTGACTCCGGTACCGCCCAACTATACGTTCCAATTGCCCACCAATTCATTCATGCTGCTGCCTGAATACGACTGATTTCTCAATATACATGAAATCAGCTGGTCAGTCGATGCATGATTTTACATATGTGAATTTTACATATTATTTGGTTGTTTACAATTATGTTGTCTTGTATGGTTGCTTTTTTGTCCTATGTCTTTATTAGCTGTGAATCTACACGAACAACATATGAGAAAATGAAAAGAGGGGGACCAAGTGGCCAAAGTCAAACATTAAAAAAGTAATGTGTGCAAAAAAAACAATCAACTTTTAGAACCCAGAATATTGTACAGTAAAGGAGTACACCAAATGTCCACAGGTAAACTCAGGTTGACCACAGAGGTGCACAATGGAAGAAAGAAAACAACAAGCAGAATGACTAAGGGTTGAAAAGGAACTCGATTAACTTCTCAAGAAAATCTCCTCCCACACCACTCATTTAGGTATGAGATTCAGCTTGCATCAAGAACATTAAAGTCCTTCCCATCCACATAACCGTCACAAAGCAATGAAATAACAACAATATCTGCAGGTCTCACTTTGGTACTGTTCAATCTCTTACAGGGACTCTTAGCAGCACCAGGCCAGGTTTATCCCTGGGATCCACATTATTCCTCACAGAGTTGATCAATGTCAACAGCTCCATGCAACTGTGTTTTCAATGTCCAGCAGGTTTGTTGTGTGCAAAACAATCGGGAATAAATATGAACTGCTCACAAAGTTACCTTTCACTTCCTAGTTGCAGTTTGTAAAACCCAGTCCCTGTGTTTATGTGACTTCCATAGCTACCATAACCACCCAACATTCCCTGATCTAAGGCCCCTCTTAGGCAGGCTAAATGCTTCCGTCATTACTGGATGATCAACTAAGTTGCAGATCATGGTCACCAGGTTTTGATGCAGGTTCTCCACACTCACCATAGATGGAAAAACAAAGCACACATTTTAACAGCTCTTCCTTCATTTCTCAAGCTGCTTCACTTTTGTTTCCAACCTCACCACACTCTCCACCACACATTGCTGGAATTTGGCTCTTAATACCCTCTGGAGAAGATTTAACAGATGGCTGGAATTATTGCAGTCACTCCAACTTGGATACTGCCAGGGACAGGGAAGGCTTTACCCCCGTATTTCCTCCAGTTAATGTGCCAAATGCATCCTTGAGGGTATTAGTAGCCCACTGAACACCATCCGTGTTGTGGTATAGGTAAGCCCTCGGTTTGCTAATGGACTAAAGGAGCATTTATCACCACTGTCAGATCTTGCTCCTCTCCGCAAGGGAGATCTTGCTAGGAGCCACTAATTGCATGATGAGGCAGTGGCAAAATGAAGTCTCAGCTCCACCTCTGTTCTTATTCTGCACCATTGGTAACAACAAGCCGGGGCCGTCAGTGTAAGCCACCTCACAATCCTAGCCGTCTGGAAATCTTGAAGGATATTATGCTACATCAATCTGGGGATGGAAGAAATCCAAACATATATTGTTTAAAGCGAGAGGGAAATATTAAATCCTCCAAAAGGAACATTACTGTGTTTATCACTGATCTCAAGGAAATGAAGGATTTTCTACAGGTCTAGATGCCCACACAACATGGTTGACACCCTGGGCCTGATTCACAGAAGTGTTTTGCAATGGTGCCACACTCTACAGATTGAACATATGTTGTATTTGAAAACAAAATCGCTTTCTGGATGTAGGCTTAAAACATTAAAAGTGAGATGGATGTTCATGTTTTTATTTCTCCCTGATTGAAACAAAAATTGAAGTCAAGTGCAAACGTAAGTTTAGAATTGTCCATTTACGTGTACATTTCAAACTGTGCAATGTGATTAATTGGAAATTGATGAAATTTAAGGTGGTTTTCTAGGTTTTGGAGTAGATTTTGATTGCTATGTTGTCTTAAAACTGATGAATGTATCGGGATCAGTGTTTGCTTGGTTAGAGTCCTTTTAAAGAAATACAAGGCAGAGCCTACCATTTTAAAGCTTTATTTCATCTTGCAATCTTATTTCTTGTAGGGTTCCACAATGCTCACCATTGGAGACCCCTCTTCTCTTTAACATGTATTTGCATCCTTTGGTTCAAGTTAGAGAGGTGGGTTCTTGAATGCCAACTGTATGCTAATGACACCCAGATCATTGTTGACCTTCACAGGGTTATGCATGGTGGGGCAGTACGGTGGAGAATTGTGTTGGGGTGGTGCAGCGATGGATGCAGGACAGCTGACTCTGTCTACATGGAGATAAAATTGAAGTTATGTTCTTTGGCTGACCTGCAAACCCCATCTCTCCCTTTTCCAGGACCATCCAACCTGTGCACCCACGAACACCTGTGGAGGTGGTCAGGAATCTTATGATCCTGTTTAATGCACCACTCTCATTTGATCAGCAAGTGGATGCAGTAGCAAACAACACACATTTTCATTTCTACAACATCAACTGAAGTATTTAGAACTGGCAGTGGTACTTTCGAGATTGCTTTATTGTGTGGCTCTCTATCTTGGTATGGCAAAATAAATCAATATCCAAATTGCAAGCACTGGAAAATCACGCAGTGTGTGTAATTTATGGTGTGGAAATATGTGATCACATCTTTTAAGCTCGGCGAGAATTAGGTCGGCTGCCTACTGATGATATGATTCAAGTACAGGTGCTTACTCAAATTTGGAAAATAGTGAACAGCCTAGCGCTCAAGTATTTATCTCACATGACACAGAAATATCTGCCATTTTCTGACATTACTATCCAAAGATTTGCATCCAAGCATCTGAGGAGGTAAACTGGTACAGACTATGAGCTGTATCCAGTGGAACATCCTGCCAATCACAACCTGGCAACACATCAGAAGATTTTAAGCAGTGACTTAACCAACATCTGTGTTCCTTTTATATACCATAAAGTGGAGGTTAAAATACTGTTGCATTTGTCATTGTATGTATTTTAATATATATTTATTTGTCCTGTTTTGCTGTTGATTCCTAGGGGGATCCTTAAATCAGTAAAACGTCATACTCAGGATGGAATGCAGAATAACTCTTACACCAAATAATAAGTCAGACTCAGGAAGTTGGCAAAAAGTCTCTTCTGACTGTTTCATTTTCAATTGTCTAAAACAGGGAGTTACAACGGACCTTAACAGATGTCACACAGCATTCTCTCCACATTTCATAAAAAGTATTCTTTTATAGCAAAAACTCATCATACGTGACGTCATACTGAATTGAAAACTAAGAAAAATCTATGAGGGGTTGTGATTGGCTTAAGGGGAACGTGTAAGTATACTTTCTCTATAGAGACGGGTTGTGATTGGGTCTATACAGTCAGGTTGACAACTTATGCCCACCCCTAGTGCAAGTCATCCTCAATATTTATGAGATAAATGGTACATCATTGGCTCTCAAACTATAAGGCCCTTCATTATATGGCCTTCTACAATTGGTTGGCACGCTTGTACCCTTCTGGAACATTCGGCTCACTAGTAACACATAAGCTGGTACCCCAGGTGCCAGTGGGTGGACTTGACCATGTCTCCCCACCCAATTAGCCCAACCTCTCTCAACACTCATGCCGTCTGCCATTCAGATTGTCTTTGAACTTGTCCTTGCAAAGTATCCCCGCTCCTAAGAATAAAAGGGAGTATAGGCACACTCTTATCATAGTTCAGGTCTTCATGCCGAACTCCTATTACCATCCTTAACTCACGTGACAGGAGACCCTATTTTGGCCTGTTTTGCAGCATTTAATTGTCTTGAATTAATACTCTTGACACTCATAGTGTTCTTTCTTGCACCTTAAGAAGGGCTGATTCAGCTTCTCTTGTACAATGCCCTTCAAGGATAGATAGCCGTTCCTTGGCTGCTCCATCCTTTGACACCAAGCCAGGCAGCTATTCCAGGCCTTTCCTCGATCTTCAGCTGCTTTCTTAGTGCAACACAGCCCTCCAATCCTTCTTTCTTCATGGGTCTGAGCTTACTGAATGTGTGACACTGATGTCCAGATTCTATATAATGGCAGTACCGCCTGCAGTCTATTCACTACATATAACCAGCTTTTATGATCACTTTGTCTACTTGCGTTGCTACATCTGCACGGTTATAAAATGGCTTGTATTGCCTGCAGTGTGCTTCACACGTGCAATCTTCATTCTGCATATGAAAGGTACTCTATTTCTGTACTTCATCATCAGATTCCATAAGGTCCATACACTCTCTTCAACAGCCACTATTCTCAGTGCGTCACACTTGCCTTTTGTTACGTCACCAACTTCTCTTTCCCTCGTCTTCATATTCCTTCAGGGATCTCCTCCAAGAGATTGTCATCGCTACGGGGATACATCATATAGGGCTTTCTCAATGGATAACTTTTCTCAAAGTTTCTCTGTGGAACAGGCACCATCACTAGTGTCGCGCAAGTCGCGATTTCTGGTTTCCAACATATAGGAAGAATGCAGGCGGGACTTCATGCAGATGCATTCAGCTGCTCGGTTACACTATGTTGGCATAGCACTTGAAAATGGTCTTGAAATGGTAATAAACCTGTGTAAAATCAATAATGTTACCATTACTACTAATATGATATGATATGATATGATAAGGCATTTGTAACGCGCCTATACACAAGTGTTTCAAGGCGCGAATGGAACACCTCATGAGACCTTCCTAATAATGGTTTTATAATCCATAAAATGCTGAATTTAAGACCAACATTCTTTAGAACTGAGATATGTACACATTGTTAAATAATTTCTTTAATTCTTATTTGTAATGATCACAGTGTAACATGAACACATTTTCTTACTGGCTGCCATTGCCGTTGGAAGTCTGTCATCTTCAGTGCAATGTGTACTTTTTACCAATTGACAGAATCTAATGCCGTCCATTTTGACAAAAGTAGCATTTAGACTGCTTCAAAAGCACACACGATAGAGAGAGATACATACTGGCACACGCTAAACAGGATGCCCTTCCAGACATTTAGGGCCAGCCTTCCAGACCTCACAGTCAATCTACAAATATGTGTTTGAATAGATGGCGTTTGCTACCACGTTTAAACCCTTAAGTGCCAAGGACGAGTATGCTCCTCCTTTTTGCATAGACTTGCATAATAGCTTGGCAGAACACCCTTTAGCATGGCATCTTCTTTAACAATACATTCAACGACTTAAGAATGTATGCTAAAAGATATCTCAAAATGATAAAGATGAATATTCTGCTGCCTGGTGGTCTTTGACGGCTCAACCAGTCTGTGCTAGAACATATTGCACTTCGAAATTATCCCTAATGTCTGGTGGACTATGGAAAAGTGTCAAACACGTGACTATGTTGATTGCTAGTTGCAGTAGACAGGACAATGTTGAAATGAACTGAATTGGAGGGCCACCCCTGCACAAGGGTTTAAGGTGTGTTGAAAACAGAGTGCGGGTTGTTGCCACTCGTCTCAATGTCGCTGGCATACAAAGACATACCCATTAATCTAGGATGCATGTACACACCATTAACCAACGATCAGGGAGAACTGCAGATCCTGCTAATACTGAAACTCATCCGTAAACAGCTTTAATACACACGGAAAGTCCACATGATATCCAGAATAATACACTGCGCCTTTGTCTTTCTCAAGAACATACACATGCATAGTCTCTATCTGAGTTATTAATCTCGTGTTAGCTCCCATTATTGTTATAATGAATTACCCAATGGGTGGATGTTTAATGATGATAATAGTTGTTATTCATCTAGACCCAAATGAATTGGCATTATTGTAGCACATATCACGAGCAATTACATATTGCATTCCTCAGTGTTTGTGATAAAATGAATCATTAACTAGTGATTCAGATTGATATTAAAATTACAATAACCTTGGCAAGTTAAGATCTTATTAAAATTCTATTTGTTTTCATCTCAGCATATTCTAATATGATAGTCAATTACATACCTTAATATTCTTCCAGAGATTGCAACACACAGGATTTCGTGTAATGTGACTTCGATTGCATGATCAGATTATCCATCTTTAAAGTTTATACCTATGAGCTTGAAGTCTTAAAGCCGCATGTGCAATTGTGACAGTGACATTTCCCACACTGCTTTTAGAGATTGTGGCCTTTGTAGAGTTGCATAATAATTCCTTTGGTGCATACATGAATATAATCTTTAATATGTCAGCAAAAGCAATAGCTTAATCTAAATGGCAATATTGTTTTCTTTGCAAACACATGGTTAAACAGCCACCTCGGGTGGTATTACAGAAACTTTGAGTATTGCACCAAAATACCACAAAGAAAATGCAGAATGCGCATTCGGCATTGCAGAAAATGTCAAAGCCAAAAATGCTGAACAAGGTGATTGGGGGTTGCAGGGGTGTATCCCCGTCACCTAGTTAGGCATTTTTGGCTTCAGGGGTTGCAGGGGTGTCCCCCACAGACATTAAATGTAGAGCAGGGGACAAAGAAGAAAATCCCAAAGGTTTGAGTTACAAAATACAAACAAGTCGGCTTCACATTTTTGTAATTTAAGTTTTTATGATTTGTTATTTTAACGTGGATCTGAAACCTTGCACCAGTGCATATGAAATGTGCATTATGCCCATTTCTTTGGTGCATACATGAATATAATACATGCATATAATACATGAATATAATACTGAATATAATACATGAATATAATACATGAATATAATACTGAATATAATACATGAATATAATATTGAATATGTCATCCAAAACAATAGCTGAATTGAAATAAATAAATTGTTTCTTCTAAAACAAATCTTTAAATAGCCCCCTCAGGTGGTATTAACGAAACTAGCACAAGTCAATGTGAAATGTGCACTATGGGAAGAAAAAAAAAACTTGGGGAAACACCATCTTTTTGCACAAGGGAAAAGTACTAGAAATAGGGCAAACCTTGGTCTGGTGCAAACATGTGTTGGAGGAATTTGTTTTTCTGCTTTTCGCCCTAGTGCTAAATCATGCATCAGTGCAAAGTGTCTGCATGCTTCTCCAATGTCCCAGGGTGGTGAGACCAATATTTTGCAGCACCTGCATCCGTTTAGGCAGCATCTTTCATGTAACAAGCATTGACAAAGCCAATATTTTTGGCTTTGGGGTATTCAAATTGTGTTTTTCTGCACTGTACACGTTTTGTAATTCTTGGGTTTTTTTTTGCAAAGGACTTTACATTTTTCTGCATTGTACACGTTTTTATTCTTTTTTTGTAAAATATTTATAGAAATATGTACATTTGTGCTTGTAATTTAGTTGAATTGAGTAAGTAGTTACGCTTGATAGATCAAGCTCAAACGGATCCCAGGAGGATGTGTTTTGGGCAGGGAGGGTCTGTTTGTGAGTGGCAATGCCCATAGGGATTAGCATGGCTAAGGGAAGTGTATGGGTGGGTATATAACCAACCAACACCCACAAACTGTGTGTCACTCCTCACGTCATCTCAGTACTACATGTACTCCAATGCAATAGGTTTGGTTTCATTCCTGCCCCAAAAAACAAAGAAAACAGAGCAGCTATGCTCCCCACCATGCAGCTGCACAAGTCACATCAGCCACTTCAGAGTGAACCCAGGTAGGCTCAGATTGCCTTTGCTAATGTATGAAAGTGACATTTTATAAAAATCACATTTTACAAATGTGGTGACAACTCTGCCCTTGGTTGCTCAGCGGCCTGCTTCAAAGTAATTGCCACATGGGTGTCTTTCTCTCCTTTACCCTACGTGCAGGGCTCAAGTCGAGGGTACACGTGGGGGGGACGCAGTCCCCCCACTTTATTCAGAGGGTGGACTCAGTCCCCCCAGCTAATAGAGAAACATTGGATGTCCTCTTTGAATTTAGGAATTAAAACCGACCTCGGGATCGAATGTCAGCAGGTTTGTAGGCCAGACACTTCACCACCGCACTATATAACCTGATAAAAAATAACAAACAACTAAAGGTTAAATATCCCATTTCGGTACTGCATGTCCCAGGGAAAACATTTTTATTGGTTCATGGAGTTTTAAAACATGCACACATTTTAACGTTTTCAAAAACACTATTAGAAAAAAAATCCTGTCTTGGTTTTGTCTGTGTGTTGATTTTAGGAAAGGCAAATGCCATTCATCCTGTCTATTTGGGTGGTTATGCAAAGCCAATTTAATGAAATGTGCATATTTCTCCTTGATATGCTACTTTCTGGTGACATCACATCCCATTACGTTTTTGGTGAGTCCCCCCACTTACATTGTTAGGACTTGACCCCTGCCTACGTGTACTCTGTATGCCTCCCTTACCTTCTATCTTGACTGCAGAGTGGCATATATGTTCTGACTGGTGGCTCTGGCTCCCAAAGCCTCTCTAGTGTCGTTTTCGCACCACTTGAAATGTGTTTCAAACCTGCACATTGACCTTTTTCTGCTGCATTTTAGTGGTTTGCTGATTTTAGGTGTGTTTCCCCACTTGTGGTATTTTGAAACACCATTTTGTTGTACAGGCGCCTAACAAATTCTCAATAAATATATAAATGCATACATATTAGAGTGCTCCCTGTTATTGAGTGTGCAGGAAATAGTTCTCAATGTATTGTGTACAGAATGCTCACAAACCATTTGTACATTCTGGCCGTTGGTAGTTTGTGGGCGGAGTTCCAGCTTCCGGGATTTGAAAATATCTGAATGTTTATTGTGCTTGTCCCCAATTATACACACGTGTTAGCCAATCAGTTCAATACAGTCTTAGCTGTGGATTCTTTTAAAGGCTTCTGGGAAATAAACGAATTTGGCATTTCCCCAAAAAGCTGTGGGAAAAATATGGGGAAAACCTCATACATTAACGTACTCTGTGATCGATCAGCAAACGATTTCATTTCAGAAGGGCTCAGGCGGACGCATGTGGTCTTCTTACACGTTCCTGTCCATTGAACTCAACTCTATGGCAGCAGTGTTCTTTTTAAAAGGAGTACATTTGTAAGTTGCTTTGGATGCATGGGATCAAATCCTGGATAGTGCTACAGTCCCCGCGCCTATTAAGTATTTAAAACAAGTAATTGACGCAATCCAGGAGTTACCATGCTACGTCCCAGGTGTCCATGGCTGCTATTTTATTGCTCCCGTGCTCTGTCAGTGGCGAGCGCGAGAACTGACATTTGCCCCCACTCTTGCCACACCACCTACCTGCCGAAATGGCTGTACAGACCTTATTTGAGGTAAAGCACCAACATTGCACGTACATAGTTATCCAAGATTTGCTTCAAACATCCGAAAAAGAAGGATGTACTGCGTAATGGTAGCAAACACGCCCTTAGGGCCTTGGAAAGATCGCACATAAACATGTTGACGTACTTCACTTCCCAGTGTTATGCTGTCCGGCACACAATACATCCAATCCTGAAGATATTAATGTGAAATATTAAAGCTATTTTTTTGTAAACCATAGCCTACAAACCTTGTAACTCTGCATGTGCGGAATGGTTTCCGATATTTGGCCATAATGACTCGTGCACTGGCTGGTTTCCATCAGCATCATCCATGCCGGCAGCCCTGTGAAGGGGACTGAAGCTTATCAGATAGACAACTTCTTTCCTTCTGTATTTCCAGCGGATTGCCATTATTCAGAGTCACATTGGAGCACACGATACTGAGGGGCTCATTCCATGAATGCCGGTCCAGAAACAACAGTTTCCGGATTGGCATACTACAGGTCTGCCTGCGGAGCTGCTGTGCCCAAGAGGTAGGACCCTGCCGGACACAGCAGCCACGGTAAGCAGACTGTCACCGAAGCACCGGCACGGTGATTAATGGTGCAAGTGCTTCTGTGTTCCCCATTCCCATGAAGTCCTATGGAACTCTATGGGAATGGGGAATTACAATTTACCGGCCCCTGACTTTCTGGTACGCCGGTAATCCCTCAGTATTACTGGCAAGTCAGGCACTGGTAAATCATTACACGTCCGGGGGTTACTGCCAAACTCGTAATGAGCCGTGCTTTACATAAGAATATTTTAAGCATTTCCGTGCAATAATAAAACGCAGGTATTAGCGCTCACATGCACAACAAGGTGCCAACACACTGTGTATTAAAAGGAGGAAATGGCACATTTTATTTTATGTAGGAGTTCCCCAAGGTCACTTTAATGCCAATGTTGTGGGAACCCATGGGTCTTATTACAGCAAATGTGTACAGAAGTGCATTTTTGTACAGTATGTTGGGTTGTGTACATGACATCCCATGTTGCGTACATGTCAGTATGTACAATGAACGGATGCTATTGGCAAGGTAGTCAGGGACATCATTTCACAAAAATGCCAGGGGTAATGGAAGTGACATCACACGACCCTTGACCTCTGATGACATCACCAGAAGTGATGTAATTTGACCCAACCCGGAAGTAACCTCACAGGAAGCAAATGAACACAACCTTTCATCCCTTGAAAAAACAGGAAGGGCGCATCACATAGTATTGTTCCTAAGTAGGCAGTGAAAAATCACTTTAATGTGATACATATTTCATACAACCATGGATCGCTATAATGTATCGTTAATATCATTGTGTATAAACCCATATTACCAAATTACTGTGAATGCAAGCAGACAGCCAAGGCCAAATGTTAATGGTGTGTTATTATCAAGCACGTCCACTTAAGAGCTTTACATAGAACAAATATGCTCATAATATCACTCAACCTGTGTTGGTACTCATTTATCGACCCCAGAAGGATGAACGGCTGAGTTGAGGTGCTTAGAAGAGACTGGCTACAGCCAGCCCAGGAGCAAACATTTATTTATTTTTTTTTTTTTTTTTTTGTTAGGGGTAGGAAGGGAGACATCAGGTGTCGCAGTTGCTACCCCCAAATGACGTCCCTGAAGGTAGTACATTAAAGGTGCAAAGGATTTGCTGGATGTGTGTGTTTACATTAAGAAACTAGGGGGTGTTGTAGACCAAATATGATGGAGTGCAATGGCAGCAAGCGGCAACGCTCTCGTATCACTCCATATTGGAAGAGCACATGGTCAATCATCACGGTTACCTGCGGAAATGACTCAATGCTCTCAAAGCAGACTAAAGAGACAGTGCATTACGGCCACACAGCAGAGAGACTCGGCTCTGTACAAGCAGCACCCTGAAAGCCATCTGGCACTTAAGTGCTAATCTGCAGAGTACCCTGCTGCCTCCCCCGACCCAGCCCTGGTCCAAAGCTCTTCAACACTTGGGTCGCCATTTTCAGTCATACTGTGAAACTCGGAACTCTGAAAGAGGGGCCGAGGACCAGGAATGCTGCCTGGGGTTGACACAGTGCCTGTGCTGCATTCAATGAAGATTAACCGTGCCAAGAGGAATGATAAAATATCATAAGCTACATCTGCCACTTGGCAGCCATCTTCCAATGGAGCTAATACCGAACATGAATACGCAGCACACAGGAGAAAGATATACATGGATGCTGCACAGAGACAGCACTACACGCAGAAGTGAGCCCTTGAGTCTTAGAAATAAAGTAACAATAATGCTGTGTGGAGTCTCATCGACTAGCTCTGCCATTGAATACTTACCTACACTGTTTTTCCATTTATCTACCTAGCTTCTGCATACAGAAAACGCTATGCTATAAAGCTTAACACAGCAAACACACGTTTTACCTCTCCCTTCTGATTCTACACAATATGGCTAATTTGTTGAAACAAGCTTACACTCCACAGCCAATCAAATCATACTAGCACCACTAACACAATGTACATCCAATCAGGTACTGCTTACATCACAAAACACTAAAACAACACCCACACATAAGTACATGAACAATTTCGAACCAGACAAATAAAAAGTGTTTTTTTTTAATGTTGAGTTGATCGTTTTTGTTACAAAATAACTACTTATTTATTACAACACCTAAAACTACGAATACATATTTTATAAAGCAGAAGAAAAATAGAATAACTTTTTACACACATTAACATATAGCAGCCACCATTTTGAAAGTAAAAATGGCGGGCAAATTTAGCAGACAATAGAAAGGCAAATAAGAGTACGGAAGGGGTGTAGTTTTGCAGTGGGAATGGGTGGAATATCACATAGATTTCACTCTCTTAAGAGTTTTAAATGGGTGGATACATAACCAAACAGCACCTACACACTATATATCCATCCTCATATGTCAGCTCCATTGGAAAGCATTACAGACCCTCATTCTTGGCTCCACTTTGGAGCTCTTATTTTAATGACAATAGTTTTAGCTTGAAGGTAACGCTTTCAGGGCCATCTAATAGCCACAACTAAAAAGGTTAGTTGTTAACTGCCTAGTAATGTTGAACCATGAAGAATTTTGGAATATATTTTTACCACAATCTTTGCCCTGCGTTGTTACTACCAGTTCACAAAAACTGTGAGACATTAAGGCAAGTGCTGTTCTATGCCATTGGACAGGAGGACGTCACAAACACCATTAGATTTTAAGTAGGGGATCTCTGCCATTTTGGAAAGAATCTGAATCGGCCCCCGTAATGCTTCCATCCAATTAATGCTTTAATGGATGCATAACATTCAGTTGTGAAACGGTCAATGTCTCTTGTCAGTGTTGTGTATCTATTTATCATGAATACTCTTTCCCAAAATTGTTCACATGACCAAAATCGTCTGTATTTTATAAAAAGGATGACATTACCAACCTCTGCTCATGGAAACAGACAGATAAACATCTCATCCATTGTGAGTCCTCCTTGTGGTGCAGTAGTCTGTAGGGCAATTATATTTTTCCGAAAATTAGACATGCGGATGTTAAGAATATTTTTATAAAAAATGAAAAATGTTCATATGTGTGGACATGCACATTGCAGACAGTGCCCAGTGCTACAGGTCAGATGACTGAACAATGCCTGCGTGTGAATGATAACAGTAGCATTTATAAAACAATAGTTTGCTGTAATCAACTACTGCAAACGGGGAGCTAATTATTGCCCCTGAGAGTAATGCTGATGTGGCACCAGCCCTGCAGCTGCCTAAAGTAAGCACCGCCACTGGGAAAATGACAAGTGACTATCCTGGTCAACAGAAAGAAGCGGGGGCTGCGGTACCTGTGCAAGTATTGCAGGACAACACTGAGGACGAGGCTGCGCATAACAGTTCAGTAGCGGTTGATAATAACAATTCTCTGCTGAATGTATGTCACTCTTTGCAATCAGAGGTCCAGCAGCTGATCAAGGCAAGTCATAGTAAGAGGCAGACTGCTACAGTGGTTGACCTACATGCCCCTCAGAAGAAGCAGGCCCCGCTTTCCTCCTCTGTAAGGCTGTCATGTTCCCCCAAGCTGACGGCCTCATTTCGGAAGGCTCAGTGCTAGAGAGCAGTAGCCCCATTAAGAGTGTTCCAAACCTAACCCTTCAAGAAGAGACTGCGGTTGAGGCAGACCTTACAGCAACAACTGCAGAGAGTATGAAACATAATGAAGCAGAAAGCTTGGCTTTAAACAATGTTGCTGCAAATATGTAACCCCCCGTGCAATGAACGACAGAAGCATTTCAAGGTGCTGGTGAGAATATGGAACTTCTTAGAGAGGTTGCCTCTGCCTGCGAGACCTCTGCTGGGTAGCTCAAGGGATACTCATGATGAAGAGGTGAAGAGGTGACAGTCGAGGATGTAGAACTGGAGCAGTCTAAGAAATGTATTCTTGAATTGATAGCCATGGGGTCTTCCAAAGAACAGGAAGGGGAGCCTTACAAGCATCGACTATATGACTCTATGGGCCTCATTACACGGAATGCGGTAAGGGTTTACCGATACCGGTAAGTGTACCGGTATCAGTAAACCCTTACCGCCTTACTACGAGGTCCCTTTGCAGGACCTGACCTCAACAGCTGGTTTTACCAGCCGTTAAGGAACGGGCCCGCAAAGGGACCTTGGAGGCAATTACGGTACCACAATTTGCGGTACCGTAATTGCCGCCTTCCACATTCCCATTGAGCCCTATGGGGGCTCAATGGGAATGGGGAAGTGCCCTGGTGAATGGGGAATTACTGCCCCCACACACCTTGGAATGTGGCGGTAATTCTGCCATTCACCATGGCGGACTCGGTACGGTAACGGCGGCAACCATGGCGCTAATAGCGCCATGGTTACCGCCTACCATGTAATGAGGCCCTATGCCTTCAAGGAAAGAGCAGAGAAGGAAAAAGAAGCAAGAAAAATGAAAAATACATTTAAAAAAATCTGATCCACAATCAGGGGCTCAAGAAATTCCATAGTGAAAATACGCAATCAGACCATAAACCAAGGAAGCCTGCAAGAAGGCGGTGCAGCACCTAAAGAGGGAATTGTAGTTGAACTAGTTGGTTATTCAATAGAGAACAAAGAGATACATTGGGCAAGCAGTGTCTCGAGAATGAAAGAAACACAGGATCAATGGATGATGCATCACTTTTAAGTGAGACACTCGATTTAGAGGGTTTGGATGAGTCAGTGAAAGAGGTAGGAAGTCTACCCTCTGGTGGTGGAAGTGAAAAAGTGATCTTAGTCTCTAAACCAGAGACTCAGCGGAAAGTGCAGTCCTTACCACCCACTTCATTCACTATCACTAGATTGTTTGCAGGCGGCAATGTACCTGTAAATAGAGGCTGTGCTATACGATTGTTTAATCACTGGCCTGTGCTAAGCATTTTAAAAATCACTGATTTTAACTTGAGGGCTTTTGTATACCAGATAATAGAGTCCATGTTTTGTCTCAGAGGTGGTTTCTCTCATCAGAACCAATGCAACATCGCTATTGAAGTGGGGATATGATATTGACCAGCCTGCAAAGCTAATTGCAAGTGCTAGTAATAGTGAACGTCAAGAGACCCAGATATGCCCAGGAATGGCCAAAGAAAATCCAACAGAAAAGGAACACATGATAAGCGCGTGTACTCACCCTACTATGGATGCCGTTCCGAAAACCGATTGAGGCTGGCTCTTATCATTCCTTCCTACGCCGACGCTTATTTCCTGATCAATTCTTGGTAGAGACATGCAGCGCGAGGGGCTATGCTCACTTGTTTTTGCAGAATGGATCGAAATCGTTATTTTGCGATTTAGTCATCCTTTTACACCTAGAAATGTGGCTTATGTATAGTGTGATATTGGATGGGTACACATGTTTTAGTAAACCTGCAAGATGAGGTGAAAGAGGGGGTCTGCATGGTGGACTATTAATGTTATGTGCAAACCGATATGAAGCGCAAGTGGTTGAGTCTGATAATGACAATCCAAAAGTATTGGCTGTGGCGATTGAAGTAGGAAAGAGTGTGCGATGGTTGCTGGTGAATGGGAATGATCCTCCTGACGGGCTTAGGACTGAGATGTCTCTAATCCCCAGATCTGAAATGATGGCAATAATTTGCAAACTCTGTTGCACATAACAAATGATGCATATCTTAGAATATCTAGGTTTAATGTTTTGTTTAATAATTAGCTGCTGAATCAACATTTGAAAAGGTGCTATGGTTTGCTAATACATTATGTTTAACATCTTTGTTATCTCGCGATAAAAATACATTTCAGAATTGTATCACTGTACACATTTTAGTTGTCTTTTTTCACTATAAAACTTTTCGCATTTGCTTCCACTGCATTTAGACCAACATGCTTACTGTGTTCCTTCTTTGTACCTCTGCTTCCGTCGTGCATTTTGGAAGGGATTACTCAGAAGACGTTGTTATGTCCAGCAAAAGATTTCCCAGATGTTCTCGTCTCTTCACACCTGACTCGTTCAGACCCCTATCGGGGCTAATCAGACTGAAGTTCACAGAACACTGGCATTATCATTGAGCCCAGCAGGAAGCTGAGCAGCTCAGGTTGAGAGAATGACAACTCCCGTGCACAGGACATGCATTCTTCACATGATAATTGCCACTTCCCTCCCCCGGCTCAACACGTTTATGGAGTGCACAACTGAGCTCTGTGATCGCTACTTCACTCAGGCTTGAACTGCTAAATTGATTGCTGTAAGCGACCAAACATTACTGTACACACAAAAAATGTTCTCGATAAGGAAGACATCTTTAGCAAACTTTTCAAAAAAAACTCCAATCTTTGAAATAAATCTAATTATTAAGTGACATATTTGCATTTCGGAAATGTTATAATTGGCATGAACCACATATATACAAGAAACTGCATTACACATTTCACACATGGAAGCTTTGTACATAATGCACACAGTATTAAAACGAATCAAAATGATAAGATATAAAAAAAAAATAGGCATTCACATGTTATTTACTGACTTTTTGAGTAAAACACATTGGGCCTCATTCTAAGTTTGCTGGTCCGGAAACAGTGGTCACAGCAGGCAAAGCCATCACAGAAGCACTACCACCGTTAACAACGCTGCTGGTGCTTCCATTTCCCCATTCCCATAGAAGTCTATGGGAATGGGGATTACCGATATTGCTGGTGCCTGACTTCCCGGTCGCCGGAATTCAGGCACCGTTAATTCTTTATGGGTTTGATAGACAACCCGCCGGAAGCACTGGCACGGTTACCGCCAGACCCGTAATGAGGCCCATTTTTTTTTGGTAAGTAGAAGCAAATGCACAATTTCTGTTCCCGGAACATGTGTCGTGGGATGGCAATACATGTCCAACTGCTCTGCATAGTGCACACATGCTTATTTGGTCATATGCTGAGAATCACCCAGACTGTTTAGATACACATATAACATATTCACGTGGCCTTAAACCACTCATCAAGTGAAGCTGTGTAGTGTAGGGATGATTGTATCAATGGTAAGAGTGTTAATCGACAATGACATAGGACCTCATTACAAGTCATGCAGAAACCGTGCCGATAAAACCAGCAAGTAGCCGCCAAACTGTAATGATTTACCGCCACCTGATTTGCCGGAATCACTGGGGAATTAGGACCCCGGCGTTCCGGGAAGTCAGGTGGCGGTAAATGTTAATCCCCATTCCCATTTGTGTCCCATCAAACTCAATGGGAATGGGGATCACAGAAGCACCGGCACCGTTCATAACGGTGCCGGTGCTTCCGTGAAAGTTTGCGGCCAGGTGTCATTCTGCCCACCAGGTCTGCCCTGGTAGGCGGTATGGCACCCGGCCGCAGACTCATAGTTTGCCAGTCCGGAAACAACATGCCAACAAGCTTATAATGAGGGCCATAGACAAGTTATGATGGAAGAAATACCTGATATCTGAACCTAAAACCTAATTGTTGTTCATTAATGACAGAAGCTCCTTTCTCATATGCTTGGCATGCACTGACTGTATGCTAGTAGACATGGAAAGTGGACAGCTTTGACCACCAGCTACCTCCCAAGTATATGAGCTTTTGCAAATGTCTATGCAGCTGCATGGTCTTGATCCAAATATTATGGGTACACTGCAAGCCCTATCGGACAATACTTAATAATAATTTCGCATTTATATAGCGCTACAAACCCTCAGGTATCTGAGCGCTGCTTATTATTACCCACGGTTTGTGGTGCTCATTTATCGACCTCGGAAGGATGAAAGGCTGAGTTTGGCCCTGTCGGGATTCAAAGCGAGCGCTCTATTCGCTGTGCCACTTGACACACTTGCATGTGCAGCAACGTTTTTCATTCTCTGATAAGTGTCGTTAGAGATTTCATCAGCATGATCCCAGCAGCACCCCCTCATCCCACTTATCTGACCTCGTAGCCCTTTGGGCTGCCTGTATATTCCATTACAGGTCTGTGTTTCTACTGTACTCTCAGTTATCACTGTAACATTACAGTTCTAGTTCAGTCCTGATTTAATGTGTAGATCTACATTCACAGGAATATAATCATATAAGACCAGAGAGAGGGTATTTAATATGGGGCTCTTCTAAGAAAGATTGTTGGTTAATCACCCATGCAAGATTTGACTGCCTTCGGTTGAGGGTTAATATTGCTAAATGGAGAGGATACCCTGATTTAGTAGGGTGCCCAGTGTGGTGGCGAAAAAGGGGATTTGTTACTTTTCTGCCCTGGATATAGCAGCATCAGTTGGTCGACCTTACTGTCGGTCTTACAGGAAGCTAAGATCCGCTCTTATAGGCCTGCAGTTCTGTATCTTATGACTACTGATTCTGTTTTAAAAACGTGGGCATTATTGTCTTTTCTAACAAGAGCTATGCATTACAGGAAGGGGCTGTAAAGTATTGGATCTAGATGTATAGTAAGCTATCACACACCTTGATGTAGCATCCCCCCAACGAGTTGGGGACTTTGCTTTCTGTTGTTACTGTGAATGTTTATATCCTAGGCACTGTCCACTTTGTACACTATTTTATTCTCTTGGTATGGGATTTTATGTAATGTCTGCATTATGCTATTGTATATTGTAGCAATAAGCCCCGAGACAGCGGGCCAATACCGCCCCAGGTAATGCCCCCGTAGTTACAGGCCCGAGTGTAGCGAGGGCCTTAACGAAGCTCCGGGGGCATTACCGTGGGTGGTATTGGCTGCCGTCGAGGGGCTTATTGCATTAGTACCCCGGCCCAATAGACCGGCGTACTAATAGCATATCTTCCTGCTCTGAAACGCTGCTGCGTTTCAGAACAGAAAAAAAACATACAAAAAAATGTCCAATAAAATGGCCACCAGGAAAGGGAAAACGTAGTCCCTATTGCCTTTCTATGGTGGCCATCAGGAGCGGACACGCTGAGAACAGAAGTGTTCCCAGCGCGTTTGCTCCAGAGAAAAGAAGAAAAAAGAAGGTAAGTGGGGTTGGGAGAGTGGGGAGGGGATAGTTTGCAGGGTAGGAGGAAAAAAAACATACCCGAGTCCCCGGCGGGAGACAAAGACAGCCTCAAGCCTGGGGAGGCTCTGAATGGGGATTGCCCCATTTTGAGCCTCCTCATTGGCTAAGGGGCTGCCACACCCCCTGCCGGGAACAAATGCAGGCACGTATGTGCATCCACGGGATTACATCGTGGTATGGCTCGGAAACGAGCCAATCAATTACGTGTATCCCGTGGATGCACCTATGCCGGGAACTAATGTTATATAATGAGTTTTGATTAATATTCCATTTGGAGTTTTATGAGGGAATGGGATTTTATCAAAATGGTATGTTTGTATTTTGTAAGTGTTTTATGGACGATGGATCCGAATAAACATATTGACTGAATGACTGCAACATTACAGTTCTACTTCAGTACTGATTTAATTTGCTGATCTGCAATCACATGGATATAATACTACCAGACAAGAGAGAGGGACTCACTCATTGCACCTGGTATACGCTGCAACATTGTAATGTGCGCTTAATTAACTTTCCATGACCGAATAGTAATGCCAATGTTGTGATTTGCATCAGGATAGTGTTGATGTGTGTTAAACTGTGCAGCGTGACACAGAAGTATAAATATGACCAGTAAACAAAAGTTAGAATTATTTGTGTCCTATACTTTAAATCAGCATATATTATTGTTAGCTTTATATCATATGTTGGTTTCAGGTTTATGTTGTTTTCTCAGCCTCAGACTTTATTCTCAGATTCATGTCCTGCCATTACTCCACTTTGCTCATTCTTTGTCCCAAAGATTCAAAGAAAAGGGTTTAGGTTTTCCCTTTATCTCACAACCTCCACCAAAATGGTGGTTCAATGCCTTTGGTCATTGTTTATCCTACTATTGACTCTCACAGGTCTTTCCGAGCTGTGTCCCCCTTATTGAGGAACCATTTATTTCATATATTATTTGCTTTACATAATTCTCAAAACACTTAATTTGGAACCTTGTTTTTCATGTAGTACATTTTATTATATTCGGCTCATCTCTGGGGGATCAAGTCATCCTTTTGGTTTTCCCAGCACCACACAAGTGTAAGTGATATTTCAAAGGTTCACAATCCATCCCAAATCATGCACAATTTGAGAACTCAAAGCCCCTTTGATCACTACATCAGGATTCAACACTAGTCGCAGATCACATATTATTTCAGGATTCTAAGCACCTCGCATTTAAAGCACCATATTGGAGCAAAACGTGCCTGGGAGTAATGTGCCCCTTTAAGATTCAATGTGGCTCTATGGTCATAGGCTTCTTCAGGGTTCAAATGCCTCTGAGTTCCACCACCTGCCCTTGATTTAATCGTTTCTCAGTTGGCGCAGCCATTAACAGGCCGATTCATGGAATTCCCCACAAAAGTGTCGCACGCGGCTGGCGCACAGCGTGCCCGTGCGAATGTCTGCGCCAGCCGCGTGCGATAAAACCAATTTCCGCGCACAGCGTATTCATGGATTCTCGCCACCAAAAGCAGACGTGGCGCAGCGACCCTGCAGCAGCGCCAGTTACGCCCCCAAGAACGCCCTTGCGCAAGGAAAAGCCATCAAGATTGCAAAACCATCGCAAAGGGTTGCGCCAATCCTGTACCAGTTTACCGGACTGACAAACAGCAAACGCAAAGCGGGGAACGTGTATTACGGGTTTCGGGAACACGCGTGCGCGAGAACTCTCACAAACGATCTGGCCTGGGGGAGCGTGTGCGTGTATTTCAGGGGTGCGTGAGAAGTTCCACACACGATTGGCCTGGGCGCGTGTATTTCAGGGGTGCGCAAGAAGTTCCACACGCGATCGGGCCTGGGGGAGCGTGTGCATGTATTTCAGGGGTACGCGAGAAGTTCCACACGCGATTGGCCTGGGCGCGTGTATTTCAGAGGTGCGCGAGAAGTTCCACACACGATTGGCCTGGGCGCGTGTATTTCAGAGGTGTGCGAGAAGTTCCACACGCGATTGGCCTGGGTGCGTGTATTTCAGAGGTGCGCGAGAAGTTCCACACATGATTGGCCTGGGCGCGTGTATTCCAGAGGTGCGCGAGAAGTTTCACACGCGATTGGCCTGTGCGTGTGTATTTCAGGGGTGCGCGAGAAGTTCCACATGCGATCGGGCCTGGGGGAGCGTGTGCGTGTATTTTAGGGGTGCGTGAGAAGTCCCACACGCGATTGGCCTGGGCGCGTGTATTTCAGAGGTGCGCGAGAAGTTCCACACGCGATTGGCCTGGGCGCGTGTATTTCAGAGGTGCGCGAGAAGTTCCACACGCAATTGGCCTGGGCGCGTGTATTTCAGAGTTGCGCGAGAAGTTCCACACGCGATTGGCCTGGGCGCGTGTATTCCAGAGGTGCGCGAGAAGTTCCACACGCGATTGGCCTGGGCACGTGTATTTCAGAGGGGCGCGAGAAGTTCCACACGCGATTTCAGCAGGGTACATGTATTTCAGGGGTGCGCGAGAATTTTCACACGCGATTTCAGCAGGGTACGTGTATTTCAGGGGTGCCGGGGAGTACTATATGTGATTTGGCAGTGTGGGTCCTCCCAGGTGTCCCCTGTACACCCTCCACGGCCCCTGCAGGCAGCCCACACCACACGGGACTACCCTGCATCCCTGGTCATGTCCCGCAGGCAGCCCACCCAACATGGGCATGCCCCCCAGCAAAGGCACATGTCTTCTTGCAGTACTGATCACCAACTCATGTCCCCTTGCACCCCCACCCCCAGCATTGCGTGGCACTTGCCAGCAGGCTCCCACTCATGTCCCACTCATGTCCCCCTGCACCCCCACTCCCCAGCATTGCGGGGCACCTGCCAGCAGGCCCCCACTCATGTCCCACTCATGTCCCCCTGCACCCCCACCCCCCAGCATTGCGGGGCACCTGCCAGCAGGCCCCCACTCATGTCCCCCTGCACCCTCACCCCCCAGCATTGCGGGGCACCTGACAGCAGGCCCCCACTCATGTCCCCCTGCGCCCCCACCCCCCAGCATTGCGGGGCACCTGCCAGCAGGCCCCCACTCATGTCCCACTCATGCCCCCCTGCACCTCTGCACCCCCAACCCCCAGCATTGCGGGGCACCTGCCAGCAGGCCCCCCCACATGTCCCCCAGCCAACATGTCATCACAATCTAGATCCCTGGCCCTTATGGTCAGCCTCCAAATGCAAAACACCCACTCGAGTATTGCATCCACCTACTTAGAAATGGCAATGACATGATAGAACCCCAATGGCAAGTTTGGAAATGAACACAATGCCCTCACATACACCCAATGGTTGTCAGTGAATCTCAAAACCCATATCATGATATGCATGATACCAATGAGATGATACTACACATTGAAGTTTGATGAAAAAAATGTATTAAAAACAGCATAACTGGAATAAAAAATAAACAATTGACAATGGGAATCAAAAACCAAAAGCAGCATGTCTGTAAAATAATGAAAAACGACAAATCATAATCCAAAGGAAAGGTGTCCAAAGTCACAGTTCAAGAAAGAAAATCCAAGGTAAAAACAAAACCGAAAACCATTGCTCCATGGGTAAATCAAAAAAATAAAATAAAATCCAACAGTCAACTATATACAGATAAACAAATCAGGGTCCATGATCCCAACTGAAGAAATGAAACCTACATAAAAATACTACCTAATAAAATAAAACTATATACAAAAATGTGGCCCATTGTCCAAAGGGTCCAAAATAAATAAAAAAGGAAACCTAACACTAACTATATAACTATTTACAAGGGCAGCGGGCTAGTCCGACGGCTTACTGGTTGTTGTCATGGGCCAGGGCATCATCGAACTCCTGTTCAATGGCTTGGAGGCGGGCATGTTCCCTGGCCCAGAGGTCCCGCAGGGATAATGCAGTGTCCAGCTCCAACTCCCTGCGAAGACCCTCGAGGCACTCAGCCCGCCTCAGCGCCCTCTGCATGGAGTTCTCCGCCCTGACCATTGTGAGCCGTTCCTCCTCTGCCCGCTGCCGCTCCGCACCTATCTGCTGGCCCAACCGCTCCCACACGGAAGCCACTCCCATTCCAGGGTTCTCCTGCCCTCCGGCCGATGCCTGCACCCCTGATGTTGATGGCCCCGAGCCATGATGCCTCCCACGTCGAGCCTGCTGCTGCCTCAGACGCAACTGCCTGTGCCAGCACAACGGCATACAGGCTGATGGAAACCACCGACGCCTTTGTGCACGTGCCCTGCCCGATGATGCCGTCACATCCTTCATCTGCTGGGGTCCAGTTGCTGGTGTGTCCACCCCTGCTGGACCTCCGACTCCCGACTGTGGCAGGGATGGGATCCCCACCGAGGTGGCTGCATTGGTCGGGGCAGGTCCACAGGGGGCCCTGAAGGCATCTGGGCCGGAAGACGGCATGGAGTACGACTGGCACATAGCCTCCACAGAGAAAGAGAGGGTCGCCAGAGTGCCCGACACATGTATGAGACCCCCGACCATGACCGCTCCCAACTGGGCCACGTTGGCACGGTGCTCTTCTTGATGACGTGCGTGCTCCCCCCGGGAAGCACGCACCTCATCACGAATGACAACCGTGCGCAACGCGACACCAATTAAGACCTTCTCCATATGGCCAGGGGTCCCCTCGTCCGCAGGTGGAGGGGAGTCAGATGACATGGACATCCCCCCTACCTGCGGACGGGCCTGGGATTGGGCATCCCTGCTGGTGCATGGTGGTGCAGTCACAGTGTCAGGGACAGTGACATGCACAGGCACCTCCACGGCGACCTGTGCTGCCTCCTGCCCCTGCCCCTGGACTGCACCACTTGCACCAGCAGGGATGCCCCCACCAGGCCCCATGTGCGGCTCAGTAGCGGCCTCCTCCTCCTCTGTGGAAACCACCAACCTGGATGGCTCCACACCGTCTTCTGCCGTTGCAAGCCCCTTTGGGGGCTCACCCACCCCTTCCGCTGCAGCCGTGGGGGCATCCCTGCCACTTAGCTCCACAGCGCCGTCTCCGTCCTCTTCTTCACTTTGCGCTGCGTAGAGGGAGACATAGAACACACGCATTAGGGTACCGTACATTGGTCCCCTAGACAGGAAGCAATAGCAGATGAGTGGCACTGTCAAAGATCACTTCCATCATGTCCCTCCACAACACATGGGTCAGTGCAGGCAAAACACATGCAGTAACAGGCATGGCGCATGCTATGGACATAAGCAAACATGTCCAAGGGACTCTTGAAGCATACAATGTTGTTTTTGGACTCACATGCATCATGGGTCATGCCTGTCACATGCACACACTTCGACGTACTTTCATCCATCTGGACTCGTACACCCCAGACACAGTGGATGCAAGGATAACTAGGCTGCATCTGTGAATCTGAACATTGCCACAGACATGTGTCATGCATCCATGGCATCCACAAGTCACAGACACGCAGGTCAGAAACACAGATATGGACACCATACATGTACATGGCATCAGCACCCATCCCTCACCCACACCCATGTCCAGGAACAGAGACTGGCATGCTCTTGTGTGTCCATTCCGCATAGGGCTCCCCATGTTACATTTCAACACATACACCAACCGTGTGCTTCACACATTACTGGTCTCACATGCATGACCATGATGTCCCTGTGCACACACACACGTACATGGCCTATGTCACACATACAGGCAAGTATCAGACAACCAGCATGCTGCAACATGCCCTGTCTCACACAGCAATGCTTGGCCACTTACCGCTCGACTCCAGACGGGTCTGCCTCTCAAGGATCTGAGCATGGAGCGCTGAGCGTACGCGTTCCAGGACCCTCAGCTGGATGGTACTCATGCTGCCCCGGCCCCCCGCACTTGCACTGCGATTCTCGCTATTTCTCTGCGAATCGCACGTTTTCGCACGCGTGCGCCGTTTTCTCGGCGCACATTAATTCCATGAATCGGCCTGTAAGTGTTCAAAGCTTCTCTCAGTACAAGCAACATGTACAGGTTACAAAGTGCCGCACAGGTCAAGTGTCATCTCATCACAGTTCATATCAACTTTCATGTCAAGTACCACCTCAGGGTTAAATTCCTTATTCTCAGGGCCAAGAGCTAATTTTGCTTTGGTACCTTTTTTGACCTTTTTATGCTACTGGTCTCATTGTGATCTTACTTTGTAATTTCAGAGTGTTCATTCATAGGTCCATAATCCCTCCTTTAATATATCCTCCGAATAGATATTGGTTCACACCATCCCTCATTTTCCAGGTGTAAACACAGCAGTGAATTTAAAGCATCATCCCAACTTATTCTCAAAAGAACTCAGTAGCTCAACATGGATTTTAAGATATCTTCTGTCCAAATTGTGTAGCCTTTGATCTTTGCTTTCATTTGTTCTCCAGGGTATGGTGACAGATGTGATAATTACTGAATGTTTATGGAGGCATACTGACGACAGCTATTGTAATGCTATGCTGGATGCAGTAGTCCTTCATTAACATAGGCAGTGGAGCATTGCAGTCTCTGGTGTATTTTTTAGAATGAGTCTGAACCCAAAGGTATGGTGTAAAGTTGTCCCAGTTGGTTGTTAGTGCAGAATTAATGACTGGTCAGACAGCTTCAGATATCATCCCATTACTGTGCACACCATTACTGTGCATCCCAAAATGTACCATTTTAAAAGCCCGATTTCACTGCATATGTGTGCAGTGGATGGGTTAAGTTAATAATAAATGTGGGGGAATATGAACAAGAGAACTGCGGGAGTCTCCCCCTGCATATATAGGCATTGAAATATGGGGGGAAAATCAACATTTTGGGATGTTCTGTAAAAAAATTGCACTGATCACATTAAACCCAGTTTCATACCCCTCTGGAGGGGTGTGTGGTGTTTTAAGTTTGTGTGTTCATGTGTCGGTGTTTGTATATGGTTGAACCATTGGTAAGGGAGACCAGATATAATAATTGGCCTTGCATTTGTGCATACAGTGTACAAATTACATCACTAACTGATATAGCACATCATCTGAGAATAGGCCTCTACAGTATTAACTAGTGCTTCTGAAAACCTTGCAATGTTGCACCAGAAAGACTATTGATTATAATTTCTACAGTGACACACTTGATGTGCAGTTAAGTGAGGAAGGTGTGTGTGCTTTGTGAATGTGTTGTGTCTCATGTGTGCACATTTGATCTGTCAGATAGGTTATGGTTTGGATTTAAAGGAGTATTTTGTGCTTGAAGTTAGAAGGAAGTCGGGTGAGGAAATGCGGCTGGGGTGTCAGTAGAGGTGGGCAGCATTTGGATCAGTATGGGAGGGTGTTGGGAGTTTTTGGTGTTGAGAGTTTAGGATGAGGTGTTTGGAGGTCCAAAATCGGAGATTTGGTTGCGTGGGCAACGAGGTTGGGTGTTTAGGATTGGCGAGAGGTGGTATGTCAGATGTGGATGAATGAGAGAGGGTGAAAGGTCTTGCAGGGTAAAAAAATTAGGAGGAGGGTGGGTGTAGGTGGATGGATAAGGAGGTGGTGGTGTGCTACATGGTTTGAATAGACTGATGAGTATATACAAAGAGCGATTTATGGGGTACGGTGCGGAGAGACTTTAATATAGATTTGTTTCTTTTTTGTATGTTTTGTGTGGCATAGTTAACAGATAATGAAAGGGTTTCATTTTCAGTGAGATTTATCAAATATGACCCTAATGTTTTAAATGGCCTTGACTCACTGAGCCCTAAGAACCATTTTATCTGTTTTTTGTTGGCTATCATGGTTTGAGATATTTCCTATCATGAAGATACCCTTGGGATTATTTTCGATTAAATTAATCAATCAATCAATCAATACGTTTATTCGGAAACACATTTCCATAAACAACAATACAAGATAAAATACAATACAAAATACATGACATAGTAAAAAAACACATTAGATAAAAAATGGCAAAACTTTAAAAGTGCATGTGTAAATGGCAATTAATATCCTCCAAGGGAATGCCTGAGTAGTCGTTAGATTGTCAATGTTCGGTCTAATTTTGAGAGATGATTTTAGTTCTCCTGTGCCAGGCCTTTCTCAAATAGTCCACCGAGCCCCATGCCACTGGCAACGTGGCAGCTGAGAGTAAATAGCAAAGGGCTGATCTGGCTTGGGACAATCCAGCTGACCTCAATAGTGGCAAAAGTGTTTTCCTCCTTAAGTCCATATATGTTGGACAAAACAACACAAAGTGCAAAAGGTCCTCCACGGGGTACTGACAGCAAGGACAAGCCTGCGGTTGAGCATTGTGAGACCAGTTTTTTGTGCTGGCCCCCAACCATAAACAGTCAAATCGTGCTCTTGTAAGTGCCCAAAGGTCATAAGGTTTGTTACTAAATAACAAGTATGGCTGGATAGTGTCTGCAATAGTTAAAACAACATGCCTTCTATTAGCACAAGTGCCTAGTGCAACAGACTCTCTGTTTGACTCAAGGATGGATTTATACAATTGCTTGTGGGCCCTTACAACACTCGGAGTCAAAAAGGCTGGAGGGCAGATGAGGCTCGCACAGTTTAACTGATTCACACATTTCTCAATGTAAATGAGCCACGGTATTTTCTTGGCGGCCGGGCTTCTTACCAATGCAGTTATGATTTTATGTGAAAGAATAGCTTTCTGATTTGACAATAACGCCAACCAATGCGCAAGGGGGGCCAGTAACCATTCATCACCAATATGGGGGCACCCTAGTTCCAAATGGGTGCCATAATTTGGGGCTGACTGCGGGAGCCCAAGTAGTTTTTTTAAGAAACTATTCTCAACTTTTTCGATGCTTGGAATCTTTTCAATGCCCCACAGTGCAGCCCCATAGTTAGTGGCTGTTTTGGTTTGTGCCTGTATACTTCAAGGATAAGCTTGAGGGGATGCCCTAAACAGTCATTTTGAAAACGGGATATGCCACCCAAGGCCTGTCTCATCCTCGTACATTGTTTGTCCACGTGGCCAAACCCTCGCCAGTTCTCAGTAAATTAATACCGTAGCAACATTATCGTGTGATCCAATGTCCATTCTGTAACTGGTTAGGGAATCGGCAAATACCTGGATGTTTCTGCACCATATCACATATGAGCTTGTTTGCAATTCCAAGCATAGCATGCATAAAGATTGTGTTAGATTGAAAACACTGCTGATCAGTAGAGCAGGACATTGCATAATTTGAGAATACAGGTACTTGTGAATTATGTGGCAAATCTGTGGAGAAAAATAAACATTGCTCTACTGGGGAGGTCTGCGCAGTGCAAATAAATCAAGGAAACAACACAGTAAGAGTGTCTATTCAGGAAAGGTGCTTCTGAACTTGACACTGGTAAACCCATTGGTGACCCATTCACACATGAACACACCTCCCTCTGTATTGTGTCCTCTGTCTCACTTTCATTGTCATTTAGATTGGGGGGACAACGTTAGACTCTCCAGAGGATTTGCACTACTACCTCAATGATCCCTCATTATTGCTGATGCTGGCGAGGGCCGAGTTATAGACCAAAAGAACTGAAGAGTCAAGGGTTGCAGGCCTCTGCTATAGATGTTGCTGAAAACAGTATTACTGTACAATAACCAGTGTATCAAATATATTTGTTCCCAGAGGAAGGAAAACAACACAGTAAAGCGCATAATCGATTACATTGGCTGGACACATTTTTCTCATAATAACCAATGAAACACACTGCACTAATCTCAAAAACATGTTGTAATCTGTGTTACACCTCATTATGGGACAAATCAAGAAACAGGGTTCTTGAAAGTGGCTTCTTCTGGATACAGGAGATCTACATTCATCAAGATGAAAAATAAAGTGGGGATTGTAAAATGCCTTTATTTTCTGGTGGTCATGTAATTGCAGGCCCGTTATTAGCTCCATGGTCCCTTAACGGGTCCCCCTAAGGGCGGCTGGTTGAACCACCCGCTAAGGGACCTCGGAATGTGGCGCTACGGGGTTAACGACACCGGCATCCTTACCGGTGCCATTAAGCCCCTACCACCATACTCGGAATGACCCCCATTGAGTTTTGCTTGCAAATATAAGCACATGGGATATGTTCCTGACTAAACTGCAGTTTTGGTGGTGATGAAAGTTTCTTTGTGGGGGTCAAAGTAAAACAAATGAGATACTGTTATAAACTTCCAAGTCCTTAATTTGCCAGACAATGTATAGAAATCCCTTTCAGACTGAACTGTAATGCTGCAAAAGTAGCAATACCCTCTGGTGAAGTACTCAAGTACACATTACCTCGAGCAGATCAATGATGACGTTTCCAACACACTTGAAACATCATGAACGATAAAAGATGAGCAGTTGTGTTAGCACCCCTTTAAATAAATGGCTCTACCATTTCTCGTCTACTGCAAGGGATTCTAAATTGCAACCATCTTTTTTTATGGTTGACTGATGTTCCTTAAGATTCATACATTCAACAGAAAACCTTACTGGTAAATTAAATGAAATGCTATTTTGACAGTGCGTGTTTATAGTTTGGCATTAGAGGCTGGGATATGAAGACTGTATGAAGTGTTTTTTTTTTTTTTTTTTACCATACTCGAGTTAAGGTACCAAAGCGCCCATAACAAAATTAAGATGCATTAACATCTGTTAAAGCTCTACCCTTAGGGTTGTAATGTCATGATAACACGACATAATACTGTAGAAAGATAGATTAAAGTTAGAAACACAGGAAATCAGTTATAAAAGGTACTCAGAATCATGGATTGCCATTGTGCCCTTGTGGAATGCCCTTGTGTTGGTGTAGGCAGAGAAAATGAGCAATGAGCCAGAATATTTGGAGAGAAACAACACACTTTTTAACAGTGGCTAAAGCCATGTTCTGACCCTTTGTTTACAATGGCATATCAACATTTCAATCACATATTGAGGCATTACAATCCAGGGGAATAGGCTGGTATGAGGTCTGATCAGTCAACACCTCAGCTCTGGGTACGAGGCAAAGCCATGGGTGCATACAGAGGGTAAGTGGAATAGCATTTGTTATAGCCCTAGCTGCCTGGTTTGTAATGCATCACAAAATGTTTGAATCACAAATAACGGTTAAAAAGAAAAGCAAATAGTATGGAAATGTTTAACATATTTTATTTCTTTTTTTTAATTACATTTTATACGCCCAAACCCACGGGTATCACGGCGTAGTTACAGACATCTTAGGTTATGATTAGACAGTTTACAGAATATGAGTATTTAGACATTTTTTGACAAATGAGAATGAAGTAAAAGTACATGATATACGCTGCCTGTATTGGTTAACATACACATTGATTTCTATATATTATATGCCTCATTAGGAATTCCTTATCTAAAATAAGTTCAACAACCCGTTTTTTAGAAGTTTTTTGAATTGCTGGAATGATTCTTCATTTTTGATGTTTACAAGAAGGGAATTCCAGTGTTTAGGGGCCATGACTTGGAAACTGCTCCCGCCAGCTCTGGAGCTTTTATAGCGAGGGATCGCAAGGAGTGGTTTTTTTTTTATTCAATCTGATAGTTCTCTTTGAGTCTTTTTTACTTATTGAATTATTAATGTAGATAGGTGCTTTCTTAGGGAAGCATTTGTGGGTAACAAACATGGATTTAAAAATAATTCTGGCCTTGATGGGTAGCCAATGGTTCTCCCTCGTGATGTGAGAGATGTGATCAGATTTTTGTAGCCCTAGGGCTGCTCATAATGCTTTATTTTGCATGAGTTGTAGTTTGCATACGTTAGTATTTGATGTCCCTAGTCGGAGTACATTGCAGTAGTCCAGATTGGACAGTATTAATGCCCTGGCTAAGGTGATGCAGTTGGTCGGTGAAAGAAACTTGCGGCTAAGGGCAATTAATTTGGATGTGTTGGAGGTGGAGGCGGATAGGGCGTTCACATGTTTCGTCACTGTTAAATTGGCTTCTAGGTAGACTCCTAAGCATTTTACTTGTTTTGAGACTGGAATAAGGGTGCCATCTATGTTGATAGATGTATAGTCTGAATGTAGGGAGTTTATTTTAAAAGCATCAACATAACATGTCAGTGAGGATCGACCTTGTGATGAAATGACAATGTAGAGTGATGGTGTATAAAGCTTATCGCTCCACCCAGCACTACTGCTAGCAAGGTTTTGATATCCTCATAAAGGTGAACATGGCAACCAAATTATTTGTATGTGTCTGTTGCGTATTAAGGTACAATGCGTCGATGACAGTCTATACTCTTCAGGGATGTGTGAAGCAAAATGGAAGTATCAAAACAACAATAGCACCGTGGTATCAATGTAAAATGAGAGCCTGTAGAGTGTTGTTATAAAATATAGATACTTAACTCAAACACAGACAAGTGGTCAAAACACGAAACAACCCACCCCTACCCCTGTAAAGCAAATTCACAGATCAAGGCAAGCTTATCTATATGTGCTTCTGACTCTGGAAAGAAATGACAAGAGTGCGGGAAACAGTCAGAAATTAAGAAAACACTATGATTACTTTCACAATGTGCATTCTTAAGCTATGGAAAAGTGTCTGAAATGAATTCAGAGCCCAAGGGATCAAGTCCAGGAGGGCAGGCCCTAAAAAAGCTTTTTTAGGAGCCTGTTGAAAAGCTTTTTTTGGAGCCTCTGGTTTATTTACACCACTCCTGCAGTCTTTTGTAGTGCCTCGACTGTGTCAAGCCAGTGGTGGTGAAACAATGGTGTGTTTCATGGTTCAATCCAGTGAATCCAGATTCAAGCATTGTTGCATGCAGGGGTGTTTAGGGACTCAGAGGTGTCCAGTTGTAGGTGGTGACAGCCCCAGATGTAACAACTGGTGAATTGAAGTTGCAAAATCAGCTGCTTCAGAGGGTTGTCTAAGATGTACAGGATTAGCGATGAGCGGTATCCACTTAACAGCTCAACTGGATTCTCTAGGTGGCTCTCTAGGTGGCACACAAAAGCTTAGCTTGAAATACAAGTGATGGAGAATTCGGTTTGTGTTAGCAGTTTGATGCTAGATTAATGTTTATATGATCTGCTCAATGTGACTCGAATCAGGAAATGGTGGACCCTGTCGCTAGTGTTGCCAAAGGCAGCACATCTGGGATTGTAGAAAGCTCTGAGTCCTTTCACCAAGTCCCTTGAAGAAAATCATCCTTCTCGCCTTGCTCTTACGAGTCTATGGAAGTCATTCAGAGGGCATTGCATGGTCTTTTCAACAGACATGGCCAAGTTATCAATGGGTACCCACGGTCTTAGTAATAGCCAAGCATTTCTTCCAGCACTTCATGAACCTAGCTTGCATCGCATCTAGATAGAAATGTGACTCTTAGCATGCACCACACTCAGGATTCTGAACCCTAGCTTGCGTCGCATCCGGACGGAGTGTGACTGTTGGCATGTGCCACACTAGCATGGAATTCTGAACTTTAGCTAGCGCGACATCCAGACAGAAATATAACTGTTAGCATGTACCGCACCCAAATGGAATCCCACAATTGGAAGGACAGCAATGCCAACTAACCAACCAACTAACAATTCCATCCCTCTGCATACACCTCTCAAACTATAACCAAACACAACCACAAACCTAAAACGCAGCAATCCGCACAGACTTCACAACAATGCAACAACAAAACAAACCACACATAGACTTTGCACAACAGCACACGACGACTACGGACCATAAAACACCCCAAGTCCAGCAAACGGACCCACCGGGCTGAGGCTGACATCACTGCTCTCTTGCACCTTTCCAGCTTACTCCCACTAACCCACCGCTCTGTTCCCCTTTTCAGAGCTGCCAGAGCGCCAGGGGACCACTTTGTTGGTGATAGTGCACGGTACAAATGTCCTTTAACATTAACATAACATTAACATGATTGTATGGCCGCTAGCATGGGTTTAGGGTGAAATCTGCCAACACTCGTGGAAATCTTGGCTTTCATCTCTTCAAGGGACACTATAGCTCCAACAAAAGTTCTGATTGATACTTTCGTATATTCCAAGATTTATCCAAAAGATGACTCATCATGGGAGGTTTAAATACACATTTATATCAAAATCTAATAGAGGATTGGTTCTTTTCAAGCATTCTGCTAATGGCCAATCAATTTCTCTGTTACAAATTCTAAATCTTTTACAGTGCCACACCGAGTCCTTCATGTGCATGACATCAGGGGTGCAATGAAGGAAGGGATGTACACTCTTGTCGGTGTATGGCCTCTTAGTTTCCCCAGAACTGCCCGCACCACTCTCTGTCCCACATCAAATGGTTTCCATGTTATTTGAGGTATTTCACCTTTTGTCCTATAGCTTCCTTGAAGATTCTGTTTCCAGCCCTGCCACTTGAGAAAGCCAGTCTCGCCAGCTTGGAGAAGTGTCAGAATCTCACCAAGAGTAAAATAGGTTTGTAGGATGTAACTGGGCCCTTGGGTTGGGAAAGTAGTTTCAAATGGATACACTTTCAGCAAATGTCTCTTTCATCTGTAGGACAACGTGGAAAGCCAGGGTGGTGGAGTGACAGTATATAATAAGTGGTTTTGGCTGTTCAATGTTTTCACATTATAAATAAATATATGTTTTGATAAGATATCATTTTAGCTTAACTTTGGCAATGCCCATGTATTCAAGGAGACATCAGCTGTACAACCAGATTCATGAAGTTAAAATTTAGCAAAGGACCCCTGTTTTTTTTACCATCAAATGGATTCCCACGTTTCATCCAAAAAAGGCCAGTTAACATTTTAGAAAACATCTTTCAAAAAACCTTTGGAGTGTAACTTTTGAATGTGGTCGGAAATGTCCCTTCCACATTGTAGACGGCTAGCATATTTGTAGCAGGCTTGCCAACTAAAAACCTCTTTCTATTTTGTAAGTTAACAATTGTCTGGGTCACTTTTGAAAGTGTAGTCTCATAGCTGCAAAAAATAAATTTAGTTTTAAGAGACTGCCAGTAGATCAGCAGGCCATTAAAACGGAGAGCACTCACTGAAAGTTGGACTGTTCATTTGATTTGGTGCCACTTTATGTAGTGCATGGTGCCAATGTGTGTTAAAAAGTAAACATTTAAATTGAGGAAGTTAAATGTGCTTTCATCTGCCCCTTCCTCAAAGAAAAGGTTTGTCCTGAAAAATATCACAGCCACGAACAGCTCCAGGAGGATCACATGGGGCAGGCAGGTACGGAGAGGTGGGAAAACGCCTTGAATAACTCCACCATACCATCTTAATAGCTTACTGTAGAGTTGAAACTGTGAAAGGAAAAGTGATTAGAACATTGAGGACTTCAAGTCTAACATTTCTCCTCTAGGGAGTGAGAGAGTGAGAGAGAGCGAGAGAGAGAGAGAGAGAGAGAGAGAGAGAGAGAGAGAGACTGTTTGCTCATACCAGTATGTTCACAGAGGTGCAGAATTAGGGTGGAGAAGTAAGTGGGGTCCAATGCAGTAGTGGGCCGGTAAATACAAGTGTTGTGTTGGGTGTGGTGGGGAACTGGGAAGGCTTACAGGGGCAGAGAACTGGTATGCCAGGCCATGACAGAAATCACAAATACTTGGTGGAGGTTTGGCAATGTGGGCAGGGAAATGGGCTTTCGCCAGTTATTTTTGCCCATGCATGTTCCAAGCCTTTTCATTATGTTATGCCACTGATGGGTGCTAATGATTTTATTTATTAACCAACACAAAGGATATAAAATAGATCTCTGTACAAAAAGAAAACAGAAGGTGGCACGTGTGGAAATTGCAATTGTGACTGCACGGTATGCCAAAGTGTTGAAGGGATGTGCTTTGAGTAGGAGATAAGACCTGTTGAATTAATTCTTAAGCAATAGACCTAGATGGGCGGGGGCATTATTCAATCAGGTAATACACCGGAGTTACCCAGTTAGCCCCAAGGCATTACCACACCTGGTAATGGCCCTACCGGAGGGGTTTACTGCTATTAGCATCCCGGAATGCTGTTTTCCAGGATGTTAATAGGTTTCTTTTCAAGTTGAGAAATGGCAACGTTGTCGTTTCTCAACTTGAAAGAAACTACAAACAGAGATGGCCACCACTGACAAGGAAGAAAGGAACTAGAAGTCGTCCTTTCTCCCATCCATAGCAGCCATTGCCAGAGCGGGGATGTGCCAGGAACACTGCGTGTTCTGGGTGCTAGTGAGGCCCAACGGAGGGCCACGTAAGTGGAGTGGATGTGTGGTGGGGTTAGGAATGTGAACATTGGGGTTGTGGGAAGCAGACACGGGAGAGTGCGAGGACACACTTACCTTCATTCTGGAGGGGATCATAGCTTTATCATGAGGTAAAGACTGTGTTCTGAGCTTACTGATTGACTGGGGGGCTGCCACGCCACTACACCCCCAGCCGGAGTGCTAATTAAACTTAAGCTCAAAAAAGATGTCCATTTTATGCAAAGAAAGTGTGTTGACTAAGTAGTGCTGGAGGAGGTCAAAAGACTGGGGTGTGAAAGAAAATCTGGTGTAGAAGGCTTCCAAACATGATTCTATTAATGGATTGTGACTTAGAGTTCTCCAGCCTGATGTTAAGAATTGGAGGTCAGTGTGACATATGGGAGCCTGAAAATGGTATGACAACATTTTGTAGGGCCAGTGGTGAACACAAATTCAAATACAATATGGCTCAATCATTTCACTCAAAAAAGCCACCATTGTGATTGTTATTTTTTTAAACAAATTGAAAAAAAGGACATACAATTCAGTTGAGAACTTCAAGATAACACGCTACATCATCCAAAAAACATATACAGCACTTATAATGGTTAGGCATGGAGGTAGAAATGAGGACGAAGAGGGGAATAATGATGAGAAGAGTATGACATCTTAAAGGCACTGTTACTCCCCTCCGCCCTGTTTATGTAGGAGGTTGATAATGTTTGCAAGTGAAGCTCACTCCTGAATAGCCTCAGCAAAAGGCTGAATGAAACCGTTGTTTTTGCATGTGGAAAGGGGCCATTTTGGGATGCTATTTGACTGGAGGCTTTTGCCATCAGCAATATTTGTCAAAAAGCTTCTGTGCAGCAACCAATGATTGACATCACTGGGATCTATAGCAGTTGAGTATTCATTATGAACAGGTATATGCCACTTCAAAGACAATTTGCTCTAACAAACCTGGAGAGAGTCATTTGATTTATAAATATGTAGGAGGAACTTTGAATTACCCATGACTTGCACATAGTAAGTCGGAATAAGTTGTGGTTAATTCAAACTTAATCAAAGTGACTTCTTTGTGGATTAAATAGCCCTCTCTAGATTTATTTCAAGTTTAAGTCACAGTCATTGTTAATAACACATTTGTGTATTCACCCCTCCTCTATTTAAATGTTGGGTGCTAATTGCATAATATCTACAATTCACAAGGACCAAGGTTGATAGTAAAAATCACAGGCAAGGTAAAATTACAAAAATAAAGCAACTCTAGTGTCAGTATACATGTCAAGGGTTATTGTGACAAGTTTTACTTCCCACTGGGGACAATTCTTCCCTGCTCCACAGAGGAATCGAAGGTACAATTTCTTTATGGTGCTTTCTTCTGGGTTTTGCTCTCCTCTAAGCACTGTAAGAACGGATGTTGATTGTGAAAATGCTAGACCAAGACCTAGAGGAAAAGGAAGACTGTGGGGATGAATCGTTACGTCTCCACTAAACGGGCCAAAGATGGCAGAACTTGCAGTGACACATCATGCCCTGTCAGGTGGGATCATGAAGGACCACAGGACAGACTGCTTCACATGCACCAATGCAGGTACGGTGGCAGGTTTTTGATATGAAACAGCAAACAGTGAGAAGACAAAAGAAAAAGAGGTCCCTTAAATTTGTAAGCAGAAGTGAAAGAACTCGGGCCTGATCCATGAAACCGACAGGGCAGATGGCCCCTTCAAGCTGGGCGCGCACCTCCAGGTGCCAAGCAATGCTTACCAAAGGTGATTGGTGACATGAAAGGCAGTGCAAGGAGAGCAGGTAGGAGATAAAGCAGAGAGATCCAGCAAGGGAAGCGGGAAGACCTCCGAAGGTAGCGGATGTGTATTTGAAGAATTTATGCCGATCCTGACACAGAAAAATGAAGACCGGGAAAAAGAAGGGGGAGGAATCTAAATGGGGAGAGGAAATGAGAGCAAGGTCTTGTGTGATAACACAGGTATATGCTCCAAGAGTCTAGTGAAGAAGGAGAGAGGTAGCATACATGGGCCTATTGAAGAGACCAGCAAAACCAGTGGGAAGAAGTCCAACTATGGATCAGAGAACTATCTCATGTCTTGTTAGTCACCCCTCTTAAAAATTGAGCCAGTCAAAGTATAATATATGCAGCATCCTGTTTCTTTTTTTTCCTTTTCTCTCTCTGGTTTTGACACTCAAAGGAAGTAAAACAATACCTTCAGCAATACCATCAGCATCTATAAGTCGCCTGTCAATGTATTTTTGTAGCCGCATCGTCACATTAATGTTAGTAATTTGACCTAAACAGTATGAATTGGCATTCTTCTCTGCTGCGGAGGATAGCTCAGGGGCAACATGCTTGCCTTGGAAGCA
Organism: Ambystoma mexicanum; assembly: GCF_040938575.1. Taxonomy (NCBI): domain Eukaryota; kingdom Metazoa; phylum Chordata; class Amphibia; order Caudata; family Ambystomatidae; genus Ambystoma; species Ambystoma mexicanum. The sequence continues at coordinate 1,178,590,091 of NC_090929.1, forward strand.
AGACCACATGGAGCAAGACAGGTTGATACCCGGTCCGCGCTTCTAAACCTCTGGGTATTAAGCACATTATAAATAACGTATCATATCATATCATTTGTCAAGATCCACACCTGGGATTTCATATTACAGAATGCAGTATGATGCGAGTTTCTAACTTACTGAGCCATCATCCTGTATAGTTTGTCTTTGTTTAGATCTGGAAACAGATTAACGCCATCTACTATTTAATATCTGAGTTATGAAAAAATAAAGTGATGGTTCAATAGCTATACATTATTTATAAGCAATGGAAGTTGCTCTCTGCATCCTTTCATTTCACCATGTTGTATCCCCAATGTTATTAAAGAAGTGGAAACTAAATTTGCAATTACGTTTTATATTCCTATGCATGTGGGATTTCTGCTAGCAACTTGGGCTGGACTGCCCCTTTTATTCTTCGGTTAAAGAATCCCCGTGCTTGTCTTAGTATAGCTGTACAAGTGACATGCTTCCACTAGGGGCAGAGCCAATGTGTATTATAAAGTATCTGGTCCCTTTATTTAATGATCCTGATGAGCTAGAACATACGGAAAAGAGTGTCCTGAGAAACGTCCGCTGTTTGTGATTGAGTGTTCCATTAATCTTTGTGTGTCCTTCATGTGTAATCGAACCCAGCTCTCCATGCTCTTGCCATTCCAGTGTTCCTTCTGAAGGCGTCATGTTCCAGCTGCAGAGCATGTCACCGGGCTTATGGCGCCTGCTCCTTAATCCCTTGTAGGATTGTCAATGTGAAAAGGCCCACATAACATGACCCCGGCTGTGCTCACCTGTCTGTTTTTGCTATTAATGCCAGCATGTGCAAAGAGTTGGGCATGTCAGAGGAAGCTCAAGGAAGCAATGCTGAAACAGGGATGCTTGCCCTTAGTACCTCGCACCTCCAAACATGTGCAGTCAATTGCAGCAAGAGAAGAAAAGTGGTCAGGGCTGGACAAGTTTGCGGAAGCCACACTTACCATACCTACAATCTCCCTACTTCACCCAACAATCCTCATTCAGGTGGGTGCTCTCAGATTTGTGGGGCTGTCAGAGTGCAGCAATGTTGCTTCTTCATCAATGGCTAGCCCCACCTTAATACCAGTGTGCAGAAATTATTCCAGCTTTGGTCTGTTTCATTCCCCCGATCAACATTTAGCAGGTGCAGGGTATACTCTTGGGTAAGGGTGTGCTTAATGGCACTCACTGGGAATCGAAAAATACTATGATCAGTTGAAGTCAATCTTTGGCACCTGGGCAAATATGTGTAGAGCTGAAGCTAATATTCGACAGTAGCTTGTCAGTTTATGGCAGCCCTTGGCAGCCCTTGGCAATGTGCCTGGGCAAGTAATGGCAAATCTTGTCAATGGAATAATCACCAGAATATTGTATGGCAATCTCTATCATTGGTTGGGCATGTGGATATATAGCTGCATTCGCTAGTGATGTGGCAGGTATTTAAGCATTTGATGGCACTTCCTCCCATAGAAACAATACCGGCACACTGGATAGTGATCCCTGCTCATAGACTGGGAAATTCTGCATTTCATGGTAATTTCTTCTAGTGGTGGAGTATTTGGACATGTCAATCATTGACGATAGTGTCATTACATTAGTATTGCAATAGCAATGATCAGCGTTCCTTGGAATTGGTTTCCAGACAATGAGGCATGTTTCTGTGATTTCACAATGGGTTAGGTTTTCTGCAGTCTGTTGACTATACAAATTACATCCACATGTTTATTCTCAGTGTTTGAAGAGAAGTGATTCTACCAAGCATCTGGAGTAACTTACCTGATGAATATGAATTGTTATATTACCCAATTCTCCTCCTGATGTACAGGTGTTCAAGATGTAATGTACAGAAATTGTATTGTGTAATGTGTAATATTCTTATTAATAGTCTCTTGGGAGATTGAGCTATAATTTAAACACCAGTGGTTCAAATTCAGACTAGAGTTATTCCATAATGCAATGGGGCAATTACCTATCTATTTGATTGCAATATTTGTCGTTTGGGTATCTACCCATTGATGCCATGACATTCTCTGGAAAACTGGTTGATAGCAATCTTTGGCAAAGAGGTGGGTACCCCAGAATTGTAAGGGAACCTGTAAAATCAGATGGTCACCTAATCACAACTTTGCAAAATATTCCCAGTAAATGGCCAACCTCTCATCCCATTAGCAGATTTCTAATATTTAGTCAAGGGTTGAAATAATTGGCGATTGATGGCAACATTTTGCATAGGGCAACATGTTAGCCCTTTGATGGCTAGTCATTACATCAGTGGGCTATTTCTGCATTAGAGAGTGATCCTTGGGAGTGGGGACTAGTACATGTGCATTTCAGTATACTGCCTGGTAATAGGGTGTACCTGGAAATAGTTGATGTAAATCACATGGATGGGTGAATGCTGCGTCATCTGATGAATAATTCCTGGCATTGATGAAAGTACCTGTGTTTTCAATGATAATCTATGGCAGTGGGGGTTTACTGGTCATTCCATGACAATCCATTGAAATTAGGCACATAGCTGTACATATCTTGGGGCTACATGGCAGTGGACCTCCGACTTGGGCATGTGTTGGGACTCTCTGGTAGTGATGTGTCATGTCCATTAGAAAGAAAATCTGCTCCTGGTTGTACACTGTACAAAGATATAAGATGGTTGATCGCTCTGCTCCAAATGAACTCCCTTTATTTGATGAAGCTCATCTTTAATTAAGTACAGACAAGAGATGAACATGCGGTTGTGGGCATACATCTAGAGAATTAAGATATCTCTTTTAGTATTTTCTGCAGTTAGTACAGGCACTTAAGAAAAAGGCTGGTTTTGAGAATCATGAAAGAAACCCACATCAGGGATTACTAGGAGATGGCAATCTATCCGACAGATTCATGGAGAGGACAGCAAACGCGGCTAACTTCATTAAACGGGCATGAAAGATAAGATGGCTGAACTTAACCCAAGGGAAAGCTGCCGAATAGAGATATACTTATCAAACATAGCAGTCTCGGGAGGATAGCTCAGGGGCAACGTGCTCGCCTTGGAATCAAGACGACACAGAGCAACACAAGTTCAATCCCCCAGTCCGCGCTTAGAAACCTCTGGGTATTAAGCGCATTATAACCAAATGATGAATACAGCAAACCCTAGTCTCACAGTATCATATATGCCGACCGCTATTATCACCTATCGGCACTGAAACTACTGTACATATGTATATAAGATCCTCTTGTAAATGTATATAATGATTCTATGTTATACCTGCACCCATGTGTAAATGTTTAATGATTCTCTGTTATGCCTGCATATCTGTAACCTTGTACAAATTGCGCCCTGATGCCTCCGGGCCTGTTGGTTTGCGCGTTATAAATAAATAAATACAATATTGGTTGCCCTGGATGGGTTTCTCAGCTCAGAGTTGAACTAGATTCGAAGTTGACACTGGCGGGTGTCTTCTTCCCCCTTGGGCCCTTGGGAATGGTTTCAAGGCCGCACATCCAAAATGTACAAATACACATTTGAGTCTGGAAGTGGTGGGCATACCCGGACATTTGATGAAAATAATTAGCCTAGAATGTGCATGGATATTTGCTGAAAACAAATTGCATATGATGCGAGTACCTCTAATTTCATGGCAATAAGATGTGAACACTTTGCTATTTTGGGGCAGAAAATGACATGTGATAGCACCACATGCCATGATGGGACTGCATGGCAATACCTGCAAGATAAAAAAATAAATAAAAAAAATAGTTTCAATATGAAAAAGTAAACCTTGTTATCTTTGCCAGTTCTTATTGTCTATAGACATTGCTCAAATGTATACTCTTCCATTTGAAAACATGGTAAATTGATGTGTGAATCCCGAAATTGATTATTCATTTGAAGTTGTATGTTTTTCAAAAGTTTGTGTTTCAGCTTTTCTGGCCAGAAAACATGGTGGGATGCTATAAAACCGGATTCACTGCCCAAACACTTAAACCGTCCCTTGTGTCCTCCTGGGAAGTAGCACATGTGACATGATTAATGGTTCCAATGTCCAGGTGCCAACCTCAGTTAGCCTTTTGTTATGACCTGCATCCACATGGTTATAACTTCCCAGTGACGGTTTCATTTGCCATTGATTTGCCATTGATTTCTGGACACATGACTTGACCACTCATGCGTATCATTGGCCACCGTCCCCTCTACACAAACACGGTATGCTCTGTGTTATTCAAAGCATTTTTAATGTTTGGCTTTTAAATATATCCACAAAACACGTTAATCGCACAAAATGCGTAATAATATAAATACAAAATAATTATAATAATGTTGTTTGCAAAACATTACCAGTTCATATTATTGAAAACATGTCTAACCTTGGCAGTATTCCAGTCAGTTTTGAAACCAGAGCACCACAAATAAAGGGTATGTTTTGGAATGGTGCTTTGGGACAAAACCAACAAGTGAGAACCCTGGCATTGGGTACATACATAGTGGATGCAGTATATAATAAATTGACATAGGCATTGTGTCCATATATTCTGTTTAATTACTGGGGTAAATTTGCATAAACGTGTCGCTGGACAATGTGCAGTTCCCACGGTATTGGCACAAGGGCCCTAGTGCAAAGAATAAATACAAAAAAAAAACAAACATTGGGGCCACTTTAGAAGACCTTTGCACCACGTCAAGTGCAAGTTTGCATGCTATAAACACTAGTGCAAAACGATATATACTCTCACTGCATTTTTACAACAGGGAAAACACTGTCATAGTTTTAATACCATGCAAAATTGCATGTGCGCTGGTTTCTGTACTCCAGCCACTGAGGTCACAGTAAACTTGGTTCTGATTGGGTGAGTACTAGAGACGGTGCTTTCTTTACAGTGCACTTGAGCAAAACATTACATGCCATTGCCACAACATCTACAAATAACTCCTTTCAGTGGAAAAAAGACTTGCTTTTGTTTAAGTCTCAAAATGTGGTCTAGGTTTTCTGTTCAACATGTTGTGAGGGGTCAGAAATGTGAGGCCGACAACTTTGTGAAGGTTTTTCAAAAGATGCCATTTTATTAAATGAAAAGGTTGGATAAATGCCTCACTATCCATACTCTGAGGAGGATTTCCCTGCCTTAAATAAACCAGCAACATTATAACAAAGGATATCTGTCCCTCACACTTGTTCAGACAGTACTGAAATAGTTACTGTATGCCAGTTCGAAGTGACAACAGACTCTCCTTATAATATGGGTGAATTCCCCTTCCCCAGATTCAAGCAGGATTGTCTTTGTCAACATGCTTAGCCACAACAGATATTTCTGAAGAAATATAACTTCTCTACAGCAGTTTTATGCAATTCTTTTTTCAGCACAATAAGCAACAACAATTGTGTTTGTCAGCACCAATTGATAGCATTTCATCAACTTCTACCTGGTGTACTCCCATCCCACGCCTACTATCGTGATTAAACCCAGTTTACGCGCATGCCAGGCCTACTAATTCAAAGGTTTGCCACTCGGGTATACTTCCCTGCCCAAACAGTGAATCACAAACCGCAAGTGCTCCTGTGTTGAAAATCAACTTATAACTGCTTGACAACAACTTCACAATGTTCATTATTTTGCAACATCAAAACAGGACATTTTCAAGGAAACCAAGATTCACATTGGTGCTCTTTAATACTCCTCTAAAAAGCATGCTCCTCTCCTTCTGAATAACCGTTTCCAGAAGGGTAGCCTTCTTGCCACTCTTGATTCCCTAACCAAATACTTACAAGGGTAGGATTGTATTCTACTTCCTCCTTGGCTTTGGAAATGTGGGCTTGTACCAGCCGTTGTTATACACTTCTCAAAATATGGGCAACAAGCTTCATAATCTTTGGAACTTTCATTAGTCCCCTTCTGCCTTTGGCAATACCTGTCGGATTCAAATTGCCTGGGTTTTGGTTTTGACAATGGCTGCATATAATAGATTTTAATAATCTTGCCACATCCGGTTGCTTGGCTTCCAACAAACTTAAACACTTACATTTATAGTCACTTGGTGTTAACAAATATTGTTTTTGTTGCTTTCCAATCATTTGGTATTGAAAGTCATTTGTGAAATCACTTCCACTCCTACCTGAGTGCTTGTCACTAGACAAATTCCTGCCTTGATGCCGTGAGCAGGTTCGGAGCCCTCCAGGGTCACTACCAGCTTTGAACTCAACTGGTAAGGTGTGCACATCCAATCCCCTCGCTGCTCGCAGGTATTCTGCTTCTGTGGCTCATCATGACCTGGCAGCCCGCTTCTCCTGCTCTGCCGTTGCCCATGCCACTTTGATAAGAAGCTTGCCTTTTTTCTGAGGCACTCTGTTGCATGCAAGCCACGAGAGACAGCTTCTTGTGAAGAAAAGGTTCCATCACTTTCACTTCCTGCCACACAGCCTCTGCAACATAAGGGTGGTGTCCTACCACAACAACATTTTCTAAACCTCTGTGTTCATTTTTAATACAAACATTAAAACATTTAACAGACCAAGTCTCAATGGAGCTGTACATTCATGCTTAATGAAAATGAGAACAAGAAAACACATATGCAGTGACTGCTAACATATTTATTTAGTTAATGTCCAGTCAAATTGGGTGTCATTTCCCATAGTATTTTTTAGTTTTAGGTTTTTTTAAAAAAAAAACACCTGCCCAATAATTTGCAGACCTTTTTATAAGAGAACAGAAAAAACAGAGAAGACAAACATAACACTTGGTTCAAATTCCTTATAAATGAACATAAAAGTGCTCATACACACAGAAGAATGCAAGTCACTTGTTCAGCAATAAATTCTGCCAGGCTTACCATTTACGATAATCACATTTAGATCATGTAACCCTCGTGTAATAACCATGCATTTAGATGGTAAACAGGATGTAGTAGCCAGAGCACTTAGGTTGTAAGATGAAAATCAATGGGCTGAGGTTAATCTTCACAAGTACATCCTAGTTGTTATTTCCATGATATAATGGATACTGAGAGGTAACAAAGTCTTTGGTCTATGTCTAGATGTGGATCAGATGTTATGGCGGGACCGGGGTAAGTTAGCCCAACCAATGTGTTGTCCCGTGACGTTTCGGCATAGAAAGCCTTCTTCATGGGCCTTGACCGGTACTCCCTAGGTGGAGGGAATAAGTGAGGACGTTATTAGTAAGAATGTTCTTCTTAATATTAAAACAAAAAACTAAGACACTGGCATGTTCTAAAAACCCAAATTAAATTAGAGTGAAAGTTAAAAACCCCCAGAAGGTGTGGAGTGTATGGAATCTACACTACCCGTGTGCTTATGATAGAAAGGCACTGACCCGGACAAAGAGAAAGAAGGATTCTCATCTGATGGCGCAGAGATGTAGAAGGTACCCTTGAAATGACGTACTGCCTAGATGGACACCCATTAGTAGGCTGCAAAATTTTCAGATTGAAAGGTAGTATTACAATTGAGAGAAATTGCGAAAAAAGTATAAGTATGTCAGGGCAGGCGAGGAGGAAATACCTGATCTGCTGTAGAGGTGCAGAGCAGGATGCAGAACTGGGCTAGGCGGAGGGCCTAGTGCCCAGATGTTGGTGGCCTGGTGAATCACGACCCCCGTTTGGACATTAATCAATGTTTCAGTGGTTGTGTTTCAATTCTGCATGTCTTTCAATGGTAGAATATTACTAGGCGATCCTAAGCCAAGTGGGTTGGGTCTTGTTCCTCGGAAATCCTTAGACATATGTTGTCAGGGCTATTCCTGTGTCAATGCCCTACCCTAGAAAGATAAAAGTCGCCATGGAAGAAATACAATAATTTTGAAGGCTTCAATATCTGCACCTTATCAAAAGACTCTGACGATATCCTGTAGTTTATTTACTCTTTGACCTTGTTTTGATTAACCTCTGCCAAACCCCCATAATGAAGTCCCTAACTTTGGATGTAGAGTGGTTTAGTTTTGGACTCTAACCACCTCGTGAGAGTCGGTATTGGAAGACAACATCATCATCTGAAAGCATATTTGGAGGCAGTGATATTGTTGTAACCAAGTCCAAGGCAGACACATGTACACGTGTTTATCATTCAAGGAAATGAACACAGTATTTGACAGAATAAAAACATTTGACTGGGAAAGATAGAAAGTCAGTGATCAGATCTGTCTGTATGGTAAGGCAAAGCAAAAACACACAAGACACTATTGTGATGGTTTAAAAAAAAAAGTGTGGTTTGTTCACATAAAAGTAATGAATTGGGTGCTTGCCTACATGGATTAGGAGGGTTCTGTGGGAGGTCAGTAATGTGAGGCAGACAACTGCTAGCAATTTTCTCAGTATTTTACATTTGTTTAATGAAAGAAAATGCAAAGAAAACCTAAGTAAGCCTACTCTACCAGGGAGTTCCCTACCTAGTGTAGGTTCTAAGGGAAGATCTCCTAGCATATACAAAACTTACTTTGAATGTTTTGTTGTTTAGTGTGAGGGCCAATCTTAAACACCATAAATTAATGATTACCAAATAACCAGTGACTTGGATAATCTTCAGCTATCCTGGGTAGATCCCTTACCCAGGAATGTTCAAAGGCAATCTCTCACAAAGGAAAATAAAGTCTTGAACCAGTTCTTGAAAGTTCCAAAAGAAACAAAAGTTTACCTAAACAAATATCCACTGCTGACATTACTTTCTCAGTTTGTTAAAAAGTTCCCTTTCCAATTTCCACAAAGAAAACAGCACCAATGGTAATCCTGGATAACTTCCTTCCAGGATAGACTTGACAGACAAAGTTCAAAACAAAAGTACCTTCTTCTTCAACAGCTGTCCATCTGTTTGTAACCTCTTTGGTACAACTTGTCATGATGCTTCTTCTAAGGGGGTTGCTTTTCTCTTGACAACTCCCTTCTGCTAATGTCACTGTGAAAGTAGACTCCTGTGCTTCACAGTGTAATATGTCTTCAACCACCTTCAATATAATGTTCTCTGACAATATTATAGACATCCACAGTTCTGTTAGCTCTGCTGCAACTTTGTACTTGAGGATTTATTAAACAACTTAAATACCACCCGATCCGACCTCCACAGGTAGCCAAGGCACTCTTCTTTCCTATGCCAAAAGAAATGGGCAGCCTCTTTCCCTCTTCTGTCTGTCTTACAGCTACCACTGGAATCTACTTTGGCTTCTAGACTGCTTCTCATTCTCAGCTTCAACAGTCTCAGCTTTACATATTGTTGATTAATTCCTTTTAACAAGCACCTTGCTCACTTCCACAGCTTTATGTATACCTTCCTGGCTCCAAGAGTTACCCCAAAACTGTATTGCTACTCTTCCAGCTGTCATAACCTTCTCACCCTTGTATCAGAGGATACTGGATTTGTAACAGCTTCGACCACTTGAAAATACAGGTGGTTGGATGTTAAGAGGTCTGGTTTCATGTTAGAAAGTAGTTCTCTACTGGCTTAGGTATTGCTCTCTCTTCTCGTTACTTCAGCAACTTCTACAATTACAAAGTACATGTTCTGGATGTTACAAGACTCAGGGTTCACAAAAGAAATAGAATTAGGTACACACACCCATTCTTTGATGGAGAATTTCTATTTAAAAGAACTGAAAATAGCTGAGTTTCCTTTCAATCATACAGAATGATGCTTTAACGTGGATTGGGAATTGCAATCATTCATACAAGAGCTTTCTTTGATGCAAGTGTTCTTGTAACAATTCGAGAAAGTCAGTTTCTACCTTTCGAGTGCTTACAAACAGTGTTCTCCTTCTTAATCACAACCACTCCAGTAAAGTTTTGTATTACAACAATGAAAATTAAAAAGATTTTCTTATACACAAGCTTGTTAACTTGTGTTAAATGTGCACGTGATACATTTCCTTTGTTGTCAAGACACGGCAGAAAACAAATTGTACTTGCTCCCACTTCTACGCAAGTTCTAAATGAGCTGGTTAAAGTTACCGGCAAGGAGTTTTCAGTGAAATGAAGTACAGAGCGTTTGTGGGTTGCTTCCAATTCCCATTGTTTCGTCCTGCTACTACTACTTCAGGCACTCTTGGGACCCACATCCCTCTGAAGCACGGGTGTCTCCAATCTGGCCTCGACCCCAGAGAGTTTCCTTCTCTCCTACTACCCTCGGCTTGCTTCTGCACATATGCTTCAGGTAGCTGCATGACCTCAGCTCTGTAGTCACAGTTATTAGGCACACTTGGGGAAACGCTTAACTTCTCCAAGTCTCTCTCAGTGCAGCCAGGGTTTATGAACACATGACCAACTCAGAACCCAAAGGTGAAGTCTGCTCTTCTCTTGTCCTGGCGTCCCTTAAGTGGTCACACTTCGCTGTGAACTGCCAGCCTTGTGCGTTTCTCCTTCTGCTACTATGGCCAACCTTCCAGCTCCTGTTTCAGTTCCTTCCTACTGCTCCTTCCTGATGCAGCCTTTTATGCCTCTCAGGTGGGGCAATTGAATTCAGGTACAGGCCCTTAATGTTAATTGCTTGACCCTGGCAAAGACTGTTAGGTGTACGTGCCTGCCCTTTCCTTCTGCATGCTTCCTCAGCCCCTGTGGGATTCTGGGACACCTAGTTTATTTTAGGGAAATCAGGTTTTTCTACTTATTTTATCTTATTAAAGATGGTTTTAATTCCCTTGATATTTTAAGAAGAGGGATTGAGAGTGTTGCTCTCATTAGAGACAGATGAAATAAAAAAGGCAACACTTTCACCTTCTTAGTAGTGTACCCTTGGTATTGAGGAGGACATTTAAGTTTAGGGATAAAAAAAAAAAGATGTGTTCTCCTGCTATAGTAGATTTAGGTGTTTAAACCTGAGGCTTCACTACCTTAGTTTTAACTGTAGGTTGAAGACTATTATAATGACAACAAACCATAACCACTTCTGGAATTGTCGAAAGAATATCCCTCTTGGAGGAAAAATAACATATCTTCTCCCATGGATTCTCCTCACTACCCTGGGCCCTGGTTCCACCCAGGTGATCCTTCCACAGTACACCACCCCCAGGATTGGGAACAAGAAGCATCTGCCCTCTACTTGCCACCTGGGAGGAGACATTAGGCAGGGTTATGGTGAGGGATCCATAGGATACCCCACAGTTCACTAACAATGATAAGAATCCTCTTTGGAAAACATTTTCAAGCATGGACTACAGAAGAGTGTGGTTTTCAGGTGATTTAACCTTGCCTGCTCAAAATCATATACTTAAGAAACCCATACTTGAACAGTTGTTGCCCCCCACAGAATACCTTATTCTTCAAAGTAATGTTCAAACAGAAAGGACAACAATGTTCAACCTATTTTAAATGAGTCCTTGGCCACTGGCTACCCTAGTCTAACAAATGAAATGCTACAAGAGTGTCCAATTTAAGATGAATTTTAAGGAATATTTACTGGTTTGTCCTAACACTAATTCAACAAACACAGAGTCCAACCATTTCTGGGAGGGCACCTTTAGGAGCCACTCAGTCTGGCTGTACTGTGGAACTCTGTACTTTTGCCCATGGCTTTCAGTACGTCTTCTGGAAAAAATTGAGAATGGTACTTCTGCTGTGTATCGTACCCCCTGGCCTTGTGACTTTCAGTATTGGGGTTATTTCTCTTTACTGAGCTTGCCATAGGCACAATGTGTGGACCTCAGTTTTGTTTATTCTTGGATTCTTGCCAAAGATAACCTCTTGGTTTTTCACTTCTATGAGTTCGGAGCACGCTTGAGCACCTCTTTCTCTCATGCATGCATTCATTCTGCCGTTCATTCATCCGCTTATGTATTTATATGTGTATTTTTTCATTCACTCATTCAGTCCAGCTTCACAACTGCTCCCGCCTTCACCTGGGTTGTGTCAGGATTTACAACCAGTCCCATCTGTATCTTGGCTTTAATAGGATATACAACAGGTCCTCGATGGACCTTATCTTTATCAGGTTTCACAATAGGTCCCCATGGACCTTGAGAGTTCACAACATGCACTTACTGGAACACATTCTTGGCAATAGTTAATGAGTATTGCACCATCCAATTCACGGTACTTGTCAAGCAGTCGTTCATTGCCCATTCTCCTGACACGATGGCTGGTCGTAGTTGGTGTCTGTCATTCTGGGACATTGTGTCCCTGTTGTAACCTGCATGCTCAAGTACCTCTGTGACATTGCATTGATGGTGCTTGCCTTGGCTGTGGACATCTGCTTTCAGTTCAGGAACTGAACGCATTATTTGCCACTTAACCATATGACCTGGGCTTTGACTGCCTTCAGCCTAAGGGGTTTCTTGAGTGTAGGGTTTACCGGATCTTGTTGGAAAAAGCAAGCAGACAGGATACCTCCATAGTCACCCACTGGAAAACACAATGGGTAGTGGGTGGATCAACTAACTCCATAATGGCTCACTTCCCCGACATAAAAGGATGGGGAGTTCTGACAATTCAGCACAGATGGTTTTTTTTTTTTTTTGTGTGGAATATCCTTCATCCGAAACGGGAGCTTACACACTGCAGAAATTGGTTGGCCAGACCGAATATCATACAATGTTTTCCAATAGGTGAGCAAAAGTGACAGCAACTGTGTTGGGTCAGAAACTTTAAAATTGTATGTCCATCTGGGAAGGCACATGCTAGAAGTTCAGGCATCGATTATATATAACTATCTGTTATTGGCTCAGGAAGAACATGATAAAAAAATAAGGAAACTGTTAAACATGTAACGTTCCTGTAGGAGCAACATGTATGGCTTGTACTGGACCATTCTGTCGACCAGCTTCAATGTTCATCAGTTCAGCAACACTCGAACTGTCGAAAACATAATTTGTGATGACTATTGTAATGTGAATCATTCATTAAGTGACCGACGATAGCAATACATTGCTTATGTCTTTCCTATTTCTAATTAATGTCTGTGATTGTGTCAGTATGGACATTTGCACAAGTAAAGAACCATCACATTGTAGAAATGCATTGCACAACTTGTTGCATACAATATTAGCAATACTACTTGTGCACTGGTGACCATACCAAAGCACTGGACCAATGCACGTTTGCTTTAAGGTTCTCCAGATGCAACCTGTGTCATACCCTCATTTAATATTGCACACACTTTTGCAAATGGCCACATACACTTGGTTACTTGTGACACTAACTTCCAGTGATGAGTAAGGAAGTTTCCAGTGAACATATAACGTGTACGATGTAATCAATATCAATTGAATTGGTCACCGAATGTAATTCGAATACATAGAGCAACATTTCAAAGATTAGCCATAACCAGAATGTGTTCTATGACCACACATCCTCTACTTGAAGACACGTTTTGTGAGATCATTGAATTCTATGTTGATGATTTACTGCCATGTTGGCAACCAGAGGCGTTGCTAAGGGGTGGGGGGGGGGAGTTAGGGGGCTATAGCTCTGGGTCTTTTGGTTGTAGCCCGGGATAGAATCTCAGGGACTACAACCAGAAGGTTGGCTAGCCTTGAGTCCCGACAGTCTCAGTATTAGAGTAGCCCCAGGTCTTTTCAGACCTAGTAACACCCCTGTTGGCAACAGTGGTAGTGAAATTATTCTGTATGTTGTCACAGATACCAAATACTATAGAGGATCGTTCAACGGTTTTTATTGTACTCAGGTTAAATGAGACAGACCTTCGTTGGTTTGCAAGGGCAATGGGATACTCAAATGGCAATCCTCTTTGATCTCATCTGGGTTTCCCTTTACCCTGTATTGGCAACTAGAGAGCTGTAACCCCTACTTTCTGGAATACTGACTGCAGTGATGACAAAAGGCCTCAGTTTTGTCTCTCCCCTTCTGTCTGGGGTTCTTCGAGGTTGAACCTATTCTAATCTGCCAAGAGTATGTGGGTCTCACAATGGGATGTGGTCCCTTTCTCAACTAGCACTCTAGTCCTCTTGGTCTGCTTCTTTTATACCTGTGTGATCCTATACTCGATGTTCTCTCCTTCTCTTAGCCCACCTTCGCCTACTTCACTCCCTCCTTCTTCCACTTCTACTTTATCTCCCTTTCTCACGCTGCTTCTGCCCCTCTAAAGTTCACACAACTCCTCCACTCTCTTTCTGTCTCCCTTTCCTTCTAACTCTCTCCTCCTCTAGTTGTGTCACGCTACTACTATCCACTAGCTGATTATCTCTACCACTCTATAGTCTCCACTTCTCATTCGGCTCGACTCTCCACTTCCCTCTATTTGCCCCTAATCTCCACTCACCACTCTTCTCCACTCATTACTCTTTCTGCTCCTTCCGTGTCCACTCCTCTTTCCACTCCCCTTTCTCCACTCCCCTCGTATACATGCTGTTTGCTTGCAGGCATATGTAAACCCCAGCATTTTCAAATCAATAAAGTTTTCACGCACCATGCTATTTGTTCTCTTGCAGTGCAGTGATGCATGTAGTCTGGCCTCAAACGGTATGGTTACTTGCTAATTCAAGGAGCAGGTTTAGGTCCAATACTCGCATCACATTCCGATTGTCTAATTGTACCTCCCATGTCTGCATATAGCTGTTAATATATCTCATAATAGATGGGAAAGTGTAATAAATGAATGAATGAATGATTGTGTTTTATTTTCTCATTTCCTGTGAACTTTTGTATTACAACTCCCTCGTAGTAAATTAGCACTCATTCAGGGACCTGGCATAGCTTAATAGAGCCAGCTGTTGATTTCGCAATGCCCTCTGCATGGTTCCATTGGGCACAATGCTCATGTATGCATGGTTTATTTTGGGAGATGGTGCTCGGCTCTGACTGCCTGACACTCTGAAAAGGAAAGGTCACAGCAGCAAGAGAAATAGATGCCACTGCAATGGCCTCAGAGTCATCGTGATTAGACTCCCCTTTTCGTTAACATCTAAAGACGAGTGCTGTGGTCTCCCAACACAACAGAAAGTGAAACGAGTAAATGGTTAACAAGAATAACAAAAATTGTATGCAACGTGCTGACATCAAATCCCAGTCCACCTAAAGTTTGGAATGATGCTTCTTAAGAATATATCATCTTGTGGGGAAAATAAAATGTATTCTAATATGCCATGAACTGTGTATGCAGAACTATATATAACCAGCTTGGGAAATGTTTGCTGACATGAATGGGGCCGAAAACTGCCCGAAGCCAAAATAGCTCCCAGAAAACCAGATGTCAATGAAATAACCGAAACAAATAAATAAAAATAAAACGAAAGGAGGAATGATGGAATTTCTTTGGTCGAAAAACAAAAATTGCTTAGTGCCTTTGAACTTTTTTTTTGATAATGTGGGGGGCGATCCCCTTACTTTAATACCCTTACCCCAGCCCCACCCATTGTGTACTTTAAATTAAATACACAAAAATCCGTAGCAAATTCTATCAAAACAAAGTGGTAATTTCTACCTCGTTTTTTTGTAATTCGGTCATTTCTACGGATATCCCAAAAAGCATCTTACACTTTATAGACACGACATGTTTGGGGTTAAGAGACGGTTCCACACCGATACATGTATTAACTGCCTCAAGTTGATACAAGGAACTATTCTAGGCTCTTTGTAATCTCCAAATTAAGGTGTGTGTGGAGATATGGATTCACCCTCAGCGACTGTGCGGCACATCATTGCTCTTTTCTTTCAATAGACTCAGGCAACTTAAGAGGATTACACAAATCTACATGTTCGAGTCGAACCACAAATGGCTTGACCAAGACCCTTTTCCCCGCCTCACTTTTATTTACTTTTTTAATTGACTTGTCCAACAGCTTTCTCAAGAGATCTTTGCCAACCTACAATTCTGTGACCAGTTACCCCGGTTGCCTGGGAGAATTCAAAACCATTGCACATTCCCCACTTACCTTAAGTGAAGAGGCTGACTTACTAAAAAGAGTGTAACACCCCCTTTTAAAAAACCAGAGGCAGAATTATGGCCTGCCTAAATTAAGGGTTTCATTCCCCAGTAATACTTGGGACAAAAAAGAGCACACACAACAGCCTTCTTTAAATTCTGTTAATTTATAATGTGATTTTCATTCACGGTAATTCTTTTTAGCAGGTACAAGCCATGTTCAAATAATATGTTTCTGTTTGATGTTGTCTAGACAGTGGCCTGTGCTAGGGGGCACTGGAAATGCTGGCTCTGGTGTATTGTTTAGCTTTGTGCAGGTGTGAATACGTGTTGCTTATTTGTTGTGTGCATTGGACATGCAGTTGTTTAGGAATGCCTTTTGTTTTTTAATGCTGGCATAGAATACTCTGAGGTCTCACAGAAAACGTTGTCGGTCATACTGATCATGGGTTTTCTGCCAAAGTCTTTCTAATGCTCTAATTGTTTATTTGAGGGGTGTTGGATGGAAAACATTTGATTGCGCTCTTGGTGGCCGATTTAACTTTTTTCAAAGTGTGTCAGGACACACAAGGTTTTTGTACGTTGTTTAGTTGGTCTCTGGGAAGTCCATGAGAGGGGGCGGTGAAGGTCTCTGCAAATCTAATGGTGGCCACTCTTTTCATGGGTTTGGTAGTGATGAATAGGTCCTTGGAGAGGAGGGAGTTTAAAGGGCCTCTCCATGAGGAAGGGCTCTGTCCTACGGTGGTAGTGTCTGATCTTGGATATGGGGTAGATGTTGCTGAGGATAGTATGATAGGGATGATAGTGTCCAGAGAGTGACCACCTGAGTGGGTGGGAGATAGGATCCAGTGAGTAATCAGGAAAATGGTGGATAACAGCTGTGCCAGAGTATTAATGTTACCTGATCTATCTTCTGCCTTGGACCTTGTTGATGATGCTATCCTCCTAAAGGAGGTTAGGCTGAAATGAATACCGTGGAAGTGGTATGCATCTTTTCTATCTTGTTTGACACTGATTGTCTCCCTTTTGTTCCTAAGGCGATATAAAGTAAAATAAGTTGTGGGGTGCCCTCAGAATATGTCCTTTGTTTCTCCTTCTGCTTCAAGTGCCCCTTCTTGGTATCGGGTAAAAATGTCCCCATACATTATGTCCCCACATATAATTTTGCCAGGAAAAATTATTGGCAACATTATATATGGTAATATTATGTATGGGGACGGGTTGCAGGGATGTCCCTTGCTCTCCTTTTAAAAAAATAAATAATTTGGGGGTTGTGGGGTTGTCCAATATAATAACTTCTCCGCAAAAAACAGCAACTTTTTTGTCGGGAGACATTTTAGCGGGGACATTATTACATTGAACCCCCCCTTCTCCTACCTTTGCATGAACAAGCAAACGTTTTTTGTTTACGATTATGCTGATGACAAACAGGGCTTCCTGTTAGCATTGGCCCTTAAGACTAGGGCACCCTTGTTAGGCCCAAGTACGGACGCAGTAGGCGAGTCGATGTCTTGAGCTACTGCCTGTTTTTTGGCAAGTGTCCAGACCGAATGGCCAGGCCCAGAATATAAGGGTTATCATTTAGTAAAATATGTTCCTTCCACTCCTGGTCCGAGACCTCACTAAAATGAATTTGTTAGCTGTGTTTCATGCAGTGTGGCGCTCCAGTGGCTCCTGGTAGCAAAGCCTACATGTTGAAGGTTCGTACTATTGTTCACAGAGCCTATCACGGCACTGGCCTTCCTTCTTGTGCAATGCACGCCCATGTCGTCAACTGATGCCCAGATCACAATTCCCAGATTAGGCCGCACTCGAAGGTAGTCATGATATGATATGGCATTTATAACGTGTCTGTTAACACGTGTTTATAGGCGCGATATGATATGAGTTGAGTGCTTTCCATTTGAGCTGTGGTCGAATCCGGACTATTGTATAAGGAATGTGGCAAGCCTCGAATCTATAAAGGTTTAGATCAATTAAAATCGTACGTGCAGCTTCAGATTTAGCTTACTCTGAGCCCTATTACTTAGTTCTGAACGTTGGTCCTGAACCCTATGTTAGTGGCGTGGTACCGCCCCAGAGATGGCTGTGCAATCTAAAAGAGAAAGGAGACACAAGAAGCAGAAAGCAGTGGACTGAACTGGCAAGAGCAGGAAGGGAGGGAAACAAATAGAGGTTACAAAAGTGCTAATGAATGAAGAAAGCAAATTGAGGTCTAAATAAAACCAAAAGAAAAACGCATGCGCTTGATACAAGTACAATTAGTATGGCAAAAAGCCACAGATTGCTACAAGAAGAAACATTGAATATTAGACATAAGCAGAACATATAAGATGTAGAAAAGCAACTGGAATCTAGAACCCAAGTAAAGGGAATGAAATACCCTTACTCTACATAATATATGGGACACACTACTCCTACCGTGCGTTATAAATAAATTG
This sequence comes from Ambystoma mexicanum, assembly GCF_040938575.1. Taxonomy (NCBI): domain Eukaryota; kingdom Metazoa; phylum Chordata; class Amphibia; order Caudata; family Ambystomatidae; genus Ambystoma; species Ambystoma mexicanum. Next base: position 1,178,608,356 of record NC_090929.1, read on the forward strand.
CAAGTCACTGAGTAGTTCCATGACCAGATAGATGAACATGGCCATAGGCAGAGTTTCTTTATAGGCAGTGCTTTAAGTGGGCCGGGGCCTGCCGGGGCCGGGCCCCAGCAGTCTCCAAAAAGTGAGGCTGAGCCGGGGCCCCCCCAGCCCCACCACGCCATGGCAGGAGGCATTATCCCGCTGTGGCCGCAGCCGCAACGAGAGATGCGCCCACCAGTTTAACTCAGGCAAGCTGACAGAAGTGCCAGCCAGCCACAGCGTCGCTGTGACTGTCTGGCACTTCCGTCAGTCTCTGTAACTTTCTCTGATGACCCCTCATCTGAGGGGCCATCAGAGGAAGCTACAGTCCCTTAGTTCCTTTCGCCAGGTCACTGACCCTCAGCGAACCTGCGGGCTCCATGATCTAATATGTAGATTAGATCACGGAGCCCGCGGGTTCGCAGAGAGTGAAAGACGCCTCGGGGTCAGTGCTCTGAGCAGAGATCACTGAGCCCGAGGCGCCTTTCTCCTTTGGCAAGGCTTTATAAAAGATGCCTTCAACTGTGTACATTTAAGCCATCTTTTATACACGTAGAAATATTTCTATGTTTATAACAGATGGCTTGAATCGTACACAATTCAAAGCAACTTTTATAAAGCTTTGTCGACGGACAAAGCCACCTTGGGTTTTGTCCGTCCTCAACGCTTTATAAAAGATGCCTACGTTTCAAGCCGCCTTTTATAAACATAGACATATGTTACAAATGTCTATGTTTATAAAAGGCAGCTTGAATAGTACACAAACCATAGTAAGGTAAGCACACAAGT